>NC_134410.1:67826169-68152419 GCF_038048845.1 Mixophyes fleayi
CAGCCCTATTATTTCTATTTCAGCAATGATAATTAGCAATGGAGCTCTCCTGAATGTCTCTGGAGACTTTGAAGAACACTGCTACCCGTCCTCTTTCTTTTCTACCTATGACGCTCCCCAACTGCACTAGAGACTGCCAAGAACTGTGCTACCCCTTCTGTGGTCCTCTGTGAAATGGCACTGGATTGCCGTGGAGGGCGGTACTTATGAAATCCAAAACTCGCGAGATCCAAGATCCGACGACTTAATGACGTTTTGTCTTGTTTTCAATTCTGAGGGCGCGTGAAAGTACAGAGCCGGCTCAATACTCGGATCTGCTAACTTCGGGTGTGTTCGATTCTTGGGGAACCGAGCCAGAGCATCTCTACTAATTAATGATTCCAACCTATAAATAACATTGAGTTTGGTATCATTCTGCAATTGCATGGGAACGTTTACGGTATTATTTATGTAGTGTTCGCCCATTGTGAACGCTAGTTATAAATAACATCACATAAATACACCAAACAGCAAGTCCAAAGACATCATATAAAACCAGTTCATACAGGTCTAGAAGCGGGAGCCTAAAGAAGGACACCTGGCCACGTCAAGGAACAATGACCAGAAGAATCAACCAATGCCACGTCGAGTTCTTCTGAGGTCATGACCCATCGACCTATGAATGTCAACCATAATAATGTAACTGTGTAGCTTTGTGATGCCACTGCTTTTTACAACTGTACAGTGTATAAATTGTTCACCTCTGGCTTTGGAAACCAGAGTGTTCTGATAGAAGCTTGTGTTGGTGCCAACTGCGCAAGCATATGCATGTGATATTTTGCATGAAATCTATTTTGCGAATAAAACTTCTGTGCTTTGAAACCGCAGCAATTGCATTGGAGAATCTTTATTGCATATGATACATACAGACGTATCACAAATAAGTATCATCTCTATGCGGATTATACACAAATTTATCTATCCTCTCTGGTTTTCTCGCCCTGTGTTGTCCCGCGTTACTTATTGTCTTTCTGCAGTTTCATCTTGGATGTCCTCTCGCCAACTCAAACTCAATCTTTCAAAAACTGAGCTATTACCACCCACCAACTGAAGTTACCTACCTGGCTTTTCTATTTCTGTTGACAACATGACCATAAATCTTTCCCCGCAGGCTTACTGCCTAGGTGTGATCCTTGTTTCAGAACTATCCTTTATTCCCTACATCGATTCTATATTTTAATCATGCTGCATACATTTTTTTTTTTAACTCAAAAGCTTTTTATTGACATGCTGCATACATTTAAAAAACATTTCCAGACCATGCACATATCTCACAAAAGATAGTGCAAAAACTTTTATTACCGTATATACTCGAGTATAAGTCGACCCGAATATAAGCCGAGATACTTAATTTTACAACAAAAAACTGGGAAAACGTATTGACTCGAGTATAAGCCTAGGGGGGGAAATGCAGCAGCTACTGGTAAATTTCAAAAATAAAAATAGATACCAATAAAATTACATGAATTGAGGCATCAGAAGGTTAAATGTGTTTGAATATTTATTTCAAAGAAAAACAGTAAACTAGCTCTGTAAGTGGAAAAGAGTCAACAAAACCAATATGGTATCAACAATAACTTTAAAAGTACATAAACCTAAGCTCAATCAGCAACAAGCTAAAACACAAGAGTTAAAATCCTTCAAAACTGGATTCCTCCTCATCATCTGTATGTCCAGAGCTTCAGCTTTATCTGGTGTGAGGCTATCAGCATAGACATTGTCATCATCACAGAGATCACAGTCATCATCATCAATGCTGTCGTTCTCATACAAAGCGCTGTCTTCACTGCCATCCATAGCATTACTAATGCCACATTTCTTGAAGGCGCTGCACCCAGGGCCATCTTAACAACATTATGGGCCCCCCGGGCAAAGCAGTGCACCGGGGCCCATATATATATATATATATATATATATATATATATATATATATATATATATGTATATATATGTATATAGATGTATAGAGATACAGATATAGATATAGAGATAGAGATAGATAGATGTACTTGCTCAGTGACCCTTGAAGGTTTTTTTTTGCAGGTTTTTTCTTTTGCAGGATTATTTATTCTAATTAGGAGCCCTGCCTATGGGGCCCCCTTGCCCATGGGGCCCCCGGGCACCTGCCCATCGTGCCCAATGGAAAAGATGGCCCTGGTTGCACCATGTCCTCTGGAATCTCTTCCCATGCATCACTAACCTACTTTGCTATCAATTTTATGTCGGGCTTCCTCAAATTTCCAACTTTTGTCAGTTGGGCTTGACCAGATGACATCCATTCATGCCACATCTTTCGCACACGGTCTTTGAAAGGTTTGTTTAAACACACATCTAGGGGCTGCAATACAGATGTAAGCCCACCTGGGATAACAGCCAAGGGTAACTTGAGAAGACTTTGCCAATTTTTTTATGTCATCAGATGTGTGGGCTCTGAACATATCCCAAACTAGCAATGATGGCTTTTTCTTTAAGGCTGTTCCTGGACGTCCGTTCCAGATTTCTTCCAGCCATTTTTTTGTTCCGTCTTCATCCATCCAGCCTTTAATGTGTGCACGCACTGTAATTCGTGATGGGAATTTGACCTTTTTAGGCAAGGTCTTTCTTTTAAAAATAATGACAGGCCGCAGCTTAGTTCCATTAGCCAAACGTGACAGAACGACTGTGAAATGGTTTTTTTCATTTCGTGTGGTTCTGAGTAAAATAGTTTTTTCTCCCAAACTTGCCACAGTTCTGTTGCTAGGAAGATCAAAGGTCATAGGTGTTTCATCCATATTCCCAATATCTCCCAGGTTATGGATCCTTCTTTGTGTTATGATGAATGAATGGAATGACATCACTTTCTCTTCAAGGTCTTTTGGCAACTTCTGTGAAATCTTTGTTCTTTGCCGCAAACATAAGGCAAACCTATTCATAAAGCGGGTACACCATCCTGCTGACGCAACAAAATTTTCAATGCCTGGTTCTTTTAATTTGTCATCTTTAGCCATTTGAAGGGCACGTAAGCGAATTCCCATACGTGTCACGCAGTAACCATTTTGACTACACTCTTTAACCCATTTATGCAATTCAGTTTCTAGAGCTTCATATGAAGTCGTTAAACCACGTCGAGATTTTTTTGCCTTTGGAATCTTTTCCAAGTCAGCTTTCATTTTCCGCCACTCCCTCACTTGTTTTTCGTCAACACAAAATTCCCTACTTGCAATACTGTTATTGCTCTCTTCTGCTCTTGACACAACCTTAAGTTTGAAACCAGCTTCGTATGACCTACGTTTTTGTTTTGGTCCAGGATTAGAAGTACTGGGATCCATTTCTAACAGGATAAAAAAAAAACATCTAGTATTTTATGCACTTTATTATGCTCATCTTCTTTTTGTTTTACTTTACTTTACTTTTATACATTCAGCTGAGACCCCAGGCTTCCACTACAGTGGAAGCACATTCATTAGAAGCAGCGGCACCCAGCAGTTATGCTGCTCTAGATAACAGTGACCCCCCTGTCAGGATGTGTGCATTGCAATTAGTGAGGGCATTTTGGCTTCTCATCAGCACCGCTCGCCGCTAATTGCTCTGGCGCATGGTCCAAATCCTTGAAGACACACATACTGTACTTCCGGTTGCTTTGTTTGTGAAAGATGGGTGATGATGCAGGGTTGAATATCTGGGTGGCACGGTGGCGTAGTGGTTAGCACTTCTGCCTTTCAGCACTGGGGTCATGAGTTGGCCTTATATGAGTGGAGTTTGTATGTTCTCCCCGTGTTTGCGTGGGTTTCCTCCAGGTGCTCCGGTTTCCTCCCACACTCCAAAAAGCATATTGGTAGGTCAATTGGCTGCTAACAAATTAACCCTAGTCTGTCTGTGTATGTTAGGGAATTTAGACTGTAAGCCCCAATGGGACAGGGACTGAAGTGAGTGAGTTTTCTGTACAGCGCTGCGGAATTAGTGGCGCTATATAAATAAATGGTGATGATGATGATATCTGTCAGTTTACAAAAATACCCCCTCCCCCTCAAACAGAATACTCGAGTATATACGAAAATGCACTTATCATCTCCAGCATTGACTAATGCAATTAACTCTTTTCTGGTCTTCTCCAAATCAGAGTCTCACTCCTCTAATCTATTTTCCACGCAGTAGCTAGATTGATATTCCTTGCTGCACCCACTTTGTGAAATTCCCTCCTTTGCACAATAAAACTTTCCTTTTGTCTTCATACCTTCAAGCGTTTTCTGAAAACCCACCTCTTCAGGTAAGCTTTTAATATTCCTCAACTTCCCTTTACACAGTTCACTACAGCCCTCTGAGCCCCTGAACAACATTGCTGTGTGACTGGATCATATAGCCACTAGGCACTCCTGAACTTTGCATTCTGGCTGGACCAATATGTAATGTGTGGAACCTGACCTCATCTATCAGACTTCTATTGCCCTATAGATTACCTCTCTGTCTGTCTGTGTTACTCAGTATTGTTTTATGGCTGTGTTTGTTCCCAATTGTAAAGCTCTATGGAATTTTCTGGCAATATATAAAAAAATGTGATGATGTTGTGCAGAGTCACAATCTTTTCAGCAGATGGTTATGACAGATGAAGAGCACAGATCTGAGGTTAAATTGTGTAGGTGTGTATGTATTAACCTGCATGCTCATCTGCACTTTCAGTTGTGGGTAAAATTGTTGCAGAAATCGAAACTGAAGTAATTTTCTGTAATGTGTACCCAGTTCCGAGTTTGCCTGTTGCTATTGTAACTTCCTAGCACACAGTGTTCTCCAATGTTCCCCAGATTCATAGGGGTGTCTGCTGCTTGTGCAGTGGCACAAGCAAAAATCTTCTAGTTTATACTTCCAGTAGTGTGTTTATTCTCATACTTTTGTGGATAGGGAGTGGATTGTTGATGGCTGTTCACGGCAGCATTATTATGATTTAGCTGGAATAAGTAGAGAATGCTACTGATTTGCCTGCTCATTTGCTACATGGAATAGTCAGTTATCATCCACAGATAGTACTTTTTAGCTGCTCACATTTGTGCAGAACTGATCGTTGAGCCTGAGCAAGCGCACACTGCCTGGAACTGTGCTCAGTTTAAATACACAATTAGATTACAGTCATCATCAGATTTTAAGTTATGCACAATCAAAATTCTATTAATCCCATACAAATTGTGATCCTTGTAGTTATTTGTTTCAGGCCCACACATGGGAAGAAATATCTTGGTAATTTGGCTGAAGTTAACTCGATTGCCCTACATAATCCCTCAGTATGTGAGTTTTGAGCATTGATCATTTTGCTTAAACTACTCCACTTTTTTAATATCATTTTGCTAATATAAACTCCCACAGAAGATATATCAATAACTCAACCACAGGATTCTCATTTCCATTCTATCCCCTGCCTTGATCAACTGCTTACCTGCAAATCCTGTAAGGTCAATCTGCATTTACTTGAATTATATTTTACTGTTAATATATCATATTATATGCCACTCATTGGTGATTTGTGCAACTGTTAGTTTCAAGTGGAATTTTCAGTGATATACTATAGTTAATAATGTGTTGCTATGTGCTATAGTGTGATACTGTTATAATGCTTTTGCCACTATATTCTACCAAGTGAAATCGCAAGCTGCTATTTCATGCTATGTATGATTATATAATGGTTAGTGATAGTTTAAGGGGTCAGGTAGACAAGGTTCTCACTTTAACCCCTAGCAGCCAACATGCTCTTCCCACTTCTGAGATATTATGATAGTAGTAGGAACAAGAGAGTGATAGAGTGTAATCTGGTCGCTGACCGGAGCACCTGGGATGCGGGTAAGGAAGAGAACAAGTGCCCTTGGACCATTGAAGGGGGGAAGTTGGATAGCATAATGGTCTATACTGCTCTATATTGCTGTATTATAGCATATATGCCATGTACCATTATATGCTGCTTTGTGAAACTATAACCTATTATATAATGCTCTATGATTGTGTGTGTAACTTTCCCCTCATGGCGGTGTAACCTTCACAGGTGCCTCTGCCAGTAAAGTCCATTTCCTAAGTGCACACCTTGCCTGTTCTTTTACTTGATGTGCTACCATTGTGAAGTTGCAAGTGCTGAGGTTTACAGGTGCTGAATTGGAAGATGAATCAGTACACGTTTCTGTTCCTCAGCAACAGGGATATTTCTGCTGCTCTCTTTTGTACTGCTCTGCTCACACACTGACTTGGATTTGACCTCTTATGTATGCTTGTGACTCTGACCTTGACTAGTATCTTGACTCTGAACCTATGCCATTTGTACTGAACCATAGCCTGTCCATGACTATGTCAGTGTTTCTTCCCATTGTCACCTGGGCCATTTGCTGTCAGCTGCTGCCTAGCCTGGGACCGTAACCAGTGGGTGTCCTCCTGAGAAGTCCATTACCTCTTTGTGAGGTCCCATGGCAATGATTGGGAACTAATTAGACTCCACTTACCAAGTGAGCACACGTCAGCTGCTAACTGCTAGCAGCATGGTGAGTTCACTTCTACATTGACACTACACGGCAGTAGTGTAGGGTACTTCATGTATTAATACTTCTCTTAAAAATGCTCCATTCATTTCTTCAGTACTTTCAGAACTTCAATTCTTTTTGCACATGTCTGCTGAAGACAGATGCTGAAACCTTATCACTGTATCATCTTTTTGTTTGTGCAACCAATTTAATCCCAAGTACCACTAACAATAATTAGTGGTACTCTTGATTAGTGCTACTTTCTAAATTATTAAAGATAATTTAGAAAGGGGGTGAATCTGCAAGTCTGCTTCTCCTGTCAGAACTGTTTTGTTTTTGTTTTTTTTACTTTATTGAGAAAAATAGACCACTAACACTCTGTCTGAACTACATGGCACATGGCCTGACTGCTGAGCCATGCAGTCTTGTTTCTACCAAGCTCTATTTTGTAAATAATATATATCCATATTGGTTTATTTATCACTAAATTGTCAACAAACCCCTCAGCTGTGATTCTTAGATTAAGATGGTCAGACAGCAACCTTTTGTTACTCCAGTGCATCAGCTATCACTGTGTGGACATATATATAAGGTGACACAATCTGACAATCATCTAAGCAAAGCAGATCTACCTCCCAAAGATTCCCCAGTGTCTTAATGTATCTGCAATAGAGGCCCATATTTCCATACCTTTTCTTTGTCCTCACTCATCCAATATGAAGGAGGTGACAGCCTCAGTGTCTTCCAGAACCTGTATCAACTAGCACTTTCCAGAACTGCAAGTGCTTGGATCCCTGAGCTGCATATCAGACCTTATAGACAAATCCCCAACCTAGACATATAAGACCAAACAATCGATAGAATTTTGCCCAGGTTCAGGCTCAACTTGTGACCCTTCCTGCCTAATCTTTTGAGATCTCCACAAACTCCTCTGTTGAACCCCTCTTCCTCTCAGTTTTAACTTCCTACTTAATCATTGTCTCCCAACCCTTCGCATCCTCACAGGTTTCATTACTAACCCCCACAATGCAGTTTTCACTGCATTATTCCATACTTATATCATTCTCCCAGACCTCACAGTAGGGGTCTAATGGCCCACTTTTTGTAGACTAGTCTGCTGTTTTTGGGCCAATCTAATCTTTCAAGAACTAAAAATAGAACTGGGTTGTGTAAAAGAAAAATTGTAGGACTTATAGAACGCTACAGAAGACATAACATCCAGATTAAGCACATCACAGAATCCACTGATACAGCCTCACTATTCTCCTATATGCAAAGCCTCTTCAAGTAACTCCCGACAGGCGGTTTGGCAGAGGAGCTTATGATGGACATGACTCATCAGACACTCAGACCACAGCTTCTGCAAATCAGTTATCCCGTGATATCCTGGTCAGTACTACAAGATGAAAGAAAAGCTTGTGGCAACGGTTTGAAATATGCATACTTTTCCAGAGGTGAACCTCCATATTGTTGCTGATATTGCCACCTTAACCATCAAGAAATGGAGGGACATGATCTTGGTCACCAAGTTCATGTCTTGGAATAGCAACATCCCCTACCTTTGGGGATAGCTCTTCCAAATGCAAATAACGAAGGATGGCAAAACTCTGGTTATAAAAAAACTCCTGAACAAGGCCATTACTAACTCTGCTCCAACATCCGATACCCATTTTAAACATCTCGGTCTGATTGAAGTCCGGACGTACGCTTATTTACATAGGATATCTTGCATGATTTTGCACTCGCCTAAAACAAAACTTACACACTAGCATGCAGATGCATGGAATTCATACCCGTATACATCTGACACTTATGACCCCTGTTGACTTGGGAGGTAGAAAAGGGGAGGGAAGGGGGTGGACTAATCTAGGCCATGTACAGTAAGGGCATGTTCACTTTGATGCCGCTAATTTAAATCTCATGTTAGTGTAAGTACGCTTGTTTTCAGTCTTTTTTGCAGCTGCTACAATGCCAGGTGACAGTGGTAACCAACACAGCGTTGTCTTAGTTTACTACTTTCATGTATGCATCTCAGTAGTTAGCACAGAACAACTGTATACATTGAAGATTTATTTTCAGTACGCACTGTATGCACTTCAGGCATTGAAGAGTTATTTATTTAGTTGGCTATTCTAAAATAATAGATGACATTTAAAAATAAAATCTCAAGTATATGGATTACATCAAAATATTATAGTTACATTTGTTATTTTTGTTTTGCTATTATATTGTTGTCAGTTGCTATTTTAATTTATGATCATATAAAGTTATGTGCATTATATATACAATAGTATATACAATATTTACACAACTATATAAGTAAGCACCTTAATCACCTGGATGTAGCCAACATTTCCCCTCTATTGAATTCCATCAAACAAGATATTGCCAGGTGGAAAAGAGTTTTGATCTCCTGGGTTTGGCGTATTGCCTTTCTCAAGAGTAGTACACTTATCCGCTTTTTATACCTTACTAGTCAGAATCCTCAATATTTGATTACTGCACTTCTCAAGGTAGTTGCTGATTATGTCTGGGCAGGTAAAAGACCTCACGTCAGATGGTGGGTTCTGTGTTCCTGACTTTAAAAAATCCTATATGCCCAATGTTTCCAAATGTATTTTCTCCCTGGTGCCAAGCTCTGGGTTTACAGTACATAGAAGCTATTTGTCTGGATATGTTAGCAATCTCTACGTGTCTATGGCTCCCTAGGAATTTAAGATTGAACTCCTTAAAATTGTATCCTACTACAGCGTTATCATACAGACTCTAGAATCCAGCCACAAATATGAAATCTATTCTATTTTCCTCCCTGCAACTCACTTACTACACCCAACATTGAAATCACTCTTCCTTTATTTTATCCAAAATCCAAAGGTCTGCTTTCTACAATATATGATAAGCTTGACTCGTTCTCTTCGCCAGATAAAACTCTCTACAAATCTAAATGTTTACAGGAGATTGGGGCGACTCCAAACCCCTACATTTGGTCCATTATCCATCTAAACCTCTAGTATCTGCGGTCAATATGGACCAAATTGCGATTATGTACTTTAGGGTGAGCTCTAGGCTGTCCTATTGGAGCGTCCGTTACTTGTGGGCAACGTACACAGGTGCTGGTTGCTGTGGTCACATAGGGCATAGTTTATATGGGAAAAGTGTAATGGGAAATTTGTGCACCCAGTAAACTGACAGCCCCGAAGCTAGGGAACTTCTAGGCAAAAATCCTGGAATGATACTAGATGTGGCCTCCGGGATGCTGACAGCTTATTTCCACTGACGTCTTAATTCATTGAATTATAATAATCATGTCTGTCTACTAGTCACAACCCAAGTCTTTCCTTAGACGCAGACAGTGTTTAGACAGCGCTTGGCAGCATGGTGACTGGCTTTGTAGCAGGTGAGCACCATTTTGTACTCTTACCTAGTAGATTTATTGTTATTATTCTTTCTGCAGGTTTTAGTTTTGGGCAACAGGCAAATCAGTTCTTAATAATAGCTAGTCATCTATTTAGCCATAGATAAATATACTGCTTGGCTTGCCTGAAATCTCATACTGGTTTCTGAACCCACAATGTAATATGACGTTTCTCCAAAAATGTAATGTGCGGCCCCTTATTGATCCAAGAGTCACTTGTAAAACTCCCTGCAAAATATAATATTGCCCAACAATGGCTTACAACCTGCAGAGACTTCAGCAAGCCTTTGTTACAGGCAGTACCTTGATATTGAACTGCTTATTAATGAATGGAAGGAGAAGTGGGCCCAAGATTATTATGGACAGTTCTTGCTGGCAGAATCAATTTGCAAACAGCCATTCAGAAGCAGCTAGGTAGTGCTGCAGATCATTGCATATCTTTACACTAGGACTCCAATATCTGCAAACAATATGTCTCCTGAGAAGCGAATCTGGGGACGTGTCCAAGCAGTGGCGGAACCAACATTGGTGCAGCAGGTGCAGTGCACTTGGGCCCATCGAGATAATGAGGCCCGCTGCACGGCAGATGCAGAGGTTTAGAACTTGCGAGCTGTGGGCCCTGGTTCCCTTCTCCCCTCCTCCCCGCTTCCCTGCACCGGAGCCCACAGCTTACTAGTTCCACCTCTGTGTCCAAGTGTGATTATGTTGCATCTCCATGTGTGCTGCACACACGTGCACACACCTTTATTGTTTTTAACTAATGCTTGCCTGCCTCTTCAGGAATATGGGCTCAAACCTAGATATAGATGCATTGGGGTGCGATGCTTAATATGGAAATACATGTATTTGCACACAAAAATTGGATTACACCCAACTCTGTATCAGGGCAAATGTAATACTTTCCTGAGTCTGTGGTCCTGAAATCAGAATGCACAATGTGCTTGAATTTTCCAGGTATTTCTTTTTTGACTCATAAGTATGAAAACCAACAGCATGGACGTACTAATAGCAGTAATTGTAGAAAACAACATAAGAAATACTTACTACAGAAAGTCACTGAAAAACATGGAGTGACACTGGGCTGAGTGATCCTGAAATTTTGTAAATTACACTTGAGAGAACTTGAGCGTAGTTCCGACTGTATTTAAATCCAAGTGGATTTCAAGATGCTTTTCGTTTTGAATCTGGGTTTAAGCACGCTCTGCCTAAACGGTACTTGCTGTATGTTAACATACAGAATATGCACAAGCACATGTGCAATATAAGTTCACATGGGAACACATACAAAAAAATTATATTGTAAAATAAAGTAACAACTCTAATTAGTATAATCATTAATAAAAATATGGTTGGCTTTTTGCATTAAATAATTAAATCAAGATGTTCTTAATCCATACTGTACACACAATGAAATGTTTATGGTCTATCTTACTTACATACACCTAGCTTGTGGCATGCATATGTGTACTTCTCTAAACAGAAAAAAAAAATACTATGCTGTACCAGTCATCACTATGAGTTGTGACATACACCTGCCCTGTACAGTGTGCAAATGATTCAGCTGAAACAATTTTACCTAAGAGAAACCCAGGACTTGAATCAGTCGTATCTGCATCACCACGCCCCTGCTGTCAGGGCCGTCTTTCTGACTGGGCATGATGGGCAGGTGCCCAGGGGCCCAGTTGACATGGGGGCCTGAGGCATGACTCCTATCCTATACAAAAAAAGAAAAAGACTTACCTTTTGTGGTCACCAGACAGTTCAGGTCAGGTGGCGATTCGGCTCCCTCCCTGGTCCCCTCTTCCATGCTGCACTCGTAGTGAATGTCAGGCGTGATGATGTCATCACGCCCGACATTCACTGCTAGCACAGCACGGAGGAGCGCAGAACAGCGGCGAGGAAGGGAAGAGGATTGGACTCGTAGAACAGGGCGATTGAAAGGTAAGTTACGGGGATTTGAAAAAAAAGTGATATATATATATGTGTCATTTGCGTTTGGACATGCAATTGCGTTCGTTCATTGGCGTAAGGGCTATTTGCACAGAGTTATGTCTTGCAAGATATGGCATACGAACAGACTTATATCCAGACATGAATCAGGCCCCTACTGTTCTCCTTTTACCATTAGCTGTAGAAAATATGCTAATGAATTATGCATTTGTAATAATAAAGCAATACTGACCTCTGCTGGACTAAATGTGCATTAAATAGTGTCTTGTGTAGTCAAAGTTTTAACTCCCAATAGCAGTTTGCTGCATTAGTAAAATGTATTAAAAAATAATCAGAGGGGTTTTTTAATAAACACTATCAGACATAAATATTCACTTAGTATAAATATAAACACATTAAGAGCTACTTTGAGGCACTCCTTCACCAAACAGTCAGTTAAATAAAATCTGCATTACTGCTTTATTAGTATACATTAAAATATCACATGTATTATTAATATTTGATTTACTAGTGAAATATTAAAAAAGAAAAATGAAATTAAATGTCCATAAAAATTGGAAACCGTTAAAAGGCAGTAATTAACTGCTAGCCACATCACAGCTCCTTTCTATAATATATTTAGGTATAGATCCTCTAAAGATGTTCACTCTAATTGTTGATTCCAATAGCACCACTTATGTAGCAGTACGGAGCCAGAACATTAATCCTAGGAGAGATATAGCTGCTTATGTTGATGTTCCTTTAATTATCATTGTTACATCTTGATACATAGTCAATAATCCACAACTGCTTACTAATATGGTCAGAAAGCAATCTCCTAAATGCTCCACATCTAGGAAGTGTCCAACAATGGCTTAAATATCAAGACCTTAAAACTAATAGAATAATCTTATTTACTATTTATTATAGTTCAAGGTGTGCACCCGCACTAAATATATCTCACGCCCCCTGGAACATTAAGGGACCACTAAGCTTGAATAACTTCCTTGTTCTAGAAAGCACACATACAAACATAAGAGAAATTAAAAGAAAACAGTTGGAGGGACAAAATGTTCCTCAACATCAGAAGAGGACCAGCAGAAGACTATAACATTAGTGGACTCCTTGAGAGCAATCAACTTGACTGAGAGAACATTAAGCTCCATCCATATTGATGTACTGTTAAGAACTTACCTGATCCCCGTTCCGCTGCGCTGTCAGCGTGGTCTGACAGCGGTATCTGATCCGTGCAGCGCTTCTCCTGATGGCGCCGCCGCACTTCCGGGTTCTTCCTGCTGCCGATCATGTGACTCCTGGGCGGGGAATTCAAACTCCTATATCTTCTCTGCTCTGACACGCTGCCTGTGTCAGAGCAATGTGTTTCCTGTTCCTGGCTACAGTTCCTGTGTTCCTGACTCCTGTGAACCTGCTCCCTGTGTATCCCTCTATTCCTCCTACTCCTGTGTACCTACCTGGCTGTGACCTGACTATTCTTTGGCTTATCCCTGGCACCACGAACTGGACTATCTCCTGTGTACCGACCCGGCTGTGTTACCAACTATTCTCTGGATCTCCCTCTGGCACCGTATACCTGATACCTCCTGTGTACCGACTCGGCTGTGTTACCAACTATTCTCTGGATCTCCCTCTGGCACCGTATATCTGATATCACCTGTGTACCGACCCGGTCGTGTCTCTGGACCCATATCCTGCCACGCACCCATTGGCTCCGTGCATCTACCGGTTACTGTTCCAGACCTACAACGCCTGGAATTAACGGTAAGTGCCTGTACTTGCACCGCTTTGTCTTATTGCTTGTCTGCCTGCCATCACTTAGAACTTTCTCCCTTACGTCAGTAGGCTAATCTGGGGGCCGCGACCTGCGGTTCTTCGGCAGCAAAGTCCACACTACCTTGCGGTGGTTCTTGGTGAAGACCGGAAGGCCGTTAGACTCCGCGCCCTAGGTAAGCCTGTGCTAATACTGACTAAGGCATCAAAATCGTAACATGTACTGAGTAAAGGATTATTCTTCTCACCAACTAAACGTTTTGATAGATTTGAGTGGGAGAGGGATTTGTCATTATTCTCCAGAAAATTACTCCTCAAAAAACATTTTGCCAACTTACAAAAACATCAACCTGTCCTACTGATGCTAATAATACAACGGTAGAAATTTGCTGCTAGACATGGAAGATGAAATTCAAGCTCTTCAGTTACTTGAAGAATTAGACACCACAATACCAGCATCGGATTTAGCCACCAGAATTAATTATTAATCCATTAAATTACCCAAGCAGAAGTCCACCTTCCTACCAGACATGGCAATTTGTCCCAAGGTCAGAGTTTTTAAGGATCTTGTTTCTAAAGATTTGGATGAACTTTATTTGCGGACCAAATATAAATATCACAATTATAATCTTTATCGGGATGAAATGTTGGCATTAGAAGAAATTCAAGGGTGGAGTAGCACTAAACCTTCAGATAAAGGGGGAAACATTGTATTGTGGTCCCGGCCTAAATATCTTAAAGAAGTTTATCGACAACTTGATAATATAGACTGCTATAAACGTCTGATCTTCAATCCAACAGCCAACTTTCTATTCCTTTATAATGATTTGATTGAAAGTGCCTTCAGCACAGGAATAATACCCAATACAGACCTAGATTTTCTATGTGTTTCTAATCCCAAAATACCTACTATCTAAATGTTACCCGGAATTCATAGGAATGAATTAAACCCTCCTGGGAGGCCAATTGTCTCAGGGATGGGTAGTCTAACAGAAAATGCGAGTAAATATATTAATATTCGTCTTCGCAATTTTGTCACCAGTTTGGATTCCTATGTAAGGGACACCTTGGATGTATTAGCCAAGATTAATAATATCAACATCAGCCCTACAACTAAGCTGGCATCGTATGATGTTGAATCTCTCTACACTAACATGTCACAAGAACAAGGTATCAGTGTGGTTTCATATTTCCTTGATATGACAAGAAAAAATGATCTGAGTGATTTTTTGATAAAATTATTAATATTTTGTCCTTACAAGGAATTATTTCATATTTGAGAACAAATACTTTTTACAGGTTAAAGGTACAGTGATGGACGGAAAAACGTGCTTGCGTCATATGCACTCTTCGGATCACAGATCCAACCTGGGCAAACTCCGTCTCGCTCCATTTATGGAAATCATCCAGGAGGGGACGGTATATTGTATTTGAATTTCGGTTATACTTTAAGTCACGGATTAAGTCGGGTAAGCCCTATTATTTTATATTTTCCGGAGTGCATAAGTCACTACAAGACAGCCACACGTGGTTATGTTTTACTGCTATACACATGGACTCTAAGTTCAACAAGCGGATACATGATACAAAGGAGTTATAGACGACAGCAGTTACCTATGCATAGGTGGAACTATACTCTACATATATGTGTTTGGATGTATCGTTAACCATACGGTGGACAACAATACCAGCAAGTTTTTCTATGCACTTTTTCCATTCTATTTGTTTAGGTGTATTACTATTATCCAATATCTATTTTTAATCCCTCCCCTTCCCTTAATTTTTGAATCATGCATGTATTCGGTTTCTGGATATTGGAAATGTATACTTTTTAATTTTTAATTATTATTTGGGTATCTGTATCATATTGGATCCATATGCAAGAATATCTTCATCTATATAAAGATTGGCCTCACCTGTTATGAATATATAGAAGGTGTAGGTAATTGTTCCTCTCTGCAACGATCTCATGAGATAAGGAATATATTCTGTTTCATATATTGAGTGGAACTTACCAACTTATGTGATGCTTTGTATTCCAAATTGAGGATATTTCAGATTTTTAATATATTTGTTATATTAGATGGTGTATGAATAAAATTTCAAATTTAATATTTTAATTTGGCTTCATCGAAAATTGTATCCTATGATAGGAATAGAGCAATATCTGTATTGTGGGTGCCCCAGCGCTTGACTTACAATGTGCTTCCTCTAATGATCATGGTTTGCTCATAGCCTCTCCACTGCCTATAGGTTCTGGGATGCTTAGGGGTATACATAGCTGTGGATGACCCCTGAATTCTGTAGGCCACATAGAGATGCTGGAATGTGCAGGGGTGGAGGACTGACAAATCGGGAAGACAGGTGAAATTGGTAATGGGGATTTCTGGAAAAAATGAAGCAATATAAAATATCCATCTATCTATCTATATATCTATCTCAGGGCCGTCTTTCCGACTGGGCATGATGGGCAGGTGCCCGGGGGCCCAGCGGACAAGGGGGCCTGTGGCAGGACTCCTATAACAAAAAAAAAAATTACCTTTTGCGGTCACTTGACCGTTCAGGTCAGGTGGCGATCTGGCTCCCTCCCTGGTCCCCTCTTCTGTGCTGCGCTTGCAGGGAATGTCGGGCGTGATGATGTCATCACACCCGATATTCACTGCGATCACAGGGTGGGGCTTCTGACAATGAATAATATATATATATATATATATATATATATATATATATATATATATATATATATATGGGCCCCGGTGCACTGCTTTGCCCGGGAGCCCGTAATGAGGAGGAAGAGGAGGAGGAAGAGGAGAAGGAGTTCTGCTGTTACCTTAAGGAAAGATTTTCCTCACAGGTCCACAACATGGGTATGATTGCTGAGGTGTGTCTATTGAGAATAAAAGGATTGTGGGATCTGGTGGGTGGGGCTTCTGACAATGAATAGCAACTGGACGATAGCAAGGGCTGGTGGGTTTAGGTAGTGTCAGGAAGCTGTGGAACATTTGATAATTATGTTACAGTGTTGTTGTAACAAAATAAAACAGCAACTTGTTAAGAAGACCGAAGTAAGGAGGCACTCATTTGGTAATTCATACAATATATATATTTATATTATATGCACTGAGCCGAAACTAGCTGTTATTTTCTCATCATTGCCCTCTCCATCTAGACCAGTGTTTCCCAAATCTAGCCCTCAGGGAGCCCTAACAATGCAGGTTTTCAATATCTCCTTTCTTGAGCACAGTGTATTAATTGCTGACACATTTTAGAAGATCCACATTTGGTGCTTATTACCTGGAAATATGCACTGCTAAGGCTTCCTGAGGAGTGGATATGGGAAACACTGGTCTAGATTGTAAGCTTACAAGATGTATTTCATGTCTCCTTTTTTGTCAACATTGTCTTTACTTGTTCTGTTTTATGTTTTATTTGTTTTTGTAGAATTGGTTATACCGACTGTCTGGCAATGTAGAGTTTTGTAGTGCCTTACAAATTAATGATGATGACTATATGGCCAGCAATTGAGTAGGGTGTGATCCTGTGTGTCATATATGCCTGCCAACTGTTGGTTGTTGGTGGGTTATACTCCATATATGACTGTCCCAGAGGTTTATCTCTGTACAATAAATACGTATGGCAATTTGGATATATATGCCTGGTATTTGTGCAATATATTTCTGGAAATGGCAAAATCTCTGTGTAGTATCATCATCATCACCATTTATTTATATAGCGCCACTGATTCCGCAGCGCTATACAGAGAACTCATTCACATCAGTACCTGCTCCATTGGAGCTTACAGTCGAAATTCCCTAACATAAACACACACAGAGAGAGACAGACTAGGGTCAATTTTGATAGCGGCCAATTAACCTACTAGTATGTTTTTGGAGTAGTAGTAGTATTATAAGAATGTAAATGTTTATCTGTGTGGCATTTAGGGTAGGTGTGGTGGGGGTGGTATTTCTGTGTAATATATGTAAACTATTAAAATGCATTTAACGGCAGTCTGGGAACTTTGTAGTATTCAATCTTCACCTTCTCTTCATCCACATGTGCCCTATTTATTAGCCAATCAGATCATCATTATGTTTGCACCATAGCCAATAAATCATTTAAACATTCATAGCAGCAAGAGATGACTGTGCTAATCTAATGGGAGGAAGTGACCTGTCCACTGTGATTGTGTTAGAAAGGAAAGGGCCCCATTTGACAAGGAGCAGTATCATAATGTGAGAAGGGAAATGGAAGCAAGCAAGAAGCCACAGACTGAATGTTAGATAATGGAAGGAGCAAGGTCCCCAACAGCATAGAGTAGTGATGTGAGACCCTTGTCACACTGATCCAGAAAAATTGGGGTGTCAAATGGACCACTGCATGAAATGACTCCCCAAAATTCTTTTAATTTTTTTTATTGATGCTATTCACAAACAAACATCCACTTTCAACTCCATATTTAGTTTACCCCTTTGGCTGTGTAACTTGTTTAGCTACTTATGCATTTCTTATAATCTTGATTACTAACATCTGTTGTGTAATTTTTCTTCTGAAAACATAAATAAAGTTCTTAAAAAAAAACAAATTATGTGTTTGAGTGATGAGTCATCCAATGCAATCAAAATATAATGTTAAATTGGATTGAAGAGTGTATATTGTATTTGTTTACAGAGCATGTACAATGGTTCAGCTGATTCAAAGTCAAATAGAAAGTGTTTTGGCAGAATTATTTGATTGCTATAAATTGGATTGTTCCATGTGTTTAAAGCTGCACTACCACATAAGGTGCCCATTTTTCCCTGGCTCCATAGTTAGTTTGTTTCACTGGCTGTAAACCAGAGATATGTAATGTTGTGGAGTGTGAGCGGGAGGACAAATGAGAAGCCACAATCAATGAAATGTAATTTCCTTATTCACTCACTTCATTTTCCATACTGCAACTTCTAAACTTCCACCTTGACCACTGCCAACAATTAAGGACAGTGTTGGAAGGATCGATAGCCTAAATTGCAGTGTAAAAATAATATTGTCCAGTATTTGTGTGCTACATGCAAAAGCAGCCACTATTTACCCTGCATGCATAAATAAATAAATACATTTGCACCCCTTGTATTGCAGCATAGTTTGTCCAGGAACAAATTTGCATCTTGTTTTTCTTTGCTCCTATCCCTCAATGAGGCCCATAATGGTTTCAGCATGAGGCATCCAGCCTCCAGCAGGTCATAATTCCCTACTTATTGCTATGTTTCATAAGCATCAAAATATCCATGTTATTCATTTTTAACTTTTTTTTAAAAAAAACAAAAACCTTGACAACAGGGCACAGAACTAGGAGCACAGTTTGGCATCTTTAAATTGGTCACGAAACTAACCCGCCCAGACATTGGGCATCAAATTCTGCCAAGATTTTATACTGTCCATAAATTAATTGTCTGTTTATAAAAATAATTGTTTGTTTGCCATGGTTGCTGTAGGTTCCCAACCTGATTACAACCAGCATTTACATATCATTCCAGAGCACAACAGGAGCCAGCAAATATGGGCAGAAACATACAAATATCACACTTCCTCAAACGCTTATGCAAGATACATTGTGTATGGCCCCAGGTTAGGGAAGAATGCCAAAATTCCAACTTGTCAGCGGTTGTTTGTTGTGCTCAGTACAAGATACAGACTCTGGCTTCAAAGTCAGACTTTACTTAATATTACTTGTACTTCATATGGGCCTGAATGAAACATACTGTTATATTAAATAGACCGAACTTGTCTATATAAACATTTGTCACTCCATTATCCTCTACATGGTAAAACGTATGTGGACACTAGAAGATCACATCCATATATCTCATGCCAAAACCTTGGGTTTTTATATGAAGTTGGTTCTCCCATCTCCTGCTATAGGAGCCTCCACTCTTCTGGTAAGACTTTCCACTAGATTTTGGAATATGTCTGAGGGGATTCGCATCCTTTTAGCCACAACAGCATTAGGGAAGTTGGGCACTGATGTTGGTCGATAAGGCCTAACTAGCAGTCAGTATTCCAATTCATCCCAAAGATGGTCGATGGGTTTGAGATCAGTGCTCTGTGTGTCTGAGCTTATGACTCTCAGTTGTTGTACTGCTGTTGCTTCTGAGTTAGTTCGGAGCTAGTTAGTGAGTGTTGCAACCAAGGGATACAATTTTTACGCATTACAGACTTCAGTACTCAGCTGTCCCATTCTGTCAGCTTGTGTGGCCTACCAATTCTGTTGTTGTTCCTAGACTTTTTCCCTTCACAATAACAGCACTTACAGGTGACCGGGACATATTTAGCAGGACAGAAACTTGACAAACTGACTTGTTCTAAAGGTGGCAACATATGACAGTGCTACATTGAAAGTCACTTCAGTTTGACCAATTGTACTGATAATGTTTGACTACAGAGATTGCATGGCTATATGCTTGGTTTTACACACTTGTTAGCAATAGATGTGACCAAAATGGTCAAACACACTAATTAAAAAAAAGTTGTCCAATACTTTTGGCCATGTAGTGTGTGTAGCACTACAACAGTCATGTAGCAAGAACTCACATAATTATATGATCCACAGCCTAGACACTGGTGTAAATACACACTGATGGTAATCACCAGTATTGCTGCTTCTGATTGTCTGAATTCTGTTTCACCTTTAAAGCTGTTGGGTTAATTGATTGAGGATATATTATAGGATTTTGTGTGTGTGTATATATAAATTCGACTTTCATTCATACAAGAGAAAGAACATTATATCTGCCTTATTATATGAAGCATAATAGCATATGTGTTTTTAACTATAAAAACAAATGTTTAGCAAGCTTTATTATGCTTACAACCTGGTTCTGTGTATGTGAGTGTAAGAACACCTGCCAAAACTCAGTATATGGGCTGAAATATGCTTTTTTGTATGTGCATTATGGGACTATAAATTAAACTCTGCATCAGCCCCCATATATCTAGGCTATTCAGATACAACCTGTCTCTAGTAGAAAGGTATGTAACACTACCTTCTACAGAATGTGTGTTATGCCCCCATTGCAAGACACATATTTCGCCATCAGACTGTTCTATTTAATCTTGGCCTGATCTACACTTTTAAAAGATATTGTGATGTCCTTGCCTCCATCACCAACCATACCACTATACTGATAGGAAACAATAACCACATGCATAAAAGATCCTCCTTAACTTTTGTCAGGGGTGTCAATACCTTGCAAATATGGGTTTAGCTTGTTGGATATCCCTTCTCATCCAAAATTGTATTTTAATACTGCTTTATTAAAGTGTGTTAATCATGAATGTATGTATTATATGTCTATTGTATGTTCTTAAATGTTGCCATGCGGGGTTACACACTGCTACTATTATGTAAACATGCATTTAATTTATATATTGTAATATGTCTCCTGGTCATTGTGTCTATACGCAGGTATTTATTATTTTTAATAAAATGATGTGGTGTAAATGAGGGTGTTTACTGTATTTATTGTGGGTTTATTATTTTTAATAAATTATTGTGGTTGTAATGAGGGTGTGGTGACTTTGTAAACATTTTGTGTTGTGGAACTATAGGTCTCAGTCAGCCGTGGATGTCAGGGCAAGTTGGCACTTGTGGTTCTCTAAGTGCCAACATGCCTTGGCTGCCGTGGGTATGCTGGTGCTTGTAGTTATACAAGTAGCAGCATGCCCACACTATTTAAGGCAACCTGGCTGGCTGGCACTTGTAGTTCCACAAAACAAAATGGCGTCCATTTGTTTTTTTAACTCTTTTTTCGCCATAATTACCCTACACCCACTGCCCAGGGGTGTAGGAAAAGCCCTAGTGCTATCAGCACTGGGCTGGGTGTCCCTAGGGGCGGGGGCCGCTCATTTTTTTCGGCAGACCCCACTCCCTAGGGCAGGGTTTCCCAAACCCAGTCCTCAGGGCTCCCTAACAGTGCAGGTTTTCCATATCGCCTTGCTGGAGCACAGGTGTATTCATTACTGACTGAGACAGTGTAACAGATATACAGGTGGTCCTAATTATGTCACATGTGATCCGGAAAACCTGCACTGTTGGGGAGCCCTGAGGACTGGGTTTGGGAAACCCTGCCCTAGGGGATCGAGCCCAGCGCTGAACAGTCTGGGGTTGGTAAGTCATTATGGCAGGGGGACCCCTGCCGCGTGTTCCACTGCTATAGTGTCTCCAACCCCGGCTGGTTTGCCTAGTGCTGGTTCCATGAAAATCGGGGGGACCCCACGCAAAATTTTTCCCCAATTTTCACGGAACCAGCAGTAGTCTGGCAGCAATAGGGTTAATAGTGAATAGAGGGGGGACCCCACGCTTCTTTTTTTTAAACTTTGATCTATTCTTTACAGTTTTTACAGCTGCCGGAGCTCCAGCAGCTATATGACAGGCAGTGTAACAGTGATGTGTATACAACTCGCTGCTAGCAAGCAGCGTGTTGTATCTGGCATAATTGAAAGCAAACTCTCCTGAGTTTGCTTAATCACAGCTTCATACATTTGAGACTTGTATAGCTTCAGTGGCAAACAGTCGGGAGTTTGATCTCTAGCGATTTTGCAAATAGCGATTTTGACAGAAGCACAACTCTGGCGATTTTGCATGAAATCTCAGCTTCATACATCTGCGAGTTTCAACTCTCCCGAGAAAATCGCTGATTTTGCAAAATCACACCTTGATACATTTACCCCCGGATCTGGTGTCCAGAGTGCTTTCTATGCCTCTCCCACGACTCCGATCTGTGCCTTTCTGCACTGCTCCACTCTGTATAGCAGCATTTGTGCGGTTGTGCTAGTGATTTTAACTTGTGGTCAAGTGTAATGCTGACATCACCAAGTCTGTCCAATTCAAATTTCTTAGTTTATTTAAACCTTTTCTGTGGAAAGTTCTGTGCCACAAAATTAGGCTCCTTACCTGTACTCCAGCATTCCTGTGCATTTGTGAGGGATTACTGTGTATCTGACTCGGACCATTCTGTATTCTGAGCTCTCTCCTGTCTGTCACTTTGATACTAGTTCTGATTCTGATGCTCCTTTCTGACCTTCATTTCGGCACTTCATTGTCCATGTACCAGTTTCGGCTTTATTTAACAGTCTGTTCTCTACCTGGCACAAGCTTATCACACCTTGGGGCATGGCAGAGGGCTGCGACCTGCAAATCTACCAGTAGCAAAGCTCAAACCTCCTTGTGGGGGTTTCTGATGATTACCAGGGTTTTTTTTAGATTCCATACCTCTGCTTCTGACAATGCTAATTCAGGTTGGCAAAGAGAATCCACTAAAATCCTAGAAGTCTTAACCATTACATGGTGAAAACTTTTATGGCAATATCAGTTGAGATAATAAAATCCCTAGAACCATTTCACATGGTCTTCATCTGCAGTGCATTATGTTCCAGAGTACTCTCTTGCCTCCAGGTTTTAACTTCTGTTAGTAGAAGCTTATTAAACCTAGATATTGCTATGTTTGATGGACAGGACATGGTAGCAGCAAGTGGCGACTTTCAGAATTAGAGAAACAACCAGTGGTCAGAAAGGTGGGTGGCAGGGAATAGCAAGGTCCAGTAATCAGACCAAGGTCAGTGCAGGCAGAGGTTAATTGCAATCCAGTAATCATAACGAGATCAGGGCAGGCAGAGGTCAAAAGCAAATCCAATTACAAGCTGAGGTCTAGGGCAGGGAAAAGATGTAAAGTCCAATACACTATCTAGGACACAACAGAAGACAGACACACTTGATACGCAGACATAGCAAAACTATCACCAGTACAGGTGGTAGAAAAGAAGAGGTTTATAAAGGCTGGAGAACCAATGAGAGAGAGTACTGACAGGGCATAATAGACAACATTTGCACTAAAACACACTGTAGCTAGACTTGGCAACCAACTGAGAGTGAGGCTGTACCAGGCAACCGGCTCAGAGAAATCTTGTGGCGCCTTATGAATAAAGGATAATAATAATAATAATAATAATGTTGCCTCACACCTAGAAAGGTAATTGAAGTTTCTATGAGGCGCTCCATCGCCTTCTATGTATGTACAAATCTTTAGCTGTTTTGAGAAGGATCTTCACTGGGAGTTGGGAACTGGAAATTCACTCCCCACACTTCCCTAGTGGCTGCAACTCACATTTACATATGGCACAACAATAGCACTGATCACTTAACCATACACTATATGGAGAAAAGTATTTGGCCACAGCTGTTAACTAATGAATTAAGGTGTTTCAATCAGACCCGTTGCCAGAGGTGTATAAAATCAAGCATCTAGCTATGCAGTTTCCATTTGCAAACATTTGTGATACAAAATGGGGCGTTCTGAAGAGCTCAGAGACTTCAAGCATGGTACTGTGATAGGATGCCATCTTTACAATAAGACAGTTCGTGAAGTTTCATCCCTGCTGGACATTCCACTGTCAACTGTAAGTGATATTATTAGAAAGTGGAAGCGTTTAGGAACAACAGCAACTCACCCATGGACCAGAAGACTATGTAAAATCACAGAGCGGGGTCAACAACTGCTAAAGTGCATGGTGTGTAAAAGTCGCCAACACTCTGCTGATTCCGTAGCTGAAGAGTTCCAAACTTCCACTTACATTACTGTAAACATTAATGTAAACACAAAAACAGTGGTCATTTCCATGACCGAGCAGCTGCATGCAAGCCTCACATTACCAAGACAATACCAAGCGTCGGATAGAGGGGTGTAAAGCACACCGACACTGGACTGTGGAGCAGTGGAAATGTGTTCTGTGGCGTGACGAATCACCCTTCTCTTGGCAGAAGGGCAGTCTGATGGGCGAGTCTGGGTTTGGCGGATGATGGCAAAACGTTACCTGCCTGATTGCATTATGCCAACTGTGAAGTTTGGTGGAGGAAGGATAATGGCATGGGACTGTTTTTCAGAGTTTGGGCTAGGATCCTTATCTCCAGTGAAGAGCAATCTTAATACTTCAGCATACCAAGTCATTTTTGACATGCTATGCTTCCAACTTTGTGGCAACAGTTTGGGGAAGACTCTTTTCTATTCCAACATGACTTTGCCCCAGTGCACAAAGCAAGGGCTTTAAAGACATGGGCAGCACAGTGGGCAGCACAGTGGCGAAGTGGTAGCACTTCTGCCTCACAGCGCTGGGGTCATGAGTTCAATTCCCGACCACGGCCTTATCTGTGCAGAGTTTGTATGTTCTCCCTGTGATTGCGTGGGTTTCCTCCGGGTGCTCCAGTTTCCTCCCACACTCCAAAAGTAGGTTAATTGGTTGCTATTAAAATTGTCCCTAGTCTCTGTCTGTCTCCCTCTCTGTCTGTATGTGTGTGAGTGTGTGTCTATAATAGGGAATTTAGACTGTAAGCTCCAATGGGGCAGGGACAGATGTGAATGAGTTCTCTGTACAGCGCTGCGGAATCAGTGGCGCTATATAAATAAATGATGATGATGATGAAGACATGGTTTGATGAGTTCAGTGGAAGAACTTGACTGGCCTGCACAGAGCCCTGACCTCAACCCCATCGAACACCTTTGGTATGAACTGGAACAGAGATTGCAAGCCAGACTTTCACGTCAAACATCAGTGCTTGCCCTCATAAATGCTCTACAAAATGAATGGGCACAAATTCCCACAGAAACACTCAAACATCTTGTATAAAGCTTTCCAAGAAGAGTGGAAGCTGTTATCTCTGCAAAAAAGGGGACCACCTCCATATTAAAGTATATGTATTTGAATACAATATCCTTACAGTCCCTGTTGGTGTTATAGTCAAGCGTCCGAATAGTTTTGTCTATATAGGGCCTGATTCATTAAGCAAAGTTAAGCAAAGAATTGAGTAAGTTTTCTTACTTAAGTTTTCTGGACAAAACCATGTTGCAATGCAAGGGGTGCAAATTAGTTTATTATTTTTGCACATAAAGAAAATACTGGCTGTTTATTCATGTAGCACACAAATACTTGATAGCTTATTTGTACACTGAAATTTAAGGCTGATCTAGGACATGCATTACCCCAAATATAACTTTCCATCACATTTTAAATTTACCTCCCCCTCCAATGCAACATGGTTTTGCCTTACTTACTTACTTTTGCTTAACTTTCATTAATGGATCATACCCATAGTGTATATATCATAAAATTAACATATTTGGTTATATCCAAAACCAAAACCCCAGGTTTTGTCAAACCCACCACTAAAATGCAAGGATGATTTTGGTAACACAATATTCATTTGTTAGTAAGGTGTGACGCCAAATTTGTGGAAGAAACCTTTATAACCATGCTAGACGACGTCTTTGCATTTAGCTGCCATTTTACTACTAGAGCTAAAGGTGCTCACTGGTACTTACGCCACACGCTGATGATAAGATCTATTAAGTCACTGAAGAGCGTTACCGGACCCGCTGATTGCCGGAGCCATGTTTATACTGAGAAGGTAAATCCTTTATGTATGCTTTGAATAACGCTACACGCTGACGCTAAGTTCTACTGAATAACTTTTGGAGCCATACATTGGAATCTTTACTGTTTAGCCGCTATAGCGGTCAGAAGATCTACCTACAAGCTCCGTTGACATCAGTTATTTTAGCGATTAAACATAAACAGCATATGTGAGATTTTTGTGTTGGCGATAATAAAGGCACAAAGGAATTGATTTTTTCTTCTATATGGAAATGTATCATAATATTTCAAATGTATAGTAAGGAATTTCTTTCCCTATACACTTAATAATTAACATCCAATATTGGTACATTATTTGGATCTGAACGGAAACCTATACCCTCTATATCCATCTTTATATGAGTGAGAGATTGATTATAGATCTCATTAGGAATTGTTGGACACTCATCTAGAGTTATAACCAATTTATTATATGCATTCTGTATAAAGATGCCATTATTTTACCATGTGTATGGATCACTGTGATATGTATTGAATACATCTGATTTTTTATTGTGCTGTAGATACTTTACTCTTGGCCAAGAATTTCTTTTATATGTTTGTATCATTTGATTTTGATTCAAGTGATATCAATTTGTCACCTTTTCTGTACATACTTATGTGCATTAGCTAGACCAATAAAATTTATTAACGGTTATTCTGCACATTTCATATGTTTTTGTTTTAATATCTTTGCAAAAGGGCAAATGTGTATATAACTGATTATTGCTTTTTTATATTTAATTCTTTTTTTGGCATACCAGAGTATTTTGTGCTGATCAGTGTTATTAATGACTGATAAACACTTTTCTACTGAAAAATACTTGATATTACTTGGCTACATTTAAACAATTTCAGTGTAAGTAGTTATCTTCCAACCTGCCGATTTTCTCATCCTGTTGCATTGCACAGTTCATTGGACGGTACTGGTATATTTTTTCGCCTATACTGGTCACAAACTATTGTTATACTAGCCTTAAAGTGAAGACATTATGGAAAAATATGCATCAGCTGCTGATGTTTGTACACTATCATATTGTCACTATTGAACATACCTGTGTATACTTAAGACTGTAAGTCAGCATTATTTGGTGAAACCATGGTTGAAATTGTAGCATATTAAGAAAGTGATGCATACAATAAAAAAATGTGTGTTGGAAAAATCTTTGTTGCAGATGCAGTATTGCATAGTAACACTAGATGTCATTGTAGAAGCAAAAACTGCATGCACATTGTGGGAAAATAAATTGCAATCCAAAGCTTAAATGTAACATCCTATTTGAAACATCCCAAATAAATCACAGAGAGGAATTTTTTATTATAATATGGGTAATATCTTGTCAGTCATTTGTGTTTCTGCATAAGCATGCAAATCTAATTTTAAAGAATAGCCATCAAGGCCATTTCTTAGGGTGGCCCAAGTTGTTAGGATAACATGTCAACTGAAATAGTTTTCTACCAGCCATATCTATACATCTCATGCTGTGCACCCTGTGTTCCCATAGAGTACTATGTCCCCAATATCCCAATATGACCTGACCACTGAACAACATCATTGTCGTGAACATAGAGAATTTACAGTTATTTATTTTATTTAAGGGTTAACCCATCACATAATTGTGTGGGATAAGGCCTAAATCATGACTGCAGTGTAAATATGGGATATTAATTGAATCCATTGATAAGTTGAGCTACAAAGGGGTAAAATGGGAATACAGAAAGTCAGTTGTATGTATATTTGATGGCACTGCACATTCCAGTGTGAGAAGATAGAAGTGTCACCTGGGGCAGCTTCAAAGAGAACCTGGTCTGAGATACATGCTGGCGTGGGATGCAGTTTTGACACCTGAATAGACTTTTAGGAACCACTCAGCATGGTGTCTGGCTCAAAGAGCCCATGTGCTGACTTGGCTATATGTGATATATACAAAAATAATTCAGTTTTAAAATATGCCACTTTAAATCAATAAAAGTAGTGATCAACTGCATATTTCTCAATAGCATGATGAGGGGCAGCTCATATGTCAAATTAAGAATTCTGCCCCAGAGAGAAGTTAAGGAAATGAGTGTAAGCTCTATGAATACACTGTATTTAGGCGTGTTTGGTATCAAAAGATGGACAAATTCATAGGGGATTTATTAATAATAAAATTGGATCTGTGTGACGCTCCACAGAAAAGTTAGGTCACATAGTAGAACTGGGTAGTAAATCAGACAACATGCAAATGGTGATTGAAAAAAGTATCACAGACCACAACCCCCAGAAGGTGTAAAGGTGTCTTTAAAAAGCTGAGACCAGTTATAACAAATTGTCAGTTTTTGGGAAAAGCAATCCACATTGATAAGCTGTCCATCTTCCTAGCCAATTTCCCATGGCACTGATTATACAACTCATGTAAGTGATACTCTGAATGTAACCCCTTTCATTTTAAACTGCTTTGCTTTTGTATTTTATATCAGTAGTTTATTAATTGTTTTTCTTTATATCTGAATGCCCTGTACTTTTGTATATTAAATCTATAATTTAATATGTGGTGTCCTTGATACTGTAACAAATCCATTAGCCTGTTAAGAAGAATATAGCGTGACCAAGTTAACCCTTTGAATGCCGGTGTGTGATTTGTTGATACATTTGATTACCAAGCTTAGCATGTGCTTGCATTTACATTTGTGTAACAGTCTGGAGGTGTAAAGAGTTAACCCTTTGTTTGCTTGCGGGGACCTTGTTAGCCTGTGACAGCTAGAAGCCTTGTGTGCCAGTGTGGGACAGTATATAGGGTCCTATTGGCCAAATTCAATAGGTGGTGGCAAACCTGAAGTGTGTGGGGGTGGGAGCGCTGTTTGGGGGCGATTCAGTAGGTCTATTACCTGTGTGATAGGTAGAGAAAGACTGCGGGCTGGGATCATCCACAACCTCATACAGCAATCACCCAAAGTCACGGCAGCTGGGGAGCGTGTTTCATGACAATCATGAGGTAACTTTTTATAGCATTTTCAATTAAAAAAATCCTTAACCTTTACTACCTATAAACTAAGAGCTAGTACATAAAATTGCTGTTTGTACAGAGGACACAAAAGTTGGCAATCTACAGGCTATGAGCCATAACTAGGAGCCAATTTTTTTAAATGATTGGGGTGCTCACATTACCCTCCCCCCATACATAGGTTAGTGACTACTGCAGCACAAATATTGGGGGGTGCTCCTATGCTCTAATTGACTTTTCTGGTTATTTACAAACCAGTGGAACAGCGCAAGAAGCTTTCAAGTACATAACCAAAATTTTGTTAGTGGAATGTGTCCCCATTGTTACAGGACAACACATATACAGTCAGGTCCATAAATATTGGGACATCGACACAATTCTCATATTTTTGGGCTCTATTGTTTTGAAATGAAACAAACAAGATGTGCTTTAACTGCATACTTTCAGCTTTAATTTGAGGGAATTTACATCCAAATCAGGTGAACCATGTAGTAATTACAACCGTTTCTATATGTGCCTCCCACTTTTTAAGGGACCAAAAGTAATGGGACAAACTAAACAATCCTACATCAAACTTTCACTTTTTAATACTTTGTTGCAAATCCTTTGCAGTCAATTACAACCTGAAGTCTGGAATGCATAGACATCACCAGGCGCTGGGTTTGATTCCTGGTGATGCTCTGCCAGGTCTCTACTGCAAATGTCTTCAGTTCCTGCTTGTTCTTGAGGCATTTTCCCTTCAGTTTTGTCTTCATCAAGTGAAATTCATGCTCAATCGGATTCAGGTCAGGTGATTGATTTGGCCATTGCATAACATTCCACTTGTTAGCCTTAAAAAATCTTTGGTTGCTTTTGCAGTATGCTTCGGGTCATTGTCCATCTGCACTGTGAAGCGCCGTCCAATGAGTTCTGAAGCATTTGACTGAATATGAGCAGATAATATTGCCCGAAACACTTCAGAATTCATCCTGCTGCTTTTGTCAGCAGTCACATCATCAATAAATACAAGGGAACCAGTTCCATTGACAGCCATACATGCCCATGCCATGACACTACCACCACCATGCTTCACTGATGAGGTGGTATGTTTTGGATCATGAGCTGTTCCTTTACTTCTCCATACTCTTCTCTTCCCATCACTCTGGTACAAGTTGCCTTTTGTCTCATCTGTCCATAGGATGTTGTTCCAGAACTGTAATGGCTTTTTTAGATGTTGTTTGCCAAACTCTAATCTGGTCTTCCTGTTTTTGTCGCTCACAAATGGTTTACATCTTGTAGAAAACCCTCTATATTCACTCTTGTGAAGTCTTCTCTTGATTGTTGACTTTGACACATATACACCTACCTCCTGGAGAGTGTTCTTGATTTAGCCAACTGTTGTGAATAGGTTTTTCTTCACCAGGAAAAAAATTCTTCTGCCATCCACCACAGTTGATTTCTGTGGTCTTCCGGGTCTTTTGGTGTTGCTGAGCTCTCCGGTGATTTCTTTCTTTTTAAGAGTGTTCCAAACAGTTGATTTGGCCACACCTGTTTTTTTGTTATCTCTCTGATGTTTTTTTTTTTATTTTTCAGCCTAATGATGGCTTGCTTCACTGATAGTGACAGCTCTTTGGATCTCATATTGAGAGTCAACAGCAACAGATTCCAAATGCAAATGTCACATCTAGAATCAACTCCAGACCTTTTACCTGCTTACTTGATGATGAAATAATGAGGGAATAGCCAACAAATGTCCATGAAATAGCTTTTGAGTCGATTGTCCCATTACTTTTGGTCCCTAAAAAAGTGGGAGCCACATATAGAAACCGTTGTAATTTCTACACTATTCACCTGATTTGGATGTAAATACCCTCAAATTAAAGCTGAACGTCTGCAGTTAAAGCACATCTTGTTTGCTTCATTTCAAATCCATTGTGGTGGTGTATAGAGCCCAAAATATGAGAATTGTGTTGATGTCCCAATATTTATGGACCTGACTGTACAGTATATTAAATATATATATATATATATTAGAGATGCTCAGGTGCGGTTCCTCTGGAACCGAACACACCCGAACTTAGGGGATCCGACTACCGAACTGAGTCGGCCCGGTACTTTCGCACTTTTTCAGAATTGAAAATGAGGCAAAACATCATTGTTACGTCGTCGGATCTCGGATCTTGCGAGTTTTGGAATCTATTAATACCGCCATCAGTGATCTAGCGCCATTTGAAAGAGAGCCACAAAAGTGGTAGCACACTGTGTAGAACAGTTGGTCAGCCAAGTAGATAGAATTGAAAGAGGAGGGGGTAGCAGTGTTCAAGAAAGTCTACAGTGACATTCAGGAGAGCTCCATTGGTAATTCTCATTGCAGAAAAATACAAATACTAGTGCTGTCAGGGTTGGTGTAATTCTGCAGTCAAATTCTACTGTGTTATATGAGTAACACACAAAAAGGAAAGCTGTGTTGGTAATTCTCATTGCAGAAAAATAAAGATAGCAGTGCTGGTACGCTTTTCTTCTGACTTTGCAGTCAAATTGTACGTTGTTATATAGGTTACACACAAAGAGAAGAGCTCCATTGCTAATTGTCATTGCTGAAATACAAATACTAGGTCTTGCAGGCTTTTCTTCTGACTTTTCTTTTCTGCCACTGCTGTGTCCTAGATGTGGTAGGAACTGCCGTGTGTTTGAGTCATTGATCTGTTGCTTAGCATCCAGCCAGGTCGCTGCAGTATTTGTCCGAAAGTATATGACAATAATAATGTGACCTGTGAGTTGGTCAAAATTGACTGAAAATGACTGGAAATCAGTGTTATTGAGGTCAATAACAATGTAGGATCAAAAATTATGTGATTTTAGCATATTTTAGCAATTTTTCTAAAAAAATACAAAACCGAAACACACAAGGGCAGTTTTGCCCAAACCAAGACCAAAACATGAAGCTGATCCAGATCCAAAACAAAAATATATATATTAAACAAAATGGCAAGTAACAAGGGGGCTGTTGGAGATGGGGTTCCCCACCTTGGCAGGATAGCTGCACTGATATATATTTGTATGTGATGTGCATCTAATACTGTAGTTAAGGTTATACATCAAACTTATAAGCCTGCTAATTGCTCAAAAGTGCATGCACATCCATATCTGATGCACGGCTTAAGATGCAATGTCAATCCTTTTGCTATGGCTAATTTACAGATACATACCTGGTGGCAAATATGCTTGCCTGCTGCTCTGACTTCTCCTGCTTTCTTCCCATCGATGCAGTGATTCCATTCACCATCGGGTCCTGTACTCTATCAGGCAATCACCATTCAGTGTAGAACAATGCTGATAGCTGTTTGACCCAGAAGAAAAGGAAGTGGCAAGCAGATGGGCTGAATCAATAAAATTTTCTACGTCACTCAAATTGTCCACAGTTGTGTGCTTTTTAGGGTGTACAGGGTGTAATTTGTGGGAGGAAATATGGTCAATGTGGATGGTTTGAGATGTACTTCCCCATCTCTCCTTCACTCAATCCATATACAACTGTTGTCACAATTGTTTTAAATCCAGATTTGTGGAGGCAGCATAGATGGGTGGGATGTAATAACTAGAGATGGGCGGGTTCGGTTCCCCGAGATCCGAATCAATCCGAATTTCGCCTATCCGAGTACCGAGCTGAGCTCTCCCGCCCATTCGGAATAGAAATCGAGGCAAATGTCATCGTGACGTAATCGTATTTCTGAGCTCTGTTCTCGCTAGATTTGAAAAGCATAAATACCAGCCTCCACAGCAATCCATCGCCATTTGACAGAGGGAGAGAGCAGGGTTAGTTCACAGGCTATATTAGTGCAAGGATAGAGCAATTATTGTACACATAACTGTGTCTATTCTATTCTATACAATTATAATACTAATACCATTTGCAATTGTTAGAGCAGTAATAGAGGAGGATAGAGGGGGGGGGGGGTTCTTTTTTTGGCACTCCAAGTGCTTTTGGGGTGTCTCATATTCCCCAGTGTTTTACACTAAATTTTTCTGGCTGTCAAAAAAATTCATATTTGTCAGCAGTATCTAAAACAAGTTCACATATGGGGAGAGGTTGTGTCCCCCTATTTCAATTCACTTCCTTCACTATGATAACGATCTTAATCCTTCTCCCCAAATGGATTCATGTAGTCTGAAAATCAGACTCATTGAGATACAGAAAATAGGGAGAGAATAGTGCAATATGTCTCAAATAAAATATTTAAAAGTCCACAAAGTTCCCAGGAAGGGATATCCTCTTCCACCTTGTGATAGAAAGATGAAAACACACCACAAATCTTGTGTCCTTTACACCATATCCCCCAAAGGATGTATGCTTACAAGATATCCACTGTCATTAGGCATCTCAAAATATCGTCCACAGGTATCTCCTTGAACTTGTGACACAGGATGATTCCACAATATATATGGCAAAAACAAAAAATAAACCGACTCTGGTGCATTATCAAAAGACACAGTGTTTAATAAAAAGACATATATCTCATGTACAGAGACATCAGATAACTGTAAAACATAAAACCGATTCTTACATATGTAATGGTAATGTAAAAACTGGTACCAGATAGATCCAGGATAATCGCATGTATAATGTCATCCAAGATGTAGAACCGATCCACAGTATAAAGAGGTCCCGCTCACACCTATCCATCCAACGCGTTGTGACTCAAACAAGAGTCTTTTTCAAGGTAGGGTAACGGCTCTCTACAGCCTCTATTTATATTCATAATGGGCGCTCCCTCGAGTGAATGTTCCCAACCTCACTTCCGTCCGTCACGAATGCGAGGCTTGACTAACCTAACATCCTCCCGCAACTTCTGGTCTATGAAAGTTAAATGCCAACTACCCTCAACTGTTTGTATACCACAAAATAGTTTGATATCTTCTGGTCTGCACGTATGTTGAATCTTAAAGTGATTCGACTCTGAGTGGGTCTCCAAACCTTTACGAATGTTGTATATATGCTCACGAATTCTGATTTTTAAAGGGCGAGTTGTTTTCCCCACATAAAATTTACCACATTTACATTCCATAATGTAAATTACGTTACTCGTGTGGCATGTAATAAAGTGCTTGATATTAAGTTGGTACCCATTAATGTCTAAACAGGTGATTTTACTCACTTTTGATTTTACTGTTTTGCAAGCCAAACACGATCCACATCTATGGAAACCTAAAGCTCTTATTGATTTCCTATTATCTTCTGGTAGTGCACGCCTTACCAATTGATCCTTGAGGTTGGGGGCTTTTCTATACATAAAAACAGGTTTTTCTGGTAATAAACCTCCTATAGTGGTATCTTTTAATAAAATCCCCCAATATTTTCTAAAGATTTTCTCAACATTCTTAAAATCCCTATTGAACTGTGATATGAATGCCCAGTCATATTTTTGACCCTGATCTTTAAACTGTTTCTCTTTAGGAATAAGTAGACTATCTCTATCGATCTTTAGCACTTTCTCTTCCACTTGATTTAATGAATTGACACTATAATCCTTACTAATAAATGCTGACTTTAAATCTCAAATTTGATCCTTTAAAACATGATCATCGCTGCAATTGCGTCTAATTCTTTTCATTTGACAGTAAGGTATGTTGTCCAACCATCTCTGGTAATGATTACTGTCATATTGAATATATTCTATGATATCAGTGTTTTTTTTTATATGTTTTAGTTTGTAAACCTTTATCATCTATGTATACTGTAATATCTAAAAAGTTCACACTTGATTTGCTTGAGTCGAATGAAAGCTCAATGAATTGATCATTGGTGTTCAAATGCTCACAAAAGGCTTGAAGTTCTATTTCGGAACCTTTCAATATAAAGAAAATATCGTCAATGTATCGACACCAGGTTACCATGCCCACCCCGAAGTCATGCCCACCCCACACATGGCACTCTTCCCAAGAGGCCATGAAAATATTAGCATAACTCGGGGCGAACCTGGTCCCCATGGCGGTGCCGATAAACTGAAGATAATATGAATCCTGAAACCTAAAATAGCTGTTAGAGAGAATAAATTTAATCCCTCCACTTATGAACCCCTTAAGGTCTTCGGAATATGTAGTAGTTCCGTTCCAACGACTAGGTCGTTAAGCGAATTGGTCGCTAAGTGAGTACAGTACTGTAATATACATCTACATGTATTGTAATCATTTATATTGATTCTGAATAAAGAAATGGACAAAAGAAAATTGTATTTTTAAGTTTGCTTTACTTTGCATAACTCTGCATAACAGTAAAGCTGTACAAACAGCAACACAGCAATTACAGTACAGTACTGTATAACAAAGAGGGCCCAGGGAGATCACAGCAAGGATATCTAAGGACCTGTAGATGTATGAGTGGAGGTCCTAGGTGTAGGTTTCGGGAAGTATTCTTTTAGTGTGGTTTGTTTAGTAATTTTTTTCTTTTCTTCATAAATTTCACGATAGCATAGTAAAACATTATTTATTTTCCACTGCACTTTCATGAACCGTTCCACATTCGCGTCCATAGTCTCTAGTTGTAACATAGCCGCATTCACTTTTGAAAACACACCAGCTAACTCTTTTAAAGTGAACTTCTTTTGTACTTCTTCCATTTTTTCCTCTTCGTCATCATTTTCCAAGTGTTGCTGAGCTTCCAACTCCATTGAGTCTCCGTTGCACAGCTCTCCCTCAACATATTCCACTAATTCTTGAATATCTTCTACTTCAACCTCTAAATTAAGATTGCTAGCTAGTTGCACAGATGTTTGATTTATGACATTGATCTGTGTGTCTACATCAAATACTTCAAAATTATTTGCAAATCTTTTTGGCATTTATTCCATATGCCTTGCATACATTTTTCTGACACTTCCTTCCAAGATGAATCAACATTCTGTATGCAGTGATAAATATTGTACGACTTCCAAAAATCTCGAAGGGTTACCTCATTACTTTGTTTCTGCTACAGCTTTGGAAAAAGTTGTGCGCAAATAGTGTGCTTTGAACGTGGCTATAGCCCCCTGATCCATTGGCTGAAGAATGGCAGTTGTGCTTTTAGGCAGATACACCACCTTTACATCCGGGTGTAGATCATCAAGATATTGTGGATGGCCTGGGGCATTATCAAGGAGGAGCATAATTTTAAAGACAACTTCCTTCCCCTGACAGTATTGCTTGACTTGGGGTATGAAGCAGTTGAGGAACCAATCCTCAAAAAAAGCTTGTGTCATCCATGCCTTCTTATTTGAACGGTAGTAAATGGGCAATGTGTGCTTATTAATCTGCTTAAATGCACGTGGGTTCTCTGAGCGATAGATGAGGAAAGGCTTTAACTTGAACCTGGCAATATTTCCTCCCAACAACAGGATGATCCTATCTTTAAAAGCCTTGAAACCGGGCATTGTCTTTGCATCCTTGTGAATGTAAGACCTTTTCTGGCATTTTTTTCCAAAATAGTCTGGTCTCATTCACATTAAATATCTGTTCCATACAGTAGCCACCTTTCTCCATGATTTCATCAAATTCGTGAACAAATTTTTTAGCTGCTTCGAAGTCAGCGCTTGCTGCCTCACCACAGGTACTCCGATTATGCAAATTGAATCTTCGACAAAACCGTTGAAACCATCCATGGCTTGCCATAAATGTTTCCGTTGATTCCTCCTCTCCTTCACGCTCCTTCAAAGTATCAAAGATACTGCGTGCCTTAGCTTGAATTATGAAAAGGCTCATCGGCATTCTTTTTTGTAGCTGGTCGTCAAACCAGATTGCCAGTAAGTTCTCCATTTCATGAATGAGGAGGCCTTTCCGCTGCCTTGTTATGATGGCTTTAAATCCTGTTGAGGCTTTCACTGCCTCTTTCACTCTATCTTTGTCCTTCAGAATTGTTGAAATGGTCGAATGTGCCAGCTCCAAATCTTCTGCTATCACTTTCACTTTTTTACCAGCTTCATAGTCTTTAATGATCTTCATTTTCATCTCAAGGTCAATAGCCTTTCTTTTTTTGGGCATTTTTTTTATCTATGGGTGCACACAAGGGTTCAAATTTAGAAACCAAATACTGTATGTACAGCTGTATGTTGTATGTACTAATTGAATGTGAATGAGAGCTAACTTACACATGCACATACACATGCTTCAGTAGCGAGGACATGTATGGCAAATTATTGCAAGTCTTGTTTGGGGGACCCCAAAAGAGGCACTACATATTGGGGATGTGGGGCACTCGTATAAATAGTGTCCTATGTATCTGGTTACTAAAATAATAAAAATTATTTTCATTTTAAAATAGTTTCAGCAGCTTAGTTGAATGATGAAAATACTGTACAGTACTGTATACATATGCATGGCAATAAAAAATAAGCATGTGCAAATGCAGTTTTATATTCCTCCCTTTAGTAAAAAGATATTATGTTTAGTTAATGTCCTTGCAGTATTACTTCAGAACCAAGTGCTTTCAAGTACTGTAGAGCAACTTACCGCATGATGGAGACTGCAAGGGTATCAGGTGCGTCTTGTCTTGTCTTCTTCAGCTCAGAATGACACTACGCGGGTACTACGGGCGTGGTTACGTCCCGTCGCAAGGGCACAGGTCATTAGCACACTAATTTCCCCGATTGCTGAGCGGCGGAGCCGGACGTAACAACGGGTCGTAAGTCCGAACGGTCGATAAATAGGTAGGTCGTTAAGTGAGGAATACCTGTATGTCTTTCTCTAGAAATGTCTACAAGATACACTATAAAGAGGAGACTGTGCCAGTGTTTATACAGTGCTAGTGTCATAGCATAAAAGTGCGTTTCTCTATTTTCTTTTACTCATGCTCCTCATAAATAACCCCCAAACCTCCATGAACACATAGAGTTTAGGAATAATTGTAAATTTTATTATATTGAGAGGTAACTGGATTTTAAAACAATAGTATTTTACTCCTTTACAATGCAGTATCTGATTCAAGTATAAGTATACAATCAGAGACAGATCTAGATTTTTACAGGGGGGCAGGCGATTTAGTCCCCATCCCTTTTTCTACTCCAAAAGTGGACTGCCTGTGGGCGCTCACTATGTGCAGGTCTGCGTCGGTAGAGACAGTCAGGCAGAGTATGCTGTTCCGGCTGCACTGATTGTGTTTAAAACACAATCAGAGCAGCCAGGCAGGATCTCTGTCTGCCTGTCTCTGCCTACACAGACTTGCACATAGTGTACGGCTGCAGGCAGCAGATCCCTTCTGGGGGGGTGATTGCACTCTAATGCGGGGACAACTGGGTCAAGAGTTAAAATAGTATAGTCTACTCGGCTGAAGCAAATGCCTTTGTGTCTGACCATTCTTGGTGCCCAACCCCAACAACAGTCCCTTGAAGGTGTGATTCCTCACCAAAGCAGAGACACTATGCCACATTTAGAGTTAAGAATAAATCCAGCTAGAAGGAAGAAATTTTACACATTGGCAAAACCATGTTATGCAACAGGGGAGAAATTTTTAAATGTGTGGACAGATTTAGAGTTGGAAAAGGGGTGCTTCCTAGCACAACTAAAATAAATGTCATTGTAAAAATAAAGTTGAATATTTGTGTGCTACTTGCAAAATTTGGCAGTATTTTCCCTGAATGCAAATAAAAATTACATTTGCAACCCTTGCATCGCAACATGTTCCATCCAGGTGCACCCTTTGGCTCTATATGAGAGCCAGTGTGTGTTACAAATTGTTGTTTGAACACTGCTTGAACAGGGTGTCCTCTTTCAAAAATCTAAGCGACCCTCAATCAGCAGCAGTGAGTGTGAGCCTAAGACCGAAATTTCACTTCTTATAGGTCTTTGGAGGGAGCAATGGAGCAGAGTACTCCAAAGTAGTGTCTGTGACTAAACTGTTTTCCCCAGTGTCAGTGGGGAGCACCCAGGGATGGGGCCACCATTAGGCAAACCTAGGCAGACATCTAGGCACCAATGATTAAGATGAGCCTTGAAAAAGTGAATGTGTGACAGTGTCAATTTTAATGCCCCGGCAGCACCATCACATGGAGCAAGGCAGATATAATAGGAATATAATCCTGAAGCAGTAGGGCTTTGCATGCCCTGCAGCTCCCAAGAGGGTCTTTGAGGAGTTGCTTGAAAGGGAAAGATTCCCCCTGAATTGGAGACACTGTGTTGACCAGGTAAGCTGTTTTAAGAAGGAGATGTGCAAGTGGTTCAGAGACAGGAGTATCCTGAAGCATAAAGTACTGTTTGTCACAGACTATAGCCAAGGCTTTGGGTATATTAAATATTACCAGTTTTGAATTATGGTAAAGAAACCCCAATGAGGTCATTATAATATTTGGGCCTCTTAAGGTACCATTCCTTTAAGAGCAACCAGTCTCTACTAGCCAAAGGCTAGCTGGGTAGGCATGGACAGTTTACAAATGTTCAAGTTAAGTAATGTACTGAACTTGTCTATTACGAATGCCTATTCAAAACCCCTGGAGCTGGGCATCCAGTGACTTGTATAGCTTGTGTTAATGTTTTACTAAGAATGTTTATTTCTGAATTACACATTGAATTGTGTTGAAAAATCCAACAAAAACAATAAATCAGTGCTTGAACCAGAATATTTAAATATATACCGAATAAGGTGTTATATTCACAAAGTTAAAATCCATCTATACTTTTCAAAACTCCATAGTATCTGTTCTTATAGTAAAACATACATAATTTCATATCATATTCATATTATTATATAATACTCATAACATCCCATATTCAAATACTTAAGTCATATAAAGTCATATAGCTGGAATGTTGAATAATTAGATATTCTCAGGTATTCTCTCCTGAAAAGTCCCAATATGCAGACATAAACTGCATGTTAGGAATTATTTATACTCAGCAGTCAAAGTGGAATTTTAGAAGTGGTGGTATGGAAAATGTAAGTAAATGGAATTAGCTCATTTTACAATGAAAGCAGTAGGAGAAGTGCTGGTATGGCATACCATCATAAACCAGCTCACATTGAACACTGTTTACAGTGGAACAAATAGTTCCTTAATTCATAAATGGTTGCGATATAGGCAGAAATATAATATGAGAACAAAAAATAATAAATAAAATGAATAATAAATTTAAAAAAATTCAAATGTACACAGGAGTAGACTGTGATTCATATATGGAGGTAAACAAAGGTGGGGTCCGCGCTTCTAAACTTATGTTTGAGCAGCCAATGGGATGTAAATGGGGCTAATCCTAATCCCCAAGGTTATAGATATTTAAAAGGAGGTTCCCAGGCGCTTGATATGAAAGAAAGGATGTAGAGTGGATGTCAAATGGCTGAAAGCCTAATTTATTCTATACAGATGGTCAAAACCAATAAGTGGTGTGCCGGCACATATGAAATGGATCACGATAAACACAATTCCACAATATCTGAGTAGAGTGAACAAATGTAAAAATGGTATATAGCTGTATGAAAAATGGAAAGGAACAATAATAATAGTGGCTTGATGCCTGCATTCATCAAACATATGGCAACAGGAAGTCCAATAAGTCTAATGCTGGGGTATTGTAAATACAACAAATCCTTATTGATGAAAGAACTGTACACAATGATATGCCAATCCTGAAGTATATAAGCTGGCAGTATAGAAAAATGTACACTGCGTGTGATCAAAGGTCAGTGAGTTCATACACATAATGTGATATCAGCAAGAGCTGAACAGGCACTAACCATTACTCAGTATGATGAGCAAGCAAAAACTCTGAAGAAAAGATTTCAGGAAAAAAAATATAGAGGAGGCTTGTTCTGCACTTCGAAAACAGATAGGGAAGTTTTACTTACCCAAAAAGAAAGCTGTAAAAATAGGGCTGAGCAAGATGCACCGGCACTTTCCTTTGTTACCCAGTACAATAGGGATCACAGGAAATTTGAAAAAATTATCAATAGGCACTGGCACGTTTTGATGGGAGACAAAGACTTGATGAAGATCCTCCCCATAAAGCCTAAATTTGTGTATAAACGGGCAGTAAACTTAAAGAATAGGTTGGTACAGAGTACTATTCCACCAAATAGAGGAAATGAGAACCTTAATATCAACTCTACATGGCTTAATGAGAGGGCAACGGGGTTCTATCATTGCAACCGTTGCCAGGCCTGTAGGACAACAAACACTATAGGTACTAAACCTGTCACCACTTTTAAATCAAGAACTACTGGTGAGAGTTTCAGCATCAAAGACAAACTTACCTGTGACTCTATTGGAGTTGTCTATCTCCTCCAATGTCCCTGTGGCCACCAATATCATTGTGTACAGTTCTTTCATCAATAAGGATTTGTTGTATTTACAATACCCCAGCATTGGACTTATTGGACTTCCTGTTGCCATATGTTTGCTGAATGCAGGCATCAAGCCACTATTATTATTGTTCCTTTCCATTTTTCATACAGCTATATACCATTTTTACATTTGTTCACTCTACTCAGATATTGTGGAATTGTGTTTATCGTGATCCATTTCATATGTGCCCGCACACCACTTTTTGGTTTTGACCATCTGTATAGAATAAATTAGGCTTTCAGCCATTTGACATCCACTCTACATCCTTTCTTTCATATCAAGCGCCTGGGAATCTCCTTTTAAATGTGATTCATATATGCCTTATTTGGAATGATCAATGTTCATTCATACAATTATATTGATACTAGTAATAATAAGAGTGTACTCCAGTAATGTAAATAGTATCACAGTTACTAGGGGAGGATTAATAAAAGTGTTGTAGTTATATACCAATTGTTTAGTTAATGTACAAATGGAATTTTATCAGAGAGAAGTACATTATTGTGGATATAACTTTCTTTAGCTGATAAATAGGGCCTATTGTAGCATATATTAGTTCAATCTTACCAGGATTCCTGGAACTTTATACTTCAATATCTCTCCAAAGTAGGCACTGCCATACAAAGGCTAAAAGAAGGGGTCTTCCTTTCCAAGATGAACAATGCCCCTTAATCTAGGCTTTTAATATGCTTTCCTTGATTTGTTCATATAAATACAATATGATATACCTCCTGGCAACACTTGGGTAGAAACTTAATTTGTTTTGGTAGTGAATCTGACAAGTTTCTTCTCAATTTCTTCAGAGAAATGTATATTAATTATAGGATCCTCCATCTTTTTATTTACTTAACAATGATATCAAACACCCCTCTATTAGGGAATTAACCCTTAAGATTGAACATTGGTTAATTTTAATTATTTATTTCTGTAAAATAATTGAGGATTTATGGCTGAGCACTAGTGAATTATAGTTGCATTCATTTAAATTTCATCAAGATGCCTCTTATAAAAAAACTGTCCACTGAGAACTGGAGAAAATGTTTAGTGTCAGGCAAGTCACTAATACAAATGTTAGCTCAGTCACTGGTAAAATAACATGTGATCAACAGTCTTTTTTATCAATCAGATACGCTTTCTTAATCAATCAGAAGGCACATGACATCACTTATATTGCAGGATTGCACATTTCCATGGTTGTGATGGCCCCTAACAAATGCAACAATCACAGCTGCAGGTCAGAAGAAGGAACTGCAGAAATGTGACAACCATAAACGAACCAATCTAACCAAGTTTAATTACATTTATTTTTACACAAAAGCATTTACACTATCAGTAAAGTGAGTGCAAATATATGCTTTAATATTCCGATTTATGCAAAAATCTACATAATCATCAATTGCTAAAAACATCAATCAAAAACATAAATTTAGCCAGTGTGTTGCTCTTTACTTGACACTAAATAAGCCAATTTCCCTTTTACCGGTCTTGTGGGATAAAAACCTTAAACCACTACCTCCTTGCTTACGAACTAAGTTAGTTAAAGCATATGTTTCTTTTTAAGCTTCTGCTTCCCTTTTAAACACATTTGTGGTTTCCATGATTGGGGGTTTCCAGACATGTGGTCAATAAGGCAGCTGAGAAAATGTCTGATTAAGTAGTAAAGCAATAAGATCATTAGAGTGAAACTATAAACTGGTTCTAGGTCATGGTTTCCCACAGTTTCCAGAGAGATATGGGAATGTTTCCAATATTCTACATGCACATTTAAGACCATCAAATATCTTAGAGGCCCATTCTCTTAAATGTGGAGGAAATAGAAGATGAAGTTAAAAATTGTCCCAAAAAAGCCATTAGAAATTATAATGATGGAATGATCTAAGATGAAATTCAGCAATTTGAGATAGATAACAGTTAAAATATGCAATAATCTTTTGACTATATGGATATATTATTAGAGAATTATCTGAATCCCACCTTTATTGCCTGGAGTAATTTATACCTTTGAACAGAATATATTCCACAGTTTTACTTTATGTCTGTTGAACTGAGAATATATATATATATATATATATATATATATATATATATATATATATATATATATTTATTTACCAACAATAGAATTTTTCAGGGGGTTTGGGGAGGTTACTACAAAAACTAATCAGTGTATTCTCCCAAATATAAGGACATCAGATATGTATATGTAGCCCCTACCTTAGCGAACCTGGAACAGGCAAGGGTGTTTAGGTTGGTCTCACCTCTTCGTAAACTGCATCCTTCCGAGTTGTGTACTCTCTTTGGGGTTGCAGATCTTGGCAAGGTTTACCAACGGTTGACACAGGAAACCCCAGGTCTGCCTCCCAATAAATGCATGGTGATCACTCTCACACACTCACACACAAATACAAAAGAGTTGAAAAGGAAAGCCACTTGGCACGTTTATTAAATGGCCAGGCAGCTGAAAAACCAGTAGCTAAATAAAATAAGGAGTAAGGAAAAAGGACTCTGTCCTTGACAAAGTTAAAGTGCTTGAGATACCTGTAACTAAGAAATGAAAATAACATGTGATAAGACAATAATACAGCAGAATAATAACTCCATGATATAGATAAAATGATGACATGTGAAACAACATGTAATGGAAGAATCAGCAATGACGATCACATTGACAAAAATCAGCAGTAACAGTGGTAATTAATTACTGTGAGGCTGTAAGCAATACCATGTTAAATGTCTCTCTCTTTGCAGGTAACCACTCACAGGTGGAAATGGGCTCAATTTGGGCAATCTATACATTAAGACCTACAGGCACACACCCTGAACTGGCTTAAATCTCTAAGGAGACATGAAATGAAATGGAAAAATGTAGAACAGGTAGAGAAAAACATGGGTGAGAAAAAGATGAGGTAGCAGCGGATAGTTTTAATGGTCACTACAATAACTGTAATTATGAAGACAATAGTGAAGAGTTACATTTAGTCCCTCCACAATAGCTGCAATAAAGAACACTCTCTCTCAAAGATGATGCTGGCTGTACTTTTGACAATTAAGAAAGAAGACAATGATGTGTGTAGTACCCCCTTAAACAAGAATTGGCTCAGATATGTGCAGTGGATGAGAGGAGCAGTTCAAAGTCAGACCTCTAGCGTAGACGGGCCTCAGTACTGGTGATTAGCCTTGTGTATGTTGCTGTGCAGTATGTAGTGGGTTACACACACTTTCCATGGGCACTGACCAGTTCTGGAAACTGGTGGGCTTTCCTCTCCTAGGCAGTAACATAGTAATGGTAAAAATAGACCCCTGGAACCAGAGGAGGAACTAGCGAGCTGTGGGCCCCGTGCAGCAGACCCCATTATCTCCATGGGCCCCAGTGTACCACACCTGCTGCACCAATGGTAGTTCCACCACTGCCTGGGACAAATGTAAATGATCAGGAGACTCTGCAAACAAATGGAACATTTATAAATTCCCTATGGACTGGACCTTGATTCCACCTGGACTTCTGGCACAGACCTGGACTCCCTCTGGCATGTACTTGGACTCCTTCTGGACCTATGACATCTTGCAATCTACCCCTGACGCCTTATTATCTGGCTATGGTAGACTTCCCTGTGGAAATGGCAGTTCCCTCTCTGACTCTGGTAGCCCTTCCTGTAAGATTGGCAGCTCCTTGAGCAAGACTGGCAGATTTCTCTGTAAGGTTGGAAGTTCTCTCTCTATCAAACTTTCAGTTTTCTCTGTATACTTCAAATCTGTTAAGTGGTTTCAAGTATCAATCTAATGACATTGTCATCTTTTATTTGGTGTTACCATGCAGCACTGTTTTCCACACGCTTCCAGCAAAACTTTGTCTCCCTGGTAGGATATACTGAGTGCAAGCTTATTTCTTCTATGGTTTTGTCTCAAAATATTGCCTTATGTTATCATAGTAGCTGTCCACCAAGCCTATTTATGGTGCATATGGGTGTGGCTTACAAATGATCCCTTGCTAGATGTAAGCCCTATATCTGGGAGATGAGTGCATCTGATTTTAACTGTATTTTAATAGTGTTTGAAGCATGTAGGTCATTAAGGCGAGCTCAGGGAGGTCAGAAACCTTACATGGAGCAGAAGGTTAAAAGTTTGTAACTGTAGTGAATTTGTTAAGTCATGGAATAATAGTTTCTTTGGTAGTAGGATTAGTGGGATTGGCTGCGATGCTTGCATCAACTGTAGTTGGTGAGGGTGTGGTTTCCCCAATAGTCGCACCTAAATTCTTTCTAACTGCACACCAGGGCTTCTTCTCCTTCTAAGGGGTAGAATTTTCTGCCACTGGTGGGCTCTGAATTTCTGTTTCTCCGCTCCTTAGGCATGCTGGGATAGGCAGTTTCCAGTGCCTACGGGAGCAGCAGACTATTCCCAACCAGGGGCTCCTCTTCCCCTCTCTATATACACCTGGGTTCCAGCCTCCCTGAACAGATAAGCGCTGGGTCTGGGGGCTTACAAAACTTTATACAAATACACACAGATGTAGGGTTTATAAACAAATGTCAAATTTATTTAACATTTTTTATTTAATCTTACTTATTTTTTAAACACATGTTGCTTTTAACCAGAGAACTTGCCTCCATTATTACCAGCAGTAATAGGTTCAGTATAACTAGGACCTAAAAGCACCTGACATATCAGCTACTGTTAGCTGCAAGTTACACAGGATCTATCAAAGCTAACAGTCAGGGGAGATCTGAGAGAAGGGTTTCCCTAACACTTGCTGCATCTATCATTGTTGCTCTAAATGCATATACTGTTGGAAGAGGACATATCCAGTCTTATATTATATTATCACAGAATGATTGTTGGTGTATATACCTGTACATGCATCATCACTTCCATTTCAATCATACATCTGAATGGACTATCACCAGCCTCTGTTGTAGCCAGGTTTATATGGAAAAGGGGTCTTGTAGTGTTACATGAGTAGGATTTATAAACATATCTGGCTACACAATAGTAACAAATGTAACTGAAAGTCCAGGTATGCGCATAGCTGCAAAAACTGGCCTGGCGAAGCAGTGAGTTAACTCTTACAACTCCAGACCAGTATTGACAAGTTACCTTACCTATATTCTTTTACAAATGCAGTCTCTGTCTTGGTGAGCAAAGGCCAAATGCCCCCTTTTGCCCTATTGCCCTATTCTTAAAAAGGCTCTAGATTATATAAATGTTATGAAAATGCACATCCTGTATAGAACAAAATTCAGATACAGTAATATACAGTAGGAATACTTGCATAATATTATATCTATTATGTACTGGCTGATGCACCTTTACAGGGTTTAATAGGGAACATTTACATAATATGTGCAGATTCCGATTTCAGTGTACATATAATGTGATAGAATATGCGGAGTGTACTAATGAGTTTGCCAATTTATGAAAGTGTTATAACCTGTACAGTAGGTACATAAAAAGTACCTACATTGCACTGCTTAGTGCAGTTCTAAAGTTTGGCCCCATGATATTGTGTTGACGTGTTGTAGCTAAAAAATTATTTCTAATAACATAGTCCTTTACTGCTGACTGTAAAACAGACTTGTTTGCCCTCAGATTTCACACTGTTTATTGGGCTCAATATTTTGGAGGATATTCTGTTACTTCTGAACTTGCACATTGTGCAAAACTTTCTATGCCATTTTTTTAGCATAAAATATATAGCACAAAGTAAAAAGAATAATACAATTATAATTATTAAAATTGTAAGATAACCATTACCTGTCCAATGGTAGCAATATTGAGTGTGGTTACTTATTTTATTAACTGCGACACTCATGTTACCACTTGCATAGACACAGTGTGCTTCACCAAGATCTAGAATATTTATTCCAGCAATTAGTAAAGACTCCACCCAATTAAGAAAGCAGCAGTCAAATGGATTACCACTGATAGACATGATTTTAAGACTATCCGCCCAGACCAGAATTGCTCTTTCATCTAAATAATGTAGAGAATTGTTTTGAAGATCCAATCTTTCCATCGAAGAACAAAGTAGATTGGGTGGAATCATGTTAAGTCTGTTGATGGATAAATCCAAAGATTTCAACAATTTTAAACAGGGAAGATTTGCTTGAGTATCATTCATCCAGTTTCCATTTAGTGAAAGTATCTGTAGTGATTGTTCTACCTCTTTTAGAGCTCCTGATTGTATGTTTAACCCTACATTATGTGACAAATCCAGTGAGAATAAAGACTCACGGTGAAACACATAGGGAGGAAAGTTTTCAATGCCATTGTTTTGTAAATTTAATTTACGAAGATTATGAGCACCAGAGAAGTTACTGCAGACATTTTCCGTTGATGCAAAGTTATCCTTTTCATTTTGATAACTTGAACAAAACTTAATATTGTTGTTTTTAAGATTAATTTGCTCAATCCCAGGCAGCATATCAAATAACCATTGTGAGATATATTGAATAGAATTTGCCTGAAGATCTAGGACCCTCAAAGACTGCAGAAATGTGTTCATGGTTTTTCTGATTTTTATCTGATCTGAAATATTCGTAGAGAAAACATCTGTAATGTGATTAAGACAGTTCTTGGCCATGTTTAAATTTTGAAGTGTGCTCAGATTGGATAGAAAATACCAGGGAAATATAGTCAGCTGGTTGTTACTAAGATCCAAGTCAATTAGGTGTGTTAAATGTGCTGTTACATTTTTGAAGGCACAGGGAAGATCCAGTTTGGCAATAGCTTCATACCAAAAGACAGTCCCCAAATTGTGTTCTGTATTATTTGTAGAAGGGATCAATTCATCCATATTATTTCCTGAGAGGTTGAGATGCTGCACCATATGGGATTTGGGCAGAACTGGAAAATGCACCAAGTTATTTTGGCTTAGGTCTAGGTTCCTCAGTTGGTAGGATTCTTGAGCATTTTGACTAATAAAGAACTCAAGGGAATTTGAACTTAAGTTCAGTAAATGCAGCTGGGGGAGATCAAAGCTTGAAATACAATGCATGGCATTCTTTGCAAGGTTTAAAACTCTTAGATCCGTCAGGGCGTTGAATGTGCCTCTTTCTATCTCCATTATGTAATTATTGGAGAGATCTAACTCTGACAGCCGTGGAACTCCAACAAACATTCCAGAGAACAGAATTATTATTGCATTCCTTGACAGGTCCAGATTTACCAGTGAAGTAGTATTTGATAAATAACAGTGCACCATGTCACTATCCAAGTTATTATTTGCGAGATTTAATATTTTTAGGCTCTGAAGGCAATCAAAAACCCCTTTGTGAGATGAATAATGCTTGTGCAACCTGTTTGAGGCAAGGTTAAGCGACTGAAGTTGTGGTAAAGCATCCAGAGCTCCATTTTCAATTGTTTCCAGGTGGTTGTAGAAAATATTTAAATTCACAAGATTGTACAAACTTGACATGGATATATTTGTTAGTTTTGTAATGAGGTTATGTGATAGATCTAACATTCTTATATTGTTTGAGAAGCTCCTGGGTATGTTGAGTAAGGAGAGGTTTTGGCATCTCATTTCAAGTATACTCTGGGAAAAAAAAAATAGGATTTAGAATTAGTGCACATATGACTGAAATATTATTGAAGGTAAATATTTATATTACCAGTGCTATTCCAGGCCTCAACCTAGCCTTTATCTGATTCTCCCAACATCTAGAAAAAAATCTAGTATTCGGTAAGTGCATGATATCTCCAATCACTACCTCCCTCTTCCTTGATTTCCCCTCCGTGTACGAAGAGAGAATGGTGATGAAGAAAATAGAGGTACTGATTCAGGAGGCCCTTCCTCAGTACATTTATTACACTTTGGCTGTTGCATTGTACACTGATGCAGGAGGATGGGAGTGGTTAGTACTTTACTAAACTTACCACCACATGCTTTCCCTGAAAAGTCTATGAAGTGCAGGCTAGTGACAGGCAGCAGTTGGGAGACCATAGAAATGCGCTAGAATGCCAATTCAAAGCCAGATTGCATAGATTTGACCCAGCCTAAAAATAGAATAAAGGGTTTTTATTTTTTATAATACAAAATGACTCATGCTCTCTACAAATTCCTACAGTTTACTACCTCATAGTAGAAATGTCCTTGAGTATTATGGGCAGACTATGTCTTTAGTCATGGTCAAGTTTTGAGAATGACACAAGTATAGGTTTTCACAACGTTTGCTGCTTCAGTGTTTTTAGACCTTTTGTCAGATGTTGCTAAGGTATACTGAAGTAAAATTACAAGCATTTCATAAGTGTCAAAGGCTTTTATTGACAATTACATTAAGTTTATGCAAAGATTCAATATTTGCAGTGTTGAGCCTTCTTTTTGAAGACCTCTGCAATTCCCCCTGGCATGCTGTCAATTAACTTCTGGGCCACAAACTGACTGATGGCCACCCATTCTTGCCTAATCAGTGCTTGGAGTTTGTCAGAATTTGTGGGTTTTCATTTGTCCACCCGCCTCTTGAGGATTGACCACAAGTTCTCAATGATTAAGGTCTGGGGAGTTTCCTGGCCATGGACCCAAAATGTCAATGTTTTTATCCGTGAGCCATTTAGTTATCACTTTTGCCTTATGGAAAGATGTCCCATTATGCTGGAAAAGGCATTGTTCATCACCAAACTGTTCTTGGATGGTTGACAGAAGTTGTGCTTGGAGGATGTTTTGGTACCATTTTTTATTCATGGCTGTGTTCTTAGGCAAAATTGTGAGTGAATCCACTTTACTGTTGGCATGACACAGGACTGATGGAAGAACTCACCTTTCCTTCTCTGGACAAGCGTTTTTCCAGGTGCCTTAAACAATCTGAAAGTGGATTCATCAGAGAAAATGACTTAACCCCAGTCCTCAGCAGTCCAATCCCTGTACCCTTTGCAGGATATCAGTCTGCCCCTGATGTTTTTCCTGGAGAGAAGTAGCTTCTTTGTAGGCCTTTTGCACACCAGGCCATCCTCCAAAAGTCTTCACCTCACTATGCGTGCAGATGCACTCACACCTGCCTGCTGCCATTCCTGAGCAAGCCATGCACTGGTGGTGACCCAATCCCGCAGCTGAATTAACTTTAGGAGATGTTCCTGGTGCTTGCTGGACGTTCTTGGGTTCCCTGAAGCCTTCTTCACAGCTATTGAACCTCTCTCCTTGAAGTTCTTGACGATCCAATAAATGGTTGATTTAGGTGCAATCGTACTTGCAGCAATATCCTTGCCTGTGAAGCCCTTTTTGTGCAAAGCAATGATGACTGCACGTTTCCTTGCAGGTAACCATGGTTAACAGAGGAAGAACAATGATTTCAAGCAATACCCTTTTTTTAAAGCTTCCAGTCTGTTATTCTAACTCAATCAGCATGACAGAGTGATCTCCAGCCTTGTCCTAGTGAACACTCTCACCCATGTTAATGAGAGAATCACTGACCTGATGTCAGCAGCTCCTTTTGTGGTATGGCTGAAATGCAGTGGAAATGTTGTTTTGTGGGATAAAGTTCATTGTCATGGCAAAGAGGAACTTTGAAATTAATTGAAATTCATCTGATCACTCTTTATGACATTCTGGATTATATGCAAATTGCCATAATAAAATTGAGGCAGCAGACTTTGTGAGAACCAATACTTGCGTAATTCTCAAAACTTTTGGCCATGACTGTAGTATGCTGTGTAATATCATTTTAAGTACACTTTTCAAACAATGATGTTTATTCTAACCGAACAAAATTTATAGGGTTTGTATTATTTTATTATGATGCATCTCTTATATACTGTCTCTTTCTGTAACTATCTGCAACAATAGATTATCTAAGGGCACTGAGGCTCCACGGTACAATACATAATAAATACTAAAGGGTTTATGAGCAAAGGCAAATATAGAGGAAAGAGCGGTGCATATGCAGGCACTTATGAATCAGTTTGTGTTTGACTTTTATTTTTACTAGATTTTAACTTTACATTACATCCATATAATAAAGTCTAAAAGGCTGAAATAGAAAGTTGTTTTTTTATTGTTGATAAAGATGCATTGTCATTCCTGTGAGTTATCCCATCTGTACACATATCCCTTTTCTGAGAAATATGCTAACCACAACTTTAAATAGTATACATAAGAGATTCAAAAGGTTCTTTTTAACCCTGTTCTATTTTCATTGTCTTGTTCCTTTTTCTGCAACTTGCACAGCACAATTTTATAGATCCCAAAATTAAAATATCTAACATTTAAGCGACCTACCAGGAAATAAAAATACAGGACTCACAGTTGATTCAAAGATCTATAGTACTATGTGTGAAATGTACCAAGGGAGATGCAAATATCTTGCTGAATTCAAACAAAATAAAGATCTAAAGAACCCTGAGACAAAATCAAAATGTGAATGCTGTCATCTTTAAAATTCTCCATAGCGATGCCTGACATGACTGATGGCATATCAATGCCAGAGTACAATTAAACTAAATCAGACTAACATATAACCTCATGTAGTGAGGTGTTACTCATGGCCAGAGTATACAGTCACGATAATTACTTTTGGGAAAGCCGCTGACTGATATTGGCACAACTAGACAGGGAGGCACGGAGTCTAACGCACCCCCGGTATTCACCAAGGATCCCGCAAGAAGGTATGGGCTTGGCTGCGTCAGGTGCGCAGGTCGCCGTCCTCCAAGCTAGTTATCAGTGCAGTGGAAGAGAACAGGAATGGTCGTACAGTCCGGGTTGGATACCAAACAATAGCGCAGTACACGAGAGTGATCCAGAGGGAAGGGCAGAAGCGAGCCAGAGGTCAAAATCCAGATAACAACGGAGCCAAAACGCAGGACAGAGAGTGTTCAGGAACAAGCCAGGAGTCAGGAACCAATAAACAACAACAGGAGCAAGGGAACAGGATGACGCACCCTGGAGTAGGCAAAACTAATACTCTGGCACAGACATATGGGAGGACGTGCCTGATATACCCTAACATGGCCCCTGATAGGTAGGGAATGATTTCAGCGGTCAGATGCACCTGACCACTGCCATGCCGATAACAGAAGTGTCCCATTGCTAGGCAACGGGACACGATTGGCCACGAGAGACAGGTGTCGGTCCCCAGCACCTATGCACAGTTTGGGGACAGCGCCTGCCAACTATGTTCCTTCTACACTAGCATGTCACATATCGCTCTGTATCTGCTACACTAACACCCATCACTTTGTCCCTTCTACAGTAACATCCATCTCTAGGTCTATTCTACACAAACACAGATCACAAGACAAAGGGCCATATCTCCCTTCTTATACTCATTGACCTATCCACCAGTATTGACATTGTCCTCTCTTTGACACCCTTTACTTTTTGGTCTTGGTGACACTGTCCTCTTCTAGTTCTTCTCCTACCTCTCAGGTCGTTCCCTATAATCCTTCAAACGCTCCCTCAAAACTTCCATCCTCATGATTGCCTTATTGCCTTGTCTTATTTTCGCCTACTGTCTCTCATTACCTTCTCCTTCTAGAATGTAAGCTCTCAAGGGCATGGTCCTTTCAAACCTATGTTTCTTCTCCGTCCATCTCAAACGACCCTGATGTCATGTCTTAAGCTGAATCTTCTGCTGTTTATTTACTCAGGCATCAATAATTTGTACCAGCATCTGTGCTAGCTATTATTGCTAGCACATGACTATCCATGTATGTGTCATTTTGCTTAATTGTATTCTTGTATTTGTTATTATGTTTATTATATGAATGTATGTCATATGTGTAAGATGATTGTCCTTTGCTACAGGCTGGGACTGATTAAACTAAGGGAAGATGTACAGTCAGAAGCACCAGATTTTAAAATGCTCCAAAGCGCGTTTGACTGTGAAATGATAGCAACTCTTCTGGTCATCTATCACTTGCAACTGGATGGCTCTGTTCACCCCAGAGTGTATGCACCAAGACTCGTACCAGTGGATATGAAGGGCAAAGTAACTGCAGAACTGCACAGTATGATCAAGCTTGGGGTCAACACTCCATTTGAGGAAACAACACAATGGGTGTCTACAATGGTGGTGGCAACAAAGAAAGATGGCACAGTAAGAATATGCATAGACCCAGTCCACCTCAACAGGACTGCTCTTAGACCCTATCATTTCATGAGAACTGTGGAGCAGGTCATTGCTGACATGAGGGATGCAAAAGTATTCACTATGGGTTTCAAGCCTGATCCTGAGAAAAATATGCCCTAAGCTGCCATCTGCGAACTAACTTTGGCTCCAGGGTTTCCATTACATAACAAATTATCTTATGATCTCATAACAAACTACAGTGAGGAAAATACTCCATTATGTCAACTTCTGGGCCAAGACATTGATTAGTGCTGGCAAGTGCCACAGAACTCTGCTTTTGCAAAGCTAAAGGAGCTACTGACAAGCCCTCCCGCCCTCTAGTATTTTATGCACACGTTCCTGTAATACTTTCAGTTGATACCTCTCAGAATGAACTTGATGTGGTCTGCCTCCAGCACAACAAGTGGTGCCTTTTGCTTCCAGATCCTTAGCAGAAACAGAAACAATACGCACAAAACTTAAAGGAGCTCCTAGCCCTTGTGTTTGCTTGCCAAAAGTTCCACGACTACATTTATGACCATCATGTAGAAACTGATCATCAACTAGTGATCACCATACTCCGGAAACCACTACATCACCACCAGTAGTCGAAGTGGAGGTGTATACGGTGATATGCCATACCGTCACTTCTCATACTGCCTTCATTTTAAAACTATAAAATTTCATTCACTTACATTATCCATATTGCCACTTCTAAATTTCTACTTCGACCACTGATTTGCACGCATTCAGGGTATAAATCTCAAATTGGTATAACATTGGTACGATATACAAGCGAGGCAAAGAAATTTACATAGCTGACACACTGTCTTGTGTGCACTTGCCTCACTCAGAACCTGCTGAGGTTGGTGAGGTCTTCTAGGTCATAAACATTTTAAGTGTTTCATCCACCCGACTCGATGAATTGTAACATAAAACTCGGATAGATTACCTCTACCAATGTCTCTTACATTTCATCATGCCAGGTTGAGAGCTTTCACTCAATATAAAGAACTTCTTTGCTATGATGGATGAACTACCAGTGAATGATGGTCTGATGTTATGCCGCCAGAGTTTTGTTGTACCTCACTCCTACAGATATACTATGTCCACCATCTCCATCAGGGACAGTCCAGCCTAGAGGCCTACATGTATACTGACATAGACAGAGAGCGATCTTCCAATGTGCACCTTGTTATGCACTCAGGCCACTGATAAAGCAATGCCGTTCATTAGTAAAGAATTTAAGGAATTTACACATGCTTGGGATTTTAAGCATATAACTAGTAGTCGACTATACCCCCAATCCAATGAACTTGCTGAGAGTGCAGTGCATTCCATCAAACATCTGCTCAAAAAGTGTGCTCATGATAGGACAGAGATATATGCTGCTTTACTAAGTTTGGGGAACATGCCAAGGGACTATTTGCAATCGCCTGTACAGTATGCAGAAGGACCACGATTCCCATGGTTAAGTCACAACTTCAACAGGGGTCCAATAGACCATTGCAAAAAGGAGGCATCAGAGACAGTGACACTATGACAAGTCATCAAAAAGGATGATACTTCTCATCCAAGACCAGGCTGTGCACATGCACAACCCTTGCTGTTATGATAGGCTGGCGACCATTATAAGACAATCCACACAGCCAAACAGTTGTGTGGTGGAGGCTGAGGACAATACATTTGAGAGGAATAGGTGACAACATCTCCAGGTGCCTGAACAGGTGCCCAGAGTACACTCAGCAGAGATGAAAACCCCATCAAGAAACTCAGACATTTTCAATGCATCTAATGACAAGGAGCCCTCACCTGAGTCACCAAGACAGTGAAACAATGACCTAATCAACCTCAGTCATGCTGACCAAATATAAGAGAGTATCCAAACCCACAGTTTATTGCTTAGATGCTAAGTTCACATTACCATGTTATATGCATGATGCGTTAGAGAGTGAATGTAAAATGTGTGCTGCTCAATGTCTGCCTTTACCAGTACCCACAAGGCATTGCGGGAGTGCCCAGTGTGTGATGTCATCAGTTAGTAACAGACAGGCTTCTGCACAGATCAAACTACAGGAGAGCATGAATTGCGCACACAGACTAAAGGACTGTTCTACTGGTTACTGCACATTTATACAGTCTAGAGTTGTGAAAATGTGAATAAATCGCTCACCTGGCAATGAAATGGGACAATACACATGGCAGTTACAGTTAGGGCTTATATACATAAGTGTTTTAAAATAGCTCTAGTTAAAAGCATAGACAAAACCTTGTACCTTGTACTTGCTTTAATGGTGCATTAGAAGCACATTCCTTACTGAGTCTCAAAGCTTCCCCGTAGAATAGTGCTGAGGCTTTTGAACATTGCAGACAACATGGAAATTGATACAAATTGTGTGCATCTATGTGTACAGTATATTTGCCTAAATGTAAACACGTAAATGTCTGTGTGTACAAGGGCTTAGGATGTTGCATGACAACTTTATTGCCTCTATGGGCATAAGATATTGGGCTCTATTTATCAAAGGACAAAGATTTCTGATATTTTTCCTTTGCCATCTGACCTCCTTAGATACTAAAGTTGGCAAGTATGAGGTAAAACAGACAAAGAAACCCTTGTCCTGTTTATTTGGGTTCTTCAACATTTAAAATATGAGAAAATAAGTTCTGTGTGTCAAAAAGGATTTTACTGGAAAAAGTGGCTGTCCTGGTAAAACAGGGATCCAGAATCATGCATCAGGTTGACAAGAGCCTCAAATATCTGTACTAATGGGAGGCACACTATCGGACGCTCAGACTTCCTCCTTACCTCCAGTGCCCTCCTCACATCCTGACACTGCCTCTGTCACAAGCAGCCCTACCCTGACAGCATGAGTCAATCTAACCGAGAAACTATGCCCCAAGCTTGCATGGACACAATGAGCTATGAATGAAAAAGAACTATGAAACAATATATAAGGTACATTTATTAGTAAACATAGTACACTACTGTGAACATTCCACATCTATTGGCCCCCATGTAACTTACCTGTCATCTATCATGTTCTTCCCTTCAGACCCAAAACAACTGTTCCTTTTCAAGTAATACTACACTATTTTTATGTGCTATACAAATGTTTATGGGTACACCTCTACTCTACCCTCTGAAAGTGTCGGCCTGATTTTCACAAAGGGGCCTATTTATGAATATTGTCCCCATTGCGATGAGTAGTGTTATATTTTACAAGCTATTATCGCAACAATAATTAAAAAAATGTATCAAGGAGCTACTCAAGCAATTGTGGTCCACAGTGATTACAGTAACTTACTGCTTTGCCATTCTAGTTTCCGCCTTTCTGTGCATGCACAGTGGAATTAAATGTCCAAATTTGGGCATCCAGTACAGTTAGTAAAAACAAATACCCACACACAACGCTGTTTATAATATATATTTTATATATAATGTTACAGGTGTTTTTTTTACACACTGCACAAATCAAAAACATATTGTATTATTTTTTTTAATGCTTTTTGTTCTGGTTCCGCCACCATCATACTTATTAAATATGCTCTCCCATGCATAAACACAACGGTGTTTCAATGGTTTTCCCCAGCGGTATCCCCTTTTATGGTGTAATAACGAGCCTTATCACCTGAAAAAATGTGTGCTCTTTGCCCTTTGATAAATAGGGGGCTATGTGATTTGTAATGTGAACTGTTTTGTCTGTTAACCCTTTCATACATTTGCGATCGGACCTTACTTACTTTCAGGACAGATACAGGTGTTGGAGGACTAGGAACTGCTACGTACTTCACTAGAACTCAAGGCTGTTTTTGTCTGGCAGACTTCAGGTCTGCTTACTGAAATTGTGACCACCATGTTATGGGGAGGTAAACCTATGTTCATCTAGCACAAGGTCCATCTGTGCATTAACATTCACAGCAGGAGGGAGATGATTAACTCTTTCATGCAAAAATACAATTAGAAAAGTAATATTTGGAGGTATTATAACTAAAATTGCCATTTTTAAATGTCATCTTGGAAGGGGAGATTGTGGTCCTGTGGAAATTCCCCCACCAGCGATCAAGTGCAATAGTAGGATAAGGGACCAATTAATTTATTTCTTAGCTACACACTGTGTACAAACATGGATCAATGTCAAGGATGACCAAATTTATAAAATTAAATCTGGGGACAAATAGTGTGCATGTCTCTGGGGGGGTGTGCCAGTGGATGGAGGTTGTGGTAAGTCTGTAGAAAGGGTGTGGTCATACAGATGGTATGACTTGTGCTCAACAGTTACCAGGTCATCTGTGTGCTATAATTGCAGATACTTTCCTTGTCTATTTTTTAATATTTCATCATTAGCTGAGTGAGTACAATTACTAATGTAATTACAATTGTCTGAACTAATGGTAATGCAATCAATATCCCAATCACCCACTACTCATTGTCTTATTTAATTGAACATATTATCATGAAAACTTTTACTGGTAGAGGTGATTGGTGACTGGAGTTTATACGTTAACACATTTCTAGTACATAAATATTTGTAATATAAACAGTGCAAACATTAAAAAATATATAACATTTACACACAAAACAGATAAACTTAAACTTATAAGTAATGAGCTGGTAAAATATAGTAAGGTTGAGGCAAGTTGACATCTACCTCCCATGGATTTTTCCCCCATTCTTGACATGCTGCTTTCTTCATTCTCATTCAAAACCACTTTCCTTTCATCTACAGCGTGCCCTTTATATTTATAAAACAGCATAACCACACAAAAATTCAGCCTGTGGCTTCCTATTAGTCCGTGAGTTCAGAACCAATTGGTTAGCCATATTAAGTTGCTTTTATATCAGGAACAGAGAAGCCCTGTAAATATGAGGATATTTCTGGTTTTATCTCCCTTTCACATTGTCACAGGAAATCCAAGCAACTTTCAATATGTACATTAAATATAGCATTATCCTTTGAGCATGCACAATTTAATGTAAGTCATGACAATCTGGATAGGTGGGGCAATGCAATTTACTTTCAAACAGTACAAATTAAAATGAATTATTAATTTTACTTACAATTTAATGTAGTAATTCATTACTACGCTATTTTTACAGGTAACTGTCTGCTAGTTGTAGTACCATCTCTAATTCTAGCATTCTTATAAATTACAGTTTGTGATTACATACCTGGAAGCACTTTGAGGCAGGATCTGCACTAGCTTTTCCCATACATAGTAATGTTAGGTGAAGCAGCCATAAACGGCATCTATGTGACTCTCCGTCTGCAGCACAAAGAAAAAACATGATTCTCTGTACACACTAAATGCACTTCTGTTCTATATATACTAATTTGTTGAAGGAAGGAAATATGTTTGGGAGCATCAGGATAGAGAAGATAATCATTGTACAAGTTAGACTACATTTTAAGGAAATAGATTTGTAGAGCACTTATTCACAATAACAGTCAAGTTTATACATAGGAAGAAAATGATAAAAATAACAGAAGGAACACAATTGTGAAAGTGAAATATCAAAGCATTATAAAACTAGAATAAAGGGATATATATTTAAGCAGTGCTGTCACTGGTGTCTGCAATTTCAGCTCAGTTGAATGCATGATTGAATATTACTTCTACATATTTTCACTAATGAATTTACGAAACTGCAAGTTATCCTAATGTAAAATATATATTAGCACATAATCAATAAGCAGCATCACTGCTACCTTGCATTAATCTATTCCCTTAATAGTTTCTGGCAGCCAAGCTGTCAAATAGTATTTTTTATGGCCATAAACTAGACATTAATTTTAGATCAACTTGTATTTTTTGTAACTCTTTTTTTCCTTACTGGTATTTCTATTGATTTTGCAAAAAAAATTAAAGGGATACAGAAAGTAAAAAAAAGGGGGTGGGGAAGAAACAGAATTGAAAAAAGGAAGTGGAGGGTACATAGTGGGATAGAAACACAACATTGTTATATCATCGATAAATCCTGCATAAATGAATGCGAAACATGTTATCTTATTCACATACTTCAAAAATCTCTGACTGTGACTGTTGTGGAGATTCTATAAGCGAGGGGGTCAGGGCCCGTGAGGTGTAATTAAAGTAAGTGCTTGAGGCTCTCTCTCCATCAGTGGTGTACACATACCAATCGAACCATTTTATTAGCGGAGAGGATGGAGATGTAGAGTACGGCATTCCCACCATCTCCATCTCAAAACTATATTGTACTTTGGCAACAACTTTCTGTACCACAGGCACAGCAGGTGATTTCCATGCTTGAGCAATAGTGGCCCTTGCTGCTATCAGAATGTGGGTAAAGATAAAGGAGGGAAACTTCGGACACTGGAGAAAGGTTTTGCTTAGTCACTTTATTGGCGAGAGCAAAAACCTGTGACCAAAACGGTTGGATGAGTGGGCAGCTCTAGAAAACATATAATAAGTCACCCTCTATATTGCATTGACGCCAGCAGAAATTTATCTGGGCAGGCCACATCTTTTTTTAACAAGCTGGGGTGAGATAGAGTCTATTGAGTAGTTTTATGAACATTTCACATTTAGACATGCTATAAGTATTCAGAAATATATTTTCCCATTGTTCATTGGAGAGCTTCAAATGTAAATCTGACTCCCATTGCATTTGTATCTTAGTTTTGTGCTAAAGAGTGGGAGGGAAAGAGAAGCTGTACCAAAATGTTATTACAGCTTCATTGTCACCTTTCGTCAATTTTGCGTGCAGCAGGGTGGGAGGTAATGAAAGAGTTAAGCCTTGTCTGGGGAGGTAGAAGAGCCAATGTCGAAGAAATTTAAAGAAGTCATGGGTTGGCAAATGGAACCTTTCTTGCATTTGTAAAAATGAAAGCAGGCCTTGGTCATTGACTAAGTCAGAAAGTGTAACTATACCATTGGCCTGCCATATAGTGAGATTAATATCTGGTATTAGCTTGTTCAGAGCTATTATTGAGAGATTTCTGGTGGGGATACTTATGTCAGGGTTAGTCGCTAGTATTTTATCCCACATCACCTCTCTAGTCATTCGAGCCAAAAAATCACTAGTGGGTCTCCAGGATTTGGGGACCCAAAGTAGGCCAGCTATCGGGAAATGCGGATTAACGTCTTTTTCAAGGTCCACCCAGGGATTTTGATGTGGGGGCAGAGACCAGTATTTGTTTAAGTCTGGAAATGTTGCTTAGGTAAAGACATTCGGGACACAGCCATACAGGGGGCTTATTATTCCAAATATATGTGGTCATAACTGAGTGTATTTTAGCAACAATAGGTTTGGGAATGGCAACAGGTAACGTGCGGAACAGATATATCAGTTTTGTCAGTAACATCATTTTGAAGGCCACGAGCCTTCCTAATGAGGACACCTCATGGCACATCCTAGATTTTGCTAAGGAAGAGAGTTGTAACACCAGGGCTGAAAAATTCAGCTCTAAGGTGGTGTCTAGGTTTGGAGTAATTTGAACGCCTAGATAAAGTAAAGCAGTTGTTTTCCAAGAATAACGAAAGCTAAGGCGTTTCACTTTAACCGGAGAAATGTTAATAGGGAGGTCTTTCGATTTGGAGGTATTTAGCTTGTAGTAAGCCGAGCTATTGGTATCCAATATTGCATGTAAGGATGGCAGCGAGGTCTCCAGGTCAGTTAAAAAAAAGCAGTACATCATCCGCAAAGAAGCATTACTTATGTAGAGTTTTATTCAAGTTAATACCTGGGATCTGATGGGAGTTCCTAATGGTGGCTGCCAGAGGTTCCATGGCTAAAAGATAAGCGGGGAAAGAGGGCATGCTTGACTAGTACCATTTGTTCTAGGGATCTTATCTGACAAAAAGCCATTAAAGAGCATATTGGTCAAAGGGTCAACAAATAGAGCAGAGACAGCGTTTAAGATTCATTCCCGGAACCCAAACCGGAAAAGGACCCCTTCCATGTAGCCCCAGTGTAACCGATTGAACGCCTTCTCAGCATCAAGGTAGGGGACAAGGAACTCTTGTTGGGTCTCTGAAACCCCCTCTATGATGTTTATAACTCGCCTCATATTTTCGCCTCGTATTATCTGAGGCCTGACGCCCCTTGACAAAGTCTACCTGGTCAGGATGCTCGAGGGTCGGGATAGCCTGATTAAGCTTATTTGCGATTAATTTTGCGTATATTTTAATATCAGAATTTATTAGGGAAATAAGTCTATAGTTTTCCCAGCTTGGGTTTGGTAACTGAGATTCTAACATCTCAGAAGGAAAGAATCCCTGTTCGGTACATGTATTAAAATGCTTTTCAAGGATGGTGCTAAGTTCCACTTAAAAGGTGGGCCATCATGGTGGCTTAGTGGTTAGCACTTCTGCCTTACAGCACTGGGGTCATGAGTTCAATTCCCGACCATGGCCTTATCTGTGAGGAGTTTGTATGTTCTCCCCATGTTTGCGTGGGTTTCATCCGGGTGCTCCAGTTTCCTCCCACACTCCCAAAAAAACATACTGGTAGGTTAATTGCCTGCTAACAAAATTGACCCTAGTCTGTGTGTGTGTGTGTGTGTGTGTGTGTGTGTGTCTGTCTGTGTGTGTCTGTTCATCTCTGTCTCTCCGTCTCTGTCCATCTGTATGTGTCTGTCTGTATGTTAGGGAATTTAGACTGTTAGCCCCAATGGGGCAGGGACTGATGTGAGTGAGTTCTCTGTACAACGCTGCAGAATGGAAAAAAGGGAAAAAAATTACTGAAATAACCCAAAACATTGGGTTAGTGTATTTGCTAGTAGGGACAAGGACCAGCAAAATAAGTAACAAGGGGTGTGCTGAGCCTCCAAAAGGCTACCCTCACCCATGTCGACCAGTTAAGCTTAACAAACTTTCTATAAACTCAACCATACTATGATCAAACAAGTTAAAGTAATTCAACACATCATAAAAAAATATAAAATATAGATTTTTTTTTACTACATTAAGTATATTGTACCTTATCCATCAAATGCAAAACTGTAAATCTGTAAGTAGTAATCTTTTGTGGGTCCAATGTAGAGGTGGGACATCCTTCAGTGCTCTTCAACACCTATTTTAAAATAAAGAATTAGGGGAGAAGCCCAACAAGATATAGTATACCCTGGAGAGATCTAGGGAGGTATATTTATCTACTGAAGTTTCTTAGGCCACTTGTGAGACCTAGTAGAACAGTTATACAAGGTTCATTTGAACGTCTGAATAGATAGCTTCTGATGGATCAAAGCACCAAGGGTGGCCGGAAGAGCTGCACAGATGATAGAAGGAGCCCCATTAGCTTCCCGCTTGAGGTTTATTTTGACCATTCCTGTCTGAGGCGTGTCCCGGGTGTGGAGGCTACCTCCTTAATGGGCAGGTCCCAGGATTTCAATAGAGTCATTCCGCCATCAACTGAGGAGATTACAATCTTCGTTTAATTATCATAACTGCAGAGAAGTCTTGGAATATCTGAGAGTCTGAAGGAGTTCAGCATTATCCTCCAGTCTGATCGCTGTTATGTACATCTAGTCGCTATCCAAAAAACGATTGTCCACCTCCAGTTGTGTGGTTCCAAATCACAATGCGATTTAATAGCAAAAAGCAGCAGAGTAACAATTCAAATAAAATAAGTAAATCTGTTACTATTGCAGGCACCCTGGATCCAGCATACAGTCATTCAGTCCTGAAGTCTGTGGTCAATGTGAATACTGGCCCCAGAGCCCCTACTTATATACAGTCAGTGATACAGTGAAAACAATACAGATGATTTGGCATGTTTCCATAGGTTCAGGCTTCAGGAAGGTCCAGTGTAATGCAGGTCATTAGACAGTTCAAACCATGCCATCCAAGGGTGGGGGTCAGCTCTCCAGAAGATGCATACTAATCTTTCCGCCAAGAACTAGTTCAAACTGGTCTATTTACATTAGCGTGCTATTCGCATAATTTTAGACATAGGCAATCGAATTGATAGATATTAATTTGAAATGACCATATCCAATTATCTGACTTCGACACCGCCCACATTATTCGTTCCTTGACTGAAAAAAATGGATTCACATAAATTAATCTTTAGGAAGGTCATTAGGTGCGGATCTTGGCCTCGGAAGTCTGTGAATACGGTCTATCATGAAGTCTTGTTCAGACGCCCCGGGCAGTAGTTTTCGGAAGAGGTCCATGACATAGGGCAGCAGTTCAGCTGTGATGACTGAGTTTGGAATGCCTCTAATCTTGATGTTATTTCGTCTAGACAACAATTAATCCTGAAATGTGTAGAATTCTTCCTGTAGCCTTTCGTGTTCTGTGATAAGGTAGCTATGTGAAGCTGTCAGTTCCACCATTTTATCTTCAAAGTGGCTAGTGTGACCACCTAGTTCTGTACCTTCACTCTGTATTTCTTTAATTGACAATCTCATTTCCATCAAAAGTTCAGATTTAAAATTGAATAACATGGTCTGATTAGTTTTAATCATGAGTGGATCATCAGAATCTGGAGTACCAGAGACATCTCTACATTGTTCAGGGGAATGAGCAGCTGTTCTAGCCATGTAGGTCATGTCACTGGAGAATTCTGACTTTTTAGAAGCTCCAGTGACTGGATAGTAAGTTTGAATATTTTTCAGTGCGGTAAAGAAGCCATCTTTGTTTCAAGGACCCACCAGCATTCCTGTAATAACCACAAGCAGTTGTAGGCTTTGCAGACCAGCTGCAAGGCCCCAGAGTGGTGATTTAAAGCTGTTAACAATGGATATGGGTCTTGTAATAACAGTGTTTGCCTTTTATTGGTGCTAGTTGTTATTTCTCTCAACAGGAATACAGCACACCAGTGTTGTTTTTCTAGTTGACACAAAGTATGTATTTAGGATTAAGGTAGCCTGAATATAGCTATATAGATTTCAATAAATGTCTGTTTAATAGGAGTAGTCAAATAAGCACACCCTAGGGTATGTACGCTGGCAACCAGCTACATAGATAATAGAGGGAATATCTTACTCTGAACTTTGTATCCGCTCTGCCCCTTGCAGACAATAAGGTTATGGCTCGGCAGGCATTCTACCAGTATCCAGCTTGAAATGCCATGAGCCGATCACCATATGGCTCTCTGTAGACAAGCGCTGTCTCACAGGCAGGGGCCGATATAGTCGCGAACGTCCGTCCACAACGTCTGAGAGGCCACTGGCGGAAATCTGCGTACCCCTCAAGGGGGTCCTCCTCACCTCCGACTCCATCAGCTCCGCTACCGGAAGTTCTCCGGCTAATTCTCGGCTTCAGATTAGGTAAGTGCCGTGGTTTTTTGCTGGGGTGGCAGTTCGCCAGGTGGTCTATGACCAGAAGAGTTCTCAGGCTCAGATGCGCACCTCTGCCAGGTAAGCCCGGGGTTCCGTCACCGCTCGTGACCAGCCATATTCCATGAGATGCCAACTGGCTGGTACCCACAAGTAGTAGGGGTTAATTACAGGTCCTTAGGGGTTATTCATGCTGGTAAAAAAAAAAACCCTGATGTTTAGGGATTTTAGCTAAAGTTCTGCGGAGCTCTCTCACCATGCAACCTCTATAGATGGCATTCAAGCCACGCCCCCCTATTTTTTATAACTTTGAAAAACCAATTTATCACAAAGAGGTTAGTATACTATGGGCTTGATTCATTAAGGAGAGCAAAGCAAAAAAAGGAATAACTTCGACTTTGGCAAAACCCTGTTGCACTGGAGGGAAGATAAATTTAAAATGTGGGGACAGATTTAAAGTTAGGGTAGGGCATGTCCTAAACTTTAAATTTCAGTGTAAAAGTAAAGCTATCAAGTATTTGTGTGCTACATGGAAAAGCAGCCAGTGTTTAACCTGTATGCAAAATAATAAACTAATTTGCACTAGTTGCATTTTAACATGGTTTGTACAGGATCAAATTTACTCCTTTTTTTGCCATGATCTCCTTAATGACTCAAGCCCCATATGTACAATATTTTAAAAAATCTTAACAATATAGACGATTACAATAATATAAGCTGTTATGAATGAAGGGAAAAAGTCATTGCAAACGAATGAAGCCTACATTTCCAGCACAGGTTGTACCTGAGTTGTCAGCATGTCAAACATGTTCGCAGTACAATTGTTGATAAACTCTAGTTCAAATTTTCAGTTGAAAACCTGCATCTCAAGTTTGCTGTTTAGAATTGAGGTTCACCATTCATGTTAAAACTAGTGTTTTTGTGTTTTGGTCCCTTGTTTCCCTTTAAATCTCTTCCTTATAATTCATGTTTAGTTGCTCTCCCACACTTTGTGCCTCAATCTAATACATTATATAGGTGAGTCTCACCTAGGTTAAGTTTAGTCCGGTCTCTAGGCACTTTTCCTGTAGACCACCCCTCTGCCCTTGAGGCTCATATCTACACCCTGACCCCCCCCCCCCCCTTTCCCTTTTTTCCTTCAGTATCAACTCCCCCACCCTTCTCCCTTGCCCTCTTTCGCCTTTCCTCTTTCTCGCTGACTGACTTCTACCTCTTTTTTCTACCCTCTTTATCCCCTAATAGATCATTCTTGACCATCCTATTGATTTCTTACCTCTCCCCCCCCCACATTCCTCCTGTGCTTACATTTCTCTCACTCACTGTCAAATGCCTGAACACCCCTCAAAAATGCTTCATGTTAAATCACACCATTCACAAACTTAAAAGTGATGTAATTTTTTTTTACAGGAAACTCACTTCAAGGCTGGTGGCCATCCCTCCGTGTCCTCTAGTCACTTCCCATCGGTGTAATATGCCTCTCAACAGACTAAGAAAAATGGGGTGACAATTATGATTCACAACTCCATATTTTTGTCCTTACAGAAGAAAAGGAGGATTCTGAGAGCAGATTTCTGATTCTTATGGGTAAAATTGGATCCCTGGGGTAGAACCTCCTGGAAATTAAATTAAATCCTTCTCAAACTGCTCCATTTCAAGGAGTGCATCTTGGTTATCATCCTTGCCTATTTTGAAGTGAATTTTACCTCCTGAGGTCCCCATGCCCACCATCTGGAAAACCCTTAAAGCAGTGATCCAGAGGGACATCATCAAATTTGCCTCCCATAGGAAAAAGTTCTGAGACCTTTCATAATTTGTCAACACAACTCTGTGACTTAGAAACCCTTCACAAACAATGGAACTCCAGCTCACTGTTTCAACGGATACAAAAAATCAAGAGGGATTTGCTCTTGGCCAATAGAATCACCTTGCGTAGGAACAAAACGGGTGCTCTGTCCTATGATCCTAGTACCATAAACAACACATTTAGATCTTGCTATGAAAAACTGTATAACTTATGTAAGGCACAATCCTCCCCAGCAGCCGTTGTCTCTGCTATTCACGTATACATAGAAAGGTGCTCCATTCCCAATATATCCCCACCGCAGGTCTCACTCAACCGTGATATTACCAAGAAAGAAGTCACACTAGCCCTCAAATACCAGAAAAGCTCTAAAGTCCCTGGCCCCGATGGGTTCATGATCTCTTATTATAAAGTCTTCTCCAAAGAACTAGTGCCCCAATTGACACACGTGTATAAAAACATACTGCAAGGATGGAAGTTTCATGATGTGACCACTCGCTCCACCATAGTAGTAATGCCCAAACCAAAGACCAGATATGTTGCACTATCGCCCCATATTGCTACTCAACGCAGATGTCAACATTTCACCAAAATTCTTGCCACCAGTCTCAATACATATGACATCCTTTAGCTTTCCCAACAAAGTAGGCTTTGTCCCTACAAGGTAATCCCTGAACAACACTAGACGGACAATAGATATTATCGCATATGTCAACATGTAAAATCCCCTTAGTTGTCCTGGTGTTGGACGCTGAGAAAACTTTTGACAGGCTTTTGTAGCCCTTCATGTTTCGCACTCTCTGACATTTTGGATTTAGGGGGGGCTTTTTCACAGCTATGCACACGTTATATCACCGCCTTTCCTCGTTGGTGCTGACCAATGGGATGATATCTTCTGCTTTCCCTTTGAGCAATGAGACATGTCAGGGGTGCTCTTTATCGCCCCTCTTATACATTTTGTGTATTCAACCCCTGACTGCCACAATTTGAAGAAACCCCGATATAGGCAGGGTCCAAATAGGTCCACGCCACTTTAAATTATCATTAACAGTTGTTCCAGGCGAATTACACTCCTCTCCTTAATCTGTGAAATCTTGATATTAACTGAACAGTTGTGTAGAGTCACAATATTTGAAGACAATAACACAATATGAAATGGAGGCAGTATCTGAATGCAAATTACAATAGCACATTCAATGCAATAGAAGATGAATAGCAGTAATAAGAAGATGACACTTTAAATACAAAAATGTTAAGATAGCATGCTGTCAAGACACTGTGGGGCAGATTCAATTGCCGGCGATGTGGTGTGCGGACATCGCGTCACACACATTGATAGCAATTACAGTTGAAATCTCAGCTCATTTTCTCTCGCACCTCTATTGGGTGCGAGGAAATATGAGTGGAGATTTCTGTCAAATCTCTGCCACATAGTGTCTCGAGGATTTGCCAGAGACACTTTGTTGCTAATTGAATCTCCCCCTATAAATAACTCTTAACCGGGGTAGTGTACTTGGCTCTATAAAATAAGAATGCGACGGTGTATCAGTATCATGTCACTTTAGTAGTGTTTGCAAGAGTCTAAGGCTAATATAGTAATGAAGAGGATTTACACTGTAAAATTATCTACAATGCACACCCAATACAAGAACAGGTCTAGAGAAGTGCAATGGAGAAGGAGAGGAGTATTATCTTAGGTAACACAAGCACTATTAAATGTATAGGATGAGGAATAAGGATAAGGGGACCTGGCATTTGTAGGCAATGCAAGGCTTTACCTCTATCTCAAACAAACTGTAAGGAATGCACATGGCTCCAGGTGCAGGTTACTCACACATGCAAAGAACCAGCTCTGTATACCTGGAGGGTTCTCTGAACTCGAATCAAAGACTTTGAATGACCTCCAGTGACTCTTCTCACCATAAGGCAATATAGATGGGTATTAGAAATAGCAGCAGAAGAAACAATGGAAAAGAGACAAAAAAAGACAGAACAAGCAGAGACAACTGGAACATTCATGGAGTCTCCCTGGATCTCTGTGCTGGGTCTGAACTTTCTCTGTCTGAGATGAAACTGGGCTCCCTCTTGAATCCCTTTTTTGGGCTGGATTATGGCTCCTTTTTCTCTGGGCTGGTCCTGGGCTCATCCTGCTCATATGGTATCATGTATAGGACCCTTGGCAACTTATTCTCTGTTTGTGACAGACTCCCCTCTGGGACTGACAATTCCCTCTAATATTCTGAAAAATAGCACTAGCTATCTTGCAACTCTGCCTGATGTCAAGCTTTGGTGACTAAACATGCAGCCTTGTCTGTAAGGGTTTCAGCTGTCTCTGACTGTATTGCAGCTTGATCTGTGAGACATGTATCTTAATCTAGGGAATGTGAAGCGCTTTTCACCTCCTACAGTCTCTAACTGCTATTTAAATTGTCTGCTCTTCTGCATGGCTCTAGAGCTCTCAAGCAAACAGAACTCAGCAGCTCTGCAGGCACTTGCTTTAGCGTCACTTTAGCTCCTAAGGGTATGGCAGCCGAGGAGCTACTCTGCCACTCTCTCACATTTCTTAATCTCTTCCCTTTGTTATGCTGCCAAAAGCCCCTATTGTGGTGTACTCTGGCATCACATCCTAAAATTTGGCAGCTAGACTATGTTGAGAAATGTAGTTTTCAGTACATGAGGCTGGAAACTCCTCCTGTCATGTCACTTAACCCTTGGGACCTGTCCCCCTTCAGGTGAGCACTGGGTCCAGGAGTTACATTCTAATAAATATATATATTTTTTAATATTATTATTTTATTCCATAATTTACCATTGAATCATAATGCGTCCCAGTGCTCCACAACGCAAGACAGTGGGAAAAAAAGGGCATACATTACACAAGGATATACAAGGTTGATAACATAAATGCAGACATGAAAGCAAAGGGTAGGTATATAAGTTTTTGCTCTTGAAAAGGCTTATGTTCTATTTGGAAGAGGATACAGGTGAAACAAGAAGAGCATATGTGGCTCAGAGTGGAGATTGGGAAAGTTGTAAGGGTGCATTAGTGTGGGTAGTAAAGGTAGGACCAGGCCCTTTCAGAGGTTCATTAAGGCTCAGGAAAACCCAAATTAAGAGGCCCCCAACCCCTATTTCTTAAAAAAAGACAACAACAAAAAAAACCCAACATTAAAAATTCATTTAAAATGTATTTTATATTGATTTTAATGCTAAACTTTATTAAATTTTACAAATAAAATTCTGTATACATATACAAATGTATTTGATTATTGGAGATTTCAAATGAGAAGTGCTTTTCTAGCTTTTTTTCTGCAAATAAAGCAATTTGGAAAAATCCAATTTTCACAGTTAATATTGAGCATGGCCAGCCCATTCAATTTTCCCATAGTTGAGCGATGATCATTTTCTACGCTCTTCAACACACTGAACAAGGCACAATAGATGCTGGCAAACAGGAAAATGCGCAAAGAAATTCTGATGTTGGGAAACACCCCAGAAAGTCCTAGTTCTAGGATTTCTGTAAGAAGTTCCCTTGTCTTGCTTTATATAAATTTGCTTCAGGAAAATTAGTTTGTCACTGAAATCTTGAGCAATATCTTTCTTGTATTGTTACTGCAAGTATTCAGCTGTGAAGCACTGGTCTTCATTACTCATTTTGTTAAACTCACAAAGAAACTTAAACAAGTTCCAAATTACATCCAATTAATTAAATCGACGATGAAGACCAGACAGAATGGAGTCTACGAGTACATAGAAAATGTTGACCCAATAGTGCTTTTCAGCATCGGATTGAGTAGGTAAGTGGCTCCTGGTGGAGAACTAGGTTGGAATCTCAATGATTTTTGCTACAATTTTGCACTCTATGATGATCTCATCCCATTTATTGCTCATTGCTTCAATGTCTTTGATAAGACAATTGTTGTTGCCAAACTCAACTTCCAATGTAGCATAGCATGCTTCAACATGGAGGGTAGTTTGATCGATCATTATAAGTAGCTTTATCCACAAAGAAGACAAACTCAAATTTCGACAAGTACTTCTTACTGAACTGAATTTCTGATTGAGTTTATGCAGTGAGATTGAGAATTTCAATATTTGAAAAAGTCATTCCCAAAGAATGCAAATGATATGCAACTGGTTTAACAGAATCAATGTGTGTAGAATATCTAGTTGTCGATATGTTATGAAGTGACGCAGGGAGATGCTCTTTCAGAATGTTCCACCTTTGTGGAGTGGATCTGAAGATATTGTACATTTGTTGCACAGTTCCAAAGTAAGTAATCGCCTCCTTACAGGATTCAGCACAGACAATACCCACAAGGTTTAATGTGTGGTTTCCACAGTTGGAGAAAATACAGTATAAGATTTGTTCAAGCAAAATTGCTTGTACTCCATTGTATTTTACAGCCATGTTAGAGCCATTGTTGTAGGCTTGGCCAATGCATGCTTGAAAATCCAACTTTTAACCCAGCAAATTTTCCAATACTCGATCAGCAATTTCTTTTCCATTTTTTTGTGAAAATATCAAACATGACAAACCGTTCTTCAATTGAGAATTTTGAGCATTCTACAATCTTTACATAACAAATCACCAGGGAAATCTGTTACTTATGAAAACTATCAGGAATGGCGTCAACCATGATAGCAATTTCAATTCTAACATTATCAATAATTGTTTCTTGTATGAATGACCCACAATTCTCAATAAATTTGTTTTGTGTGCTTGTTGATAGGTAATGAACTTGCAGGCGTTTTTGGCTAACTTGTGATTCATGTACAAGTTTAACATGCCTCGATAAAATCATACCTATAAAGTTTCCGTTAATTCGGTCACCAATGCGAGAACTGAAACCAAAGAATGCAAATCCCACTCAGAAATATAAAGAATGACATGCTTCTGTATGACATGTGACTTTGTGACTTTGGCGAAGAGTAAACTGTCAATTGAATTTTCAGATAATATTGCTCTGAAGGCTGACACCCATGCCACATCATTTTCTTCATGCAGTGTTGAACTCTCATGTGATGGTCTTTGATCGTACAATTTCTTCCAACCTCTACTCAAGGTCCATCCGGATTGAGCAGATAAAACCAAATAGTTTGCTGCACTTTTATTAAAAATTAAGCAAGGTGGCACAGTGGAGAGATTGTTTTGTTACACTCCAGCATAACCAATCTCATGGGCAGATCTCACCATTCGGTAGGTTTTTCTAAAGTAGAAGATAAGGGAAAGCATGCCTATCAGTGTCTCGTTGAATGTTATTTGGCATTTCAAAACTAGGAATCTTAAGAAATAACTTCATTTGGGCTGCATCGTTTTTGCTGATAATGCCAATGTCAGTTGTGGTAAAACCTTCAACAGTAATTAATTCTTGCTCTTCTGGTACTCTGCGTTCTTGCAGTAAAGTTTCTGGATTGTTAACGGGATCTTCTGCTTCTCTTCTTTGTGCAACACTTGGCGGTGTTGCTGTTGGCCCATTTTTTTGTCGACAAATGTCTTCTTTCGATGAACTTCAGCCTCAGGTATTGAATTTAGAACAGAATTGGGTTTTTTTGCAGTTGCGGTGATTTGGTTGGTTTTACTTTCAACTGGGTTTGAACCTGAATCTCCTGATACTGAAGCACTTTTTGTTGGATCACTTGTGTGAGGAGCGTTTTCTTGTATCGGTTATTTAAAAAATTAAGTTATTGGCTTTAACTTTTTAGATTCGGCTTCCATTGATTGTTGCCATTGCCGTTTAGATGCCCCACTTTCAAATTTCCTCGAAAACATTGTATGGTTTCTCATAATATTCTGAAACATCAGTTGTATACAAATTATTATTATTATTATCTATTGTCGAAATTGCAGTTATAAGTTTCTGGTAACCCAATACACATATGCATGGAGGGAGGTTAAAGGCTTTATGTCATGCTTGCTCCCTCCACCCTGCAGCTCACACTGCCTCATCACATCTCACTGGTCACCTCACAGCTCACTGCCCAACAAAACTATTTTACATCCTTCATCTCCACCTGTCCATTAAACCTAAACGCCTCTTTGCTGCCATTAAATCTCTACTGTGTACTCCCTCACTTCCTCCCCCTTCTCCATCACTGCTCTTGTTTTGCCACCTACTTCAAAAACAAAATTGACTCTATCAACAAAAATATCTGATCTCATCAGACTTGCCTCCCCCCATCTTTCCTCTCTATCACTACTCTGCCACCCTTGGCTCCTATCCTCCTGTACCTGTGCTTGAGTTCTTCTCTCTTCTCTCCTCTTCTTCTACAACCAATCCTTTCAATCCTGTCCCTTCCAAGTTTCTCTCCCTCTCTCCCAAAACCTGGTGTCAATTTGCTCACCTCTTTAACCTCTCTCTCTCCACTGGTATCTTCCCTTTGGCATTCAATCATGCTCTCATCTCAGCTATTCTCAAGAAATCCTCCCTTGATTCATGTGGCGCCTTATAAATAAATAAATAAATAAATAATAATAATAATAATAATAAGACTACCATTGGAAGCTAAGTATCATATTATTATCTTCTTATCTTGTTTGCAATAAAGGATTAACATTTGAACTTTGTAGTCACAAGTTATTTGAACCTGAAAGGACCTGGTTTCCACCAGAAACACTGACTTCATTTCCTGCATGATTTGACATGTTTCAGGGGACATTAGATCCCCACTGGAAATTCCAGAATCCAAAGGATCCCAAATGGACAAAATGGCATTCAGAAGGAGAGATGGATTTATCATTTTTTAGAAAGCGACAAAGGGTCTCCAGAATAGTTCTTGTGTTTTCTCTGAGACATGGCACACAATAAGGTGCAGACCAAGAAAAGATTAGTGAGCAAGCCTCAAAACAGGTAGATCTTGTCAATTAGATGTTGTATTATTGGATCAATCTCCCCCTTTGGTCAATATGGAGCTGCATTGCTCTGAGGGGTGGAGTCCATTTTACAAAAAAAAAAAAAAATTGCAGAGACGATAGGTAGGCAATGTAATGATTAAATATTCAGGTACTATCATTCTCAAATTTCAGGTCTCCCTCTGAACTGACTTCTTCCCATTATCAACTCCCAGTGGATGCAGAAAATCTTGTGTAAAATATCACAGGAAAGCATACGCCTTTTAAGATTGTAGCCTTTAATAGCGAGAAGTTTACGCTAGGTTAGAAGATAGGTAGACTGTTAATGATAACTAATAATATTTTATTTATGTATTTCTCTTTCCCATTTCCTTACCCTTTTTATTTTATTTACACCGACTACTACTGTATATCTAAACATCAGTGCAGATATAGAGTGCTGCTCAGCTCCAGGGCTATTAGGCTGCAATATGTTGAGTCATCTTCATGACTCAAGCACTTTCAAAGAGTGTCAGTATGCAGTCAGGTTGGAGATGGATGTTCCAACATGAAGATCTTATATTGTTATATATATACACTAACTAATATATAAATAATATATAGAACATATCCCATGGTAGGCCCTTAGGAGAGTGATCCAGAAGGATGCGGGTTGGCATCTGAGCCACAAAGGCCAGTTATACATGGTACTCTACACAAAATTTTCTGCATCCACTAGAACTTGCTTGAGAAATTTCTGATTCCCATCAGAAGTGATTCTTTCTTGTCATGCAGGTGCTGCCAGCCTCTGTCTAGCTACAGATATTTCCTGTAGCCTTCAATCTTTGGGGCCTGATGTCTCTCTTCTCAGTAGGCTACTATTAGAATATTACTAGTACTAAATCACATTATTTATTTCTTAAAATATGAATTGATGACGGCACAAGGTTACCACTTTCTCTCTTCAGTTTTTAGCATTACTATTGCTACTTTTGCTTTTTGCTTTTCTTTTAACTATTGTATGCAAAGAATGTGCTCTTTTCTACTTTCTGTGCAATTTGTGTATTGTATTGTATTATATTTGAATTGAAAGTGATTTACAAAAGATAAAAAAATATATAATTGCTATAAAATATCTAACATATATAGTTATTCACTGAGAAACTAGTACATTGTCTGAATGTTAGCACAGAGACAATTTCATTGGCTTCTATTAAGCTTATCCACCAGATGGCGATCATTGGTTGGTTTTTCAAAGCTTTTCATTTTGGCACACTCTTATGCCAGTATTGTATGCTGTATCTGTAACTGACAACATTTAATATAGAACCATATATGACACTATAGATCTACAATTGTACTTATGCTTTTTCAGAATTTAATGAGATAGCACTGAGGTAGTTGAGGTAGTTGTCTGAAAAACATATTCACCTCTTTACTGTAATCAGAATCTTGTAAAAAATTATTTAAAAATGGTACAAACTTTAATATATTGGAGTTTCTCAAGTCAGTTTGGGTCAGTTGGATTTCTCACTTCTCTTTAGATGGCTCACTGATGTAACACAGACACCCTTCTGGTGATGTACACATGAACAACTTCTTGCTTTGTACTTTGCTTTATTTGTGAGGATGGCAAGGTAATTTGTAATATAAAGTTCCACACACTTTCTTGTGACCCTAATGCTAAATTGACAGAGACCATCTCCCTAGACACCGGACAACTTATTTGGCATTGTTCACACTGATCAATAAACGACTCAGCCTTTAATACTTTAAATCCTCCCACACCTTTGGCTTTGATGGACAGGTGACACTCCCACCTTGTCTAAAAAGGAGTTCTCATCACGTGCTCTGCTTTATAGCTCACTACAGGCACACCCTGCCAGCTTGCTGTTAGCTATGTAAATAGACACTTTCAAACCACTTTAAAATGTGTAAGTTAAATCACACTGTATGCTATTATATTGTCACACATATGTCCTCCTCCTGTGTATCTTTGAACTAGGTACACTGCTGTATAAGTGTGTAATGTCTGCAGCCTTGCCCTTCAGACAGTCAACTGAATAACCAATTCCTCTTTTTCACAGTGACTACACTGATGCTCACTAATTAACCTCTTCCTGAAAAAAAACTAAGTACCTTACCCTGCAAATTCACTCTCCATCACAAAAACGTCATGCCATGGCTAGCATGAAATCATGAATCCTCTTACAAACACTAAAAAAACCTAAAGAGACCCAGGGATATGCCAATTTATTATCCCATTCAGCTTATTTTATCTTCACATAAACACATCTAACAAGATGGTTACCAGGTATAGCACAGAAATGACACAATCAATGTCATAGTGCCACTTAGTAACCAGGAATTATGTGGAAAGTCACCACAAAATACTGCGCCTGGTCAGTGCCAAGATATGTTCTCCTCACCATTAATAAAAACATTTAGCAACCATAACAGGAATAAGACTTATCATGCCAACACCTCTCCGTTACATTTCATCTCCAGTCGGATTTCCCTATATTTGTCAAAAACAAATAATTCCAGCTGCAGCAGACCAAATGGTCTCCGTACAACCTCGGCAGCTATATCTCACTATACGAATGACATACAATTAAACCAAAGTGCACCGTAAGGAAATATCCAGACATATAGTTATCAACTGTTCCTAATTGCCACAGACAGTCCTTGGTTTTAAAATTCATCCCTGTTTTTCAATATTAACAGAATGCACAGTAAAATTCATTTTTCTGCATGTTAAATGCAATTCTAACCACCTATTCTTATTCTCTCGGTAGTGTATGTTAATATTTTTTAAAGAGCAGTATTTGAAATGCAAAAAGTAATGTCAAATAAATTCAGCAAATTTGTCATGGTTGTAATTATAGTGCTCCAAGGTCCACAGAGTCTATCTCATGTAATGTCATGTTGTAATTCAACAATCTTAGCGGAAAAATGTTCTTGGAAACTATTTTAAAATATTGTTAACAAGGTCTTACATTAGAGTGTCAACAAAGTGACAGAATATATAACATACTCCAAATGTCCAGACACTAGGTTCAGTATGTATGGAGACCATAGGCTTCATACACACTTGTGTTATGTTTTGTTTTGCTGCTCTTTTGTCTCAGAAATCCATTCTAGATTTTGCTGAATATCAGAGCTGTTGTGTGTCTCTTGCTGAGCAACCTTACTCACCCTGCTTACTGAGCTGCTAACGAGGATTCCACATTGCAAGCTGATTACCAGCTCTTGCTAGACTCATCACTGGTCATTACCAAGTGGCTGAGCAGTCAACGCTCTCTACTCACATGATTTCTTCCCAGCAGCTGATTGGCCAAGACCTACATAAATACTCTCATTGCTATTATTGCCTTGCTGGTGTTAGGTTTATCTAGGCTAGTTCCTGTAGCTTTAGCCTGTATAGATTGGTATATATTCTGCTGCTGGATTTCTGTATTTGGCTTTGTTTAATGGACCTTGCTGTGTATCTCTGCCTGCACTTGAACTTTTGGTCTGTTTCTTGACTTTGTGTACCTCGCTTGTCCTCTGATCTGGATTACTAATTGACCATTCTCTTTTGTGTCCTGTTTGGCCTGTTTTGTGTGCGTGCTGGTCCATAGCTGCGAGTCTCCCAGGGGGCATCCTAATACCAGTGAACAGTGGGATTCTGGGAAAGGCAGCTGCTAATGGTGAAAAACAACCTGCACCATAGGTTCTGTAGAAGGGTTATCAGTTGCTAACAACTTGTGTTTATTACATGTGTTTTACTAGCCCTGATAAGATCTAGAGTATGTTATTGTTTCTAATTTTCATTGGTTGGCTGTGGGCAGATATGGAAGTATAAACTCTCGATTAATATGGAAAGTAGAAACTACCTTGGGTGAGAAGTCAGGATTTGTTTGCAGTACCACCTTGTTTGAATAAATCTTTAATAATGGTTCTCTGGACCATAAAAATGTAGATCTCCTACTCTTCTGGCAGACGTGATTGCAACTGTGATGACACCTTTTTTTTTCTTTTTAAATCAAAGAAAATGTTATTGCATTTTTTCTTATTTTCTTTAGCAAAAAAAGCCCATAACAATTAGCTAGAATAACAAAACTAAACCCACGCAGGGGCACAAGCAGTGTCATAAGATTATAAAAACATAATCAAGATGCATTATACTTCAGGAAACAAAGACAGTCCATACGAACTGCCTAAAATACAACATACAATGAGGCAATAAGACAGCAATAGTGACTAAAAATACAAAAAAACATTGACATTAATAGTAAAAGCGGCTGGGTGCCTTCCCCAAACACAGTATTAGGAAAGCTTCACCTCCCTCAATCCTTCTGTAACATATGGGGACGTTCTCCATCCACTTCCGAGCGATGACCCTTTAATACCCTTTAATACTATACTTATGCTTGCCAGCATAAGTATAGTAATAATGAGCAGCCTAATAAGCTTATGGATGTTCTTGTCCAAGCCCAAACCAAATATACATAATCCTGGCGTAATGCCAGACACTCCCACCTCCAGTTGATTTATACAAACCCCCACCTCTCTCCAAAAGTAGGAAACCAATGGGCACTTCCAGAGCATGTACCAAAAGTCCCCCCTCTCACTCCCACACTTAGGACGCCGAACCAACTGACCCCCACTAAATTTAGAGAGCCGGAGAGGAGTAAAATACACTCTATGCAAAAGGAAAACCTGGAGCTGATGAAATTTGACCGAAGCAATGACCCGATTCGGACTGTACAACATAATATCCCATGTCTAATCGCTAATTTCCCCAAGATCACCTTCCCACAGGCGTCACAATTTTGGCAAGCCATCCGCACCAGATCCTTCCAACAAAGTTGAATACATGGACGAAATTTGCCGCCTCGGGCCCAGCCTTGACAGCTGCAGCTACAGATGATCTGCACTAAAACTCAGGGCGGCCCCCTGAAACTGCCAGGTCAAGGCATGTCTTAGCTGCAAATACCTGAAAGAGTAACCCCTAGGTAATTCATATAGCCTCCGTAGTTGCTCAAAAGAATACAGTATCCTATTCTCATACAGTTGCCCGATATGTACTATATTATACATACGCCAGGCTCCAGCTCCCCCATCTTAACAAACTCACAAAAAACAAAAAGTCCAGATTATCCCAAAGTAGAGTACATGGATCTCAGACAGATTCACCCCCAATCCGAGACGAGAGCTGCTACACCCTCAGGGCTTGTGTCAGCAAAGGAGGATCACCCACAGGCCTTCTACCAGCTAAAAGGAACTGCATCCGTAAATGCCTAGATCCTGTCCCAGAGACTAAGAAATCGTAAAGATCCAAGCCCACCCACGACCGCAACCATACATCAATATGTGCCAATTTAGAAGCAAAATAATAGAGCCGCAGATTTGGCAGAGCCAGGCCACCCGACCCTCGTGAATGACATAAAGTAGTAAGCTTGACTCATGCTCTCTTGCCCGCCCACACCAATGAGGATATGAGAACAGAATATACTATGAGGGATGTAAATCGGCGACTGCTGCAAAACATACAAAAACTTTGGATGAATTATCATTTTAACCAGATTGATTCTACCTGTGACCGTTAGTGGCAGCTGCTTCCACATCCGAACCTGGCTCTTAAGATAGTCAATCTGAGGCTAGATATTACGCTGAATATACTAACCCATTTCACTAGAAATCCAAATACCCAAATACTTAAATACTGGAGTCCATTTAAGAGGAGTCTGCAAGACTTGTTCCGTAGGGTACGTACCCTTAGTCAGAGTAACACTAGATTTGTCCCAGTTGATCAAAAGCCCCAAATAAAAACCAAAAACCGTGACCACACAAAGAAGTGCAAGCAAGGATCTATCAGGATATGACAAAAAGAGTAACATATCATCTGCATAAAGGGCAATCGTGCCCGTCCTGTAGCCCATCTTCAATCCAGTAATATCCGTTGACACAAGACTCTAGCTGTAGAGCAAGAATACAACAATCGCACCCACTGGACAAAAACCACCCCAAACCCACCGCCCATAGGTACCTCCACTCGACAGAATCAAAGGCCCTATCAGCATCTAGCGACACCACCACCACCTCCTCCTCAGCCGGATGGGGCAGCTGCAGATGACAAAAAAGCCTACGAAAATTTATAGCCATAGATTTTCCCGGCATAAAACCAGTTTGGTCAGAATGCACAATCTCACCAATCACCCAACGCCAAAATCTTTACCAATATTTTAATATCCGTTGTCAATGAGGATATAGGTCTGTATGAATCCGGAAACAAGGGGTCTTTCCCCGCTTTAGGAATGAAAACTATAAGAGCTTTAGACATGGATGAATATACAGAACCCAAATCTCTAAAACTTGTAAACATTTTTTGCAGACGAGGCACAAAAACCCCATATGCTTCTTGTACAATTCTATAGGGATCCCATCCACACCCGGAGCCCTGCCATTTGGAAACGAGGATATCGCAGCAACAATCTCCTCATCAATGATCAACAAATCCAAACTCTCCCTGCTAGCCGCACTAAGCTCGGTAAAGGAAACAGCCACCAAGTACGAGTCTAAATCGGGATCAGAATATTCAGCCCTAGATGCGTACGCATCTTTAAAATACAGATAGAAAACTTCACTAATCTCTTCAGTCAAGGTATGCACAACACCCAAGGTATACGTGATTCCTGCCACTACAGTCACCGTCCTTTCCGATCTAGCCAAGTACGCCAGAAACCTACCACATTTATCCACCTCAAAATACTGAGTATGCTTAGCAAATAACAACTTACGCCTCGATTTGTTTAGTAAATGGTCTGACCACTCTCGCTGTACCACTAAACAGGCCTGTCTGTTAGATGCCATATGAGAAGAAAGATACACCTCCTCCAACCGTAAAACCTCCCTCTCTAACATATCACTTCGCAGCCTGGACTCTTTTTTAAAACAATACATACTTCTAATTAGGGAACCTCTTAAAAAGGCCTTAAATGAATCACAAATGAGAGGTGGAGCAGCTGTATGCACATTAATAGCAAAATAACCCTCCCATTGAGACTCTAATGTATCCCCATCCTTCAATAACGTCAGCCAAAAGGGGTTAAGTCTCCAAGATACTTGGCCTCGAGAGGCATTAAGTTTTAAAGTTAATACTAAGGGAGAATGGTCCGAAATCCCTCTCGGTAAGTATGCAACATCCGAGACAGCCGGCAGCAGCCTCTTAGATACAAGTCCCAAATCAATTCGGGAGAAGGCATAATACGAAGTAGAGTAACAAGAGAAACAAATGCCACACATCCACCAAGCCCATCTCTTCCTCCAGATCAGCAAACTCCGACTTTCCAACATGCGTAGTATCTCCCGCCTCCCTCCACCTGTTAACATTAGAATCCAACACATTATTAAAATCCCCACAGCAAATCACAGGAGTATCAGGAGATAGAGATATCACTACATATTTTTAAAACTTCACCACTGTAGGGGGGCGGGACATAGACTGCCAATAAATTTATACGAGTAGAATCAAAAGTACCCCTCAAAAACAATTATCTACCCAATGGGTTGGATTCCACCTCGTCCAAAACAAAATTAACTTTTTTACCCCCCTGGAATGACAAGTGTGAGTAGCATGATAGGCCCATCCAACCCATGGTTTCTTAAGAGCCAACAGTTTACTTCCCACTAGATGAATCTCAGTGAGGCATATAACATCCGCTTCACATTTTTTTTATTGAGATATGACCAAAGAACGTTTAATTTTATCATTTAGGCTACGAACATTACAAGTCAAAAATTTAATAAACCCCCTACTAACCCTGACACTGCATTGAACTCTAATGAACCTAACACTCCGTACCCTGTCCAAACAACCCCCCTCCCTGTATATCCACCCCCAACTTAGACATACCTGGATCCCACTACAACTACCCCACATCCCCTCAAATAACCTATACAGCTATCCCCAAGTATTTATGGAAACACTAGTATATGCTATAGGAGGAGAGGGAGACCGTGACCGTTAAAGCAAGGGAAACCCCCCAGCCCACGGCATCACAATATTACTCCTCCAGCACCCCACAACCATCCGATCAACAAATACAAAGTAGAATATCCGGGAGCATCAGAAATACTGCCTTAGAATTGACACCTTCACGAGTAACCAAATAAATTCTGCATTAATTAAAAGCATTTCAACATGTGTAAACATAGGTCAAAGTGATATGCATTAAAGGAAATTATTTCAAACATTTTAGCTATCAGGGTCAAGCAATAATCAATAGCATCAGTTCAGTCCAGGAGGTCAATATATTACCAGAGGCATCTTCAATCCGTACGAAGGCCTCTAGGAGCTCTTATATCCAGCCAGTGAGTCATCTCTGACAGTGATTGAAAGAAAAGGGTAGTTCCATCCGCAACCACCCGCAACCTGGCTGGGAAAAGCATAGCATACGGCAATTGCATCTCACGAAGGCGACGCTTCACCTGTATAAACTGAGCTCTGCACTTTTGTACATCCACGAGAAACCTGGAAATACAGTCACTCTGGTTTTGATACATTTAGGGGCCCTTAATCCGAGCCAGGCCCAGAATAGCATCCCATTCTTTATAATGAAGCACTTTAGCAATGAATGTGCGCGGAGACGGCCTCTGAGCTGGGATCCGATGTGCCCTCTCCACCACAAACTGGACCATGTACTCCTCTCTGCCTAATGTCTGGATCATCCAGTTCTCCAACGAGGTCTCAGGAGCATCCCACTCTGCCTTTTCAGGAAGACCCACCAACCGAACATTACTGCGTCTGAGGCAGCCCTCCATGTCTGACAGTTTCTATTTAACCGATACTATCTGAGCCTTCAATACAGCAACTTTCTGAGGTAAAGGAGCTGTAGGGTCCTCTAGAATAGAAATGCAGGCCTCCGTCTCCGCCACAGGCTCTCGGATCTTCTGAAAATCCTGTCACATCACCGACAAGCCAACCTGCACCTCTCCAATTTTGTCCATTACCTTTTTTTTCAGAATCAGCAATGGCTTTCAAGACCTAATGCAAGGCAGCGGCAATATCTGCAGACAGAGCTGAATCTCCAGAAGACTGAGGCACCTGCGGCTCAGGCACAGGGGTTCCTCCTGAAGCTATAGAAGAATTAGAACATGCATATTTCTCCAACCTACTAGCAGCAAAGACATTTGTAAAGTGTTTACCCATAGTGACACCCTTTAAATAGATAACAATTGGTGTAATATAGGGTTGTATACAGGTTACTCGTCGTGCAGGAGAAGACCAAAGACAAATCACCCAGGCCTCAGCTGAATTTATATCCAGGGTCCAGAAACCTTAGAGAGGAATATGGCCTCTACAATACTGAGTCAGATGAAGTATATATACTGAAGATAACACCTGTACGCAAACATCTCAGGGAAGGAGACCCTCACGCAGGATTCAATGACCCACTATACTCTCTAGACTTCACCAAATAATGGATTCTGAAGGCTCCAGTACTCAGCAGAACCCAGGCATCCGCATCTGCAGCAGTAGGGAGTTGTACACAAGCCCGCTCTCTGGACATACACCTCTCCAAGATGGTGCTGTGACCTGCACTGTGGTGGGAACACTTATTTGTGGATATCCTCTTCGCCACCAGCCTCCAGATGCCCGCTCTCCTCACCTTCAGTGACCACCTCAGAAGACAGGTAGGTATATGCACTTTCTGGCACAGAAGTCTCTGACACTGACCCTGCCAGAGACCGGAGTCAGCTACTCCCGACCGCCGCACTCCCACTCTCAGAACAGCTACGGACACAACGGCAGCCGCCCTGACCAGTCACGACACCTTCAACTTGGACCGGAGGAAGCAGGGGGACCTACGGCACAGAATCGGACAGATCTGCCATATAAAAGAGCAATACAGGATCGTAAAGTGGATAAATAGGCTGGGGAGCTCCGGCGCCACAACCTAATCCATGCTCCACCAGGCCACGCCCCCCATGATGACACCTTTAGTTATATATACTTTTTATGCCCATGGAGATGTGTATTGTATTCCTATGTCTTAAGATCCTAAAACACAGAAGAAAGCCAAACACACCCCTACAGTCTGAGACTATTCTGTGGCTATAAGAAGCAGTGCAGTGTTGAGAGGGATGTTCATTCTGAGAATTGAGTCCTGGAAGGTGCAGGATGGCTGGGGAGTTTATGTTCTCTACCAGGAGACTACATCTGCAGCTGAGAGAAATCCCTGGGTCTTGGATTCTGCAAGTCAGGACAACCAGGTGACTGTAAATCCTTGAGCTTGTAGGATAAGGGATAGATTATGTGATAAACCATCCTAATTTTTTACTATTTGTATATAATAATCTACTGATTGTTTTTATTACAACAAATGTATTGTTGTACTTTTCTAACTGCATTTGCCAGAGTGACTGAGAACCATAGAAGGTACTGGGTAGGCTTTCCTGTCAGAGTATGGCACCCCTGGGTGGCCAGCCAGCAGGAAATGTGTAGAATTGGGCCAGATAAACCCGGTATCCTCACAGAAACCAAGAATAATACTTTGAATGTGAGCTACTTTAGGGAGACACCTTAAAAGAAGGTTCAAAAGGACTTAACACTAGGGCCCACAGGATGATATTAAGTTCCTTTCATGCCAGTCTTACATTCACGGAAATGCTGACACCTGAACTTTGAAAACACCTTCTCTAGACCTTCCTGCAGAAAATAAAGCTCTTGCAGGAACACTAGCCAGACTAGATTATTTGATTAGTGTTTACACCAAAGAATTAACTTTTTCCAAATCCTGTAATAAATTACCAATGAATTTCGCTTTTGGCTTGCAAAAGTACATCAATTGCCTTATCAGAGGCTGTCTTGCATGTGAGCAATGACCAATTTAATCCCAGCCATCAAGGAGAGGACACCTGGATTCAGGTGAAGATTTGGTCCCTGGCATAGAACGTCTGATTGATGTGGCAGAGGCCTGTTAGGAATTTAAAGGAATACCAAGTGGTGTAGCATGCAAGTTTCAACAGAGTATGAAACACAGCAGAATACTGAACCCAGGCAAGCTCTGTTAAAGTCTGACCATTATTAAAGGCCTTGCCTTTTGATACAATACTGCTTTGTGCTCAGTTGACACAGCTGCTGACTTTCATTCCTGACCTGCTTATGCACTTCTTGCCTTCTTCTTTAACCATTTCTGATTTTTCTGTCTCAATCCATCTCTGCCTGTACTGTGCTAGTCCTTAGCAGTTTTTACAATAATGTCCATTTTGGAAGTCAATATGTATTTCTAAACAGTCCATTATCTGGGTTCCAACAAACAAAACTACCCTTCAGCCAGCCTCTGCTCCATCCTTTGAACTGATTCCAGAGTGGTTGCTACTTTCTGTATCAGATACATGTCCACTACCCAAAGGTCCATTTTCTGTCTTGTTGTCTGAGATGACAGTATCTGTTTTCTGGTCCTGAAGTGTCCGTATCTGATTCCATTCCTGAGGGGCAAGCCTATTCCTCAAGAACTGAGATTCAAGTTGCTGCTTCCACTTCTGAGGATCCAGTCTTATCCTCCTGTGTTGATGAACCAGTAGTGCCTATGATTACTGCCCAGCCCACAGTGCCTGAGATGTCCACATCCAGTCCTGATGTTTAAGTCGCTGCTTTATTTACTGAGAGCTAAGTTGGAGTCCTGGAGATAACCGCTGCCCAGATGGGTGTCATAAGTGTCCACAGTCCAGCCTGTGGTGTTGCGGGTGTGCACAGTACAACTATGAGGTGCTGGAGAGGTTTTCTCAATACAGGGTGTCAAAGAAAACTACCTTGACCTTCGCCATACAAAGATCAAGAGACAAATTATAGACGCACCTTACAAATAAAATAATAAAAATAATAAAAATCATAGACAGATACGAAAAATATAAATAAATATTGGTAAAAGAAAGTCTCTTCCTCCACATGGACGGAACTCACGATACCGAAGACAATCTTCCTTTATATCCCGAAGGTTTGATTTCTATAGTGTATTGAGTAATAGCCATAATAGAAAATTCGGTAATCCTGATATATTTAGAGCTCTGCTTTTGATTTTCCTTCAAAGATCCCTCCACAAACAGTATATATAGGCGAAAAAGAGAAAAGGAACATAGTGCAATCCCGTAGATTTCAAGTAAAATCAATGAATATATTTTATTGCACTCACAAATATATAAAATATATTATAAACATGTCACTATATAAAAGATATCCTCTTTTAGTGTAATTATCCATACCAGATGGTTGAAAGTAAGGAGTCTTCAGAAACAGAAAACATCTGTCATCCAGACTCAAGCTGTTAATTATGCATTCACCACAAAACTGTCTGTTACACCAATAAACAAAAGGACACCTTCCCCTTCACATACCAACGCGTTTCGACCCTCGTCAGGATCTTTTTCAAGGTAATAAAGGAAGGGGAAAGCAGCAAGTATTTAAACTTCCACCAATCATAGCTCGAATGGCTCAGGTCAATTCCATGAACTATTTAAATACACAATCCAAAACAGTTTAAACATACAAAAATTCAAATCAAAGTACTATTTTACATTAATGATACATTCGCTACATGTCAAATTAGCACTTCCAATCTACAATATTATTATAAATAACACGGAAAAACACATTTGCATATAAAATTAATGTATGGAAAATATTGTAAATAACTCAACTTTGCAATCGCTTCCAGGCAATGATCACACCTTTAGATGTAGATATCATAATTAAAAACCACATCAAAGTTAAATATAAGTTTAAAGCTGATGTTCCGATATACTGTACTTCTCAGGGCCCGATTAAGAGTTCTGGCCGCCCTAGGCTATTTCAGCCCTAGCACCCCCCCCCCCCCCCCCTCTTACTCTGGTCACGTCAGATGTGGAAGTCCTGATCTCACGTGACCAGAGTAAGAAGCGCCCGCAGTCACACTGACAGGCAGATAGCAGCGATCGCTGACAGACTGACTGTCATGTGATAGTGACAATCGGAACCGCTCCTTTAGACGAGGGGCGTTCCCGATGTCTCCGGCTTCCACATTTAGAAAAAAAAAAAAAAACATCTCAGCGATGCTGCGCCCCCCTGGCTCCAGCGCCCCAGGCTGCAGCCTGGTCAGTCTATTGGCTGATCAGGCACTTGTACTTCTCATTGGTCATTTACACGATCATGCGATACATAGTAGACATACCGCCTTTCAATTGTACATAACATTATGATAATTCATTATTTAAAAACTTCCAATATATTATAATCCTCTTACATAAATAACAAAGAATCGGAAACCAAATCATCTTTCTAATCATTAAAGTTGGTAACAAGGATAATGTACCCCTAAAGCAATCATTGATCATCTTTATCAAAATAAAAAAATAATATTTTAAAAGATCCTTCAAGATGGGGAAACATTTAAAACCTAAAAAGTCCCAAAATTATACATAAAACAAAAAACGGCATGAGACTCAGGAGTAGAGGCAGCGGCAGGAGACTCAGTAGCGGACACAGCGGTAGGAGACTCAGTAGCGGACACAGCGGCAGGAGACTCAGTAACGGACACAGCGGCAGGAGACTCAGTAACGGACACAGCGGCAGAAGACTCAGTAACGGACACAGCGGCAGAAGACTCAGTAACGGACACAGCGGCAGGAGACTCAGTAACGGACACAGCGGCAGGAGACTCAGTAACGGACACAGCGGCAGGAGCTGAAGGCAGAGGCTGGCACCTCGGAACTGCAGGCAATGGCAGGAGACTCAGTACTAGCAGTAGCTGGAACTGGCACCGCAGGACAGGCGGTATCTGGCGCTGGCATCGCAGGACAGGCAGTAGCTAGAACTGGCACCGCAGGACAGGCGGCAGCTGGAACTGGCAGATTAGGCCCCATCTCAGGGAACAGATTAGGTTGAAATAAAGCAACAGGAGGTGACGTGCAGAACAATCCAGGGTCTGGAGAGGAGCACACTGAAGGCTGCTCTATTGGATGTTGTGGTCCGCGGAGCGGACAGCTTTGTAAGAAATGTTCGCCACTGGTGCAGTAGAGGCATAGTTTACCAATCCTTCTGCGCCATCGTTCCTCCTCAGTGAGAGGGAAACGCAGGTAGCTTGGTCATTTAGAATCTCTAATGGTAGTGACCACTGGCATTACCATAAATGCAGCACCAATGTCAGAAAAAGTTCTGGGACGATTCCCTGTGGTCTGCATGCTTTCATTAGAGGAGTTTGTTGCTTTAAAATCAGAATTAGTGTTAAAACTACTTAACACAGCAGCAGGAAGGATTTTAAGCAGTTCTTGGAGTAAGGTGGATACTTGTATGATTTGGTAATGGAGCTGAACAATGTCCATTTGCAGCATTTGTAATTGTGGATTTACTGATATGTCTAATAGCCAAACACAGAGTTCAATGCAAAAACACTAGGAATTCCAGGACTAAGGCAGAGCGCGTGCAATCAGCAGGCCCAGATTGTATGGCAGTTCACCATGTTATGAATCCCAGTGCATTCACAAAGAGCAACGGAAGTGTAAAGCAATGTGTCTTTATTCGGGTAAATACACAAACAAAGATAACTCAGATCCACTGATAAGAACAGGTTCCTAAGGAGACTGTATAGTAAAAATGGCAGGAACAGGTATTATAAGTTTTACCCCAGTCCAGAAGGCACAAGGCTGTCCAGGAAAGCAGACAGAGTCCAGGGATCAAGCAGAGATCAGACAAACAAATCCAAATAGCCAGGCAGAGATCATGCGAATGAGCAAGGTCCAGAAGTCAGGCCAAAAGGTCAGGGCAACAGGCAAAAAAGTGTGGTCCAAGGTACAGGCAAATGAATCAGGGTCTCAGGCAAGCAGGCAAGGTCCAAGGTACAGGCAAACGAATCAGGGTCTCAGGCAAGCAGGCAAGGTCCAAGGTACAGACAGGGGTCAAACACAGAAGTTCAATCCAGAAGGTATATCCCAAACAGAACAAGAGCAGGTTAGCAGCAGCCAGGAACAAACGGATGAACTGCACAGAGCACAGCTAGAAGCAGGTGTTTAAAGCAGTGCGACAGGTGCAGTTCTTATTAGGCATAATGCAAGGAGATTAACTCCTTCAGGCATGTAGAAAAGTTCAGGAACAGAACAGCAGCACCTCTGGTGGATTTGAGGTACTGCTGCCACATACAAATAACAGGCAGTGTTGTAACAAATGCCTTAAATCCACCCCTTAACGGGGGGGATAAGTTAGGACTGTGTCCCGAACATTTTATAGCATGCAGTTCCTCTGTTACACAAAAAATATACTGTTTTGGACACTGGGTACTTTACCTGTAAGGGTTTAAATCTCCCCTCTCTACCTGATTACCTGCATCTGCTTGCCTGGTATAATATCCTAGTCCCTTGCACTGCTCAGTGTATGTTGTTCCTGTGAACTGCCTGCTGCTCTAAACTCCAGCCTTATCAAGCCTTTGCTCCAGTATTCTGGTATCCTGCATCCATTTGGGTTCCTTATTCTGGCTACTTTTAAATTTAACCTTTATTTGGTATTTGTAATTTCCCAGGATTGTTATACCACAGCAACAGCTGTTATCAAGTACTGGTATCCAAACCTGATTCTACATTCTGCGGTAAAATGTCAACAACAATTGAAAATGTTACTTGATAAAGTTATGATGAAGGGCTTATATCCAAACAAAAATATCATCTTCCAAGAATCCACTAAAAAGTCACTACACAATCCACAGGTTGTTCAATTATTTTGGGTGTCAGATCTTTGATTGATAATATTTCTGGATTGATTATTTTCTCCAACCACATGCTGCCTTTCTGAAATCATATATTAGTGATACATCCCAATTTATTAGTATGGTTTCAAATGTACAGTGGAATACAAATGATTGATATCCCACACATAGGAAACATTAAGGTGCTCCAAAAAATATTTAATTGGACAAAATTATGTGAGAGATACAGTGGAAATTTTATTTTATTCTTTTCATTTTGACACACAATTATTTTTTTATTTGGTCACACTTTTATCTTCAGATCACAGACAAAGCAATGGGTACCAGGTTCACTCAGAGCTTCGCCAATCTCCATATGTGACTTTGGGGTGAACTTGGTCGTTTACGGTAGATTGATTATTTATTCTTTATTTGGAATGGGGATGAGGCTTCTATTATTACATTTGCTGACACTTAAATCACAATTGCTGTAAGCTTATCTTCACCTGCACTGATCACTAAGTGCATATTGACTTTTTGGATTTAACCCTTCAGATTGTTGATAACAAGATACATACAGTAAAGTTTCAAAAAGACGATTAAAAGGCATTGCATTAGTCATGAAAAATGTAACAGGTAGATGGCCTTATTGAGACATATAAAAAAAAAGGTTTTCAGAGAGCATCTAAAGATTTTAAGGTTGTGGAGAAGCCAGATTTGGGTGGTATGGAATTCCATAAATGGGGAGCAGCACAGGAGAAGTATTGTAGATGGGAATGAGAAGTGGTTGGCAGAGATGAGACATGGTGCAGGTCAGAGGTAGATGTAAGAGTGCAGGAGGGAGAGTATTTTAATATGAGATTTGAGACGTATGAAGAGGTGATGTGGGGGCACATAAGCCATAGAACTGGATCATAAAGCAATGGAAAAAGGTGGCCTGGTCTGATGAATCACATTTTGTTTCACATCATGTGGATGGCCAGGTTCGTGTGCGTCATTTACCTGGGGAGGAGATGGCACAAGGATGCACTATGTGAAGCAGTCAAGCCGGTGGAGGCAATGTGATGCTGCTAGGAAACCTTGGGTCCTGGCATTCACATGGATGTTACTTTGTAACATACCACCTACCTAAACATTATTGCAGACCAAGTACACCCCGTCAGGACAACACTATTACCTGATGGCATTGGCCTCTTTCAGCAAGATAAAGTAATCTGCCACAGTGCAAAAATTGTTCAGGAATGGTTAGAGGAACAAGACAAATAGTTCAAGGTGTTGACTTGGCCTCCAAATTCCAGAGATCTCAATTGGATGGAGTATTTGTGGGATGTGCTTGAAAAATAAGTCAGAGTCATGGATGCCCCACCTCGCAACTTACAGAAAGGATTTGCTAACGTTTTGGTACCATGTACCACAAGACACTTTCAGAGGTTTTGTGGTGTCCATGCCTCGACAGGTTAGAGCTGTTTTGGCAGCACTAGGGGGACCTACATGATACTAGGCAGTTGGTTTTAATGTTGCAGTTCATCTAAGTATATCACATACATACTAAAATAACTCACCTCAATAATGGGTAATGGGACAAGTGGACTTTTATAATGTGGGCTGGGAGCATGGTACTGACACTCAGGGCAGGATGCACAGTCAGAGCCGGATTTAGACCTCATGGGGCCCTAGGCAGGATACTAGTTTTGGGCCCCTCCCTGAAACAATCCATAGCACTATATTTTTGTAGCCTACCATATAACCCTATAGTTAAGTTGAAGTGAAAGCATGTGCCGCCGCCAAAGGAGGTGGGGGCGTGGCTTGCATCTTTGGGAGCGTACCTAACATGTGAAAAGAGCAAGGCCACCCTGCTACAGAAAAAGGCACCCCTAAATAATTACCGAGCAGTCACGTTTTTTAAGTAGTTGGGTCAAAACAACTAATAAGTATTTAAGTCAGGACAGAAATACTTATTAAGTTGTTTGCAAAAATAATACATATAAATCCAAGGATGTGCCCTTGTCACTTTTGTCCCTCAATCATCACACTATGCCCCTTTATAGCCACTTTTGCCCCTTCACAATATCACCTTTGCGCCCTCTCACTATATCACCATTGTGCCCCTTCACTGTATCACCTCTGTGTCCCTTCACTGTATCACCTCTGTGCCCCTTCATTATATCACCTCTGTGCCCTTTCACTGTATCACCTCTGTGGCCCTTCATTGTATTACCCATGTGCCCCTTCATTGTGTCACCTCTGTGCCTCTTCATTAGATCACCTCTGTGCCCCTTCATTATGTCACCTCTGTGTCCCTTCATTATGTCACCTCTGTGCCTCTTCATTATGTCACCTCTGTGCCCCTTCATTATGTCACCTCTGTGCCCCTTTATTAGATCACCTCTGTTCCCCTTCATTATGTCACCTATGTGCCCCTTCATTATGTCACCTCTGTGCCCCTTTATTATGTCACGTCTGTTCCCCTTCATTATCACCTCACCCTATGTGCCTCCGTTTTACTTACCTGTCTTTTTCTCTTTTGTATTCTTCTTTTCTGGTCTTCTGGTCTTCTTGTCTTCTTTCTTCTCCAGCATGCAGCTACTCGGTTAGTCCTCACAGTGGCCGGAAACAGACTGAAAAAAAAACAGGCAGTTGCCTAGGTTGCCTAGCGGTAAATAAGGCCCTGTGCACAGTAGTCAGAAATCTTTATGGACCCCTGGCCAAAATAAATGCTACAAACTTCTCTTGGAGGTTTTTTCTAGTCCTACAGTTATGTGGCCATGAGCAAGGTCTAACACCATTCTTCTATAAGCCTTAGGAACTATCAACTGTTTTCATTTTTTGGACATTTGATACAAAAATCCTTGACTCATTGCCATGTGAGGGAATGACAACCTACTATAAGGCTCTACTGGGATTTCATCAACCAATTTTACATTTTCTCCAACCAGAGTATGGTCTTTTAACTGTTCTGAGGCAAAAATATTTTTTCTCTCTTCTTCAATCAAACGGGCCTGGGTTACTCACATTTGTAAGCAATGGGACAGTTTACACATATACATAAATTATTACAATGTTATACAACAATTCCAAAAAGAAGTTAATATATACAATAAGTTCTGTCTCTCTGGGTGGATGGAATGGCATCTTTGTTTTCATCCCTCAGGCAATGTTAACATCTGACTTTTGGTCAATTAATAACAGGTAATTCTTAAATAGAAATATTACAATTAGTGAATTCATATTTAGTCTTAAATTAATAAGGATTTAATAACAGGTATGATAGTGATATTTTCCAAGACTCTATACATTTTACTTAATACTTATCCTATTATTAAGGTATTGGACAGAGATTCCAGCCTTTCTGAGAATGTTAATCAGTTGCTGGTTCCCAGTTAGAAGTTATTTTGCACACCTAGGTGTTTAGGTATGACTTGTGAATACAACGAAAGGCTGTGTTTATACTAAATATTTATGCAAATCTATTTTTTCTATATATAGATGAGGTTTCACAAGTTTCATATGAGACTCTAACATTCAAAGTAGCTAATGAATGAAAGGTATTTTATTCAATATAAGAGTTGTTTATTTAATCTTACTTATTGAAAGACAAATATAATGTCAGAGTAAAATACAATAAACTGACGATTAAAGATACAAGCATATCGATTTAATAAAAATTACACTTTAACAGTCGTATCAGGAGTCACTGGAGATCGCTATTGTGGGACTATGGCCTGGTGGGGTACACTAAATATTTCCCCAGCCGTCACATATCTCTCAACAAACTTGACTGCTGTTTTAGGGTGCCTGTGGCTTCCCCACTTGGTAGAATTACAGGCAATGACCATAAATGTCCATAAGAACTCTTTCCAAGATCTGGGGCCCTGTCAGAGCTTCTGGTTGTAGCCACTTTTGTGATATGGAAAAGGTCATGCATTTGAGAGTGGGGATGGACATGCTATCCCCAGCGATGAGCTCATTGTGGTCGGACAGACATTGTGACACCCAAACGGGTTAAAATCTCCATTCTTAGTTTGTCATAGTCTTTGGCATTAGTAGGCCTTAAGTCAAAATATACCTTTTGCAAATCCGGACAGGAAGGATGCTAAAAGGCCTGCACACTGAGTTTTAGGCCAACCTTCTCTCTCAGCTGTTCTTTCAAAATTTGCTAAATAGGCTTCAACATCATCACTTTTCGCCATCTTTTCCAAATGTTACGATTCTTAGGGGATTTCTATCAAACAGTGTTAGCGCTGGCCGTCCCAAGGCGCAGAGTATAAAGAACCTCCTGGTCTTCATCAAGAACCGCCGCAGGGTGGAATGGATTTTGCTGCCGGAGCGCCGCACATCGCGGCTCTTAGGTTAGCCCACTGACGTGATAGATGATAGACTGTTTGTAAGTGAACAAGCCTGTACCAGGAAGAGCAGACTCTGAAGTGGTAGTGTAGTACAGCGAGGCTAAGAAGGATTTAGTTAGCTGAAGTGGTACAGCCCACACAGAAGAATCCTAAGCTGTAATCAGTGGAACACCGGGTCAGATATGCTGAAGAAACACCACACAAGGGGAGTCGCCGGTCAGATACACTAGAGCATAGACAGCAGAGTGGTCGGTATGGCCAGCCGGGTCAGATACACTGTAGCAGAGACAGCAGAGTGGTCGGTATGGATAGCTGGGTCTGAAACACAGGTGTACAGGTAGCAGAGTGGATGTCCAGTAGCAGGTCTAACAAGGCAAAAGGCCATACACAAAGAAACACCACACCTGTACCTATGTGGGGGTGTTGATTTTCACTGCCTCCCACAGTTGCATGTTGCCAGAGTGATTCCTTTCTCCTGGCTTGTGCTGATGTGTCCCTCTATATATGAACTGGCTTCCAGCTATAAATTGCCCCATGCACGCGCCATCTGGTGCAAGAAGCAGCCATTATGGGAATCTCTCTGGGATTCCTGTGGCCTAAGCTCTGCCAATGCAATCACATTTCATTGAGGGGCAGCATACACAGATGGCAGTGCTCATTCACAGGAACCATGAAGAGTCTCTCTGTGTTCCCAAATGATTCTGTTCTGAAAAAATATATGGAAATTGTTCTTTCCAAGTCCAAGGAGAGAAGTTTTTTTTTCCTCTATCTTCATTACGTTGTAGACAAAATTGATGGTAGAACAACCTCCTGATTTATGTGAAATGTAGATAATACTTTAGGCAGAAACGCTGGATTGGTACCACCTTATCTGCATAGATATTCATAAATGGCTCCCGGCACCACAGTGTTTGTAATTCTCCAACTTTGGAAGCAGGAGTAATTTTCAGTAAGGACATCACTTTATTTGTGTGGGCTACAAGTTTGCAATGTCCATCATGCCGACAACACTCAGCGCAGCAAGAAAATTCCGAATGGTGTAATTCCAATATGGAGTTAATATAGATATGTGTAAAAATTGACTCACAAAAATTCCGGGATCAGGACAAAGCGGCAGTAAGATTTATGTCACTTGAAAGAGCTAAAGTTACATTCATGTTATTAAGGGGGCAATGTGGGGACCGGGCGCCTGTTTCCTGCCCAACCGTACCTTTAAAAGCATTACACACCAGCGGCTCCTCACCATGCCCCCTTAATAGCATGAATGTAACTTTCGCTTTTTTCAGGTGACGGAAATCTGTCGCTATGTCCTGATGCTGGAATTCTTGTGAGTCAATTTTTTCACATATATATATATATACAAATAGAGTGCTTCTCCTGCGCTCCTCAAAGGTTGGGAATGGGGATTGGGATGCAGCCTTCTTCCCTGGGAATTACCTATATTCTCCCCACAGATAAACATAAACGGAAAAGGATAGGGAAATCAGGCGCAGAGGGGTTTAGGAAGATAGAAAGGAAAGGATACCAGGTATTACAAGCACAATCCTAATACAAACACAAACTGAACATCCTAACACAAAAATTAATATGATGGTGAAGTAGAAAGCACTAAAGTGCTGACAGTCTTATAGAATACTTCCGGAATAAGAATACTAATAAAAGTCAATTTCACAGAAAACCTGTCGGTAGTGTTCAAATCTCCCAACATAGGTGTCACACGCCGGTCCCATAGACAGGTATCGGTGTTGTGACTTTCCTCTTGTATACGGGGATTGAACTTACTCCTGGTTCTGAGACATCACTTTTACTCAGGTGTTCCTTGTTACCTGGTTCTGGACCTCCTCCCGATTCTCATTGGTTCTGGACTGGACTATTATTTAAACCTCCCATGGTTCTCTGCTCATTTGCCTGTTCTTCATGTTACTTACTCAGTACTAGGATTTGGCTTCCATAGTGTGATCTTCCTATCATTCATTGCTGTCTGGATCCAGCTGAAACTTCACTCTGCTGTTACCTGCATGCTGAATTATCATTGGGAACTGCTTGCTGCACCTGTGTCTGTTATTACAACTCAAGCTTCCCATCTTTATTCAACTGGCTCAACATCGTTATTACTGCATGGTTAGATCTACTGCCAAGTTACCTGTCATCTGTAGTTCCACGCTCGGCTCAGCTGAAACTTCACTCCGCTGTTACCTGCATGCTGAACTATCATTGGGAACTGCTTGCTGCACCTGTGTCTATTATTACAACTCAAGCTTGTCATCTTTATTCGACTGGCTTAACATTTTTATTACTGCACGGTTAGATCTACTGCCAAGTTACCTGTCATCTGTAGTCCACGCTCGGCTCAGCCGAGACTTAACTCCGCTTCTAGCCTGCACGCTGTATGATTATCGTGAACTGTTTGCTGCACCTGTGTCTATTTCCCCAGCTCAAGTTTCTCATCTATACCAGGCCGGCTCAACAATGCTGTGGACTATTGGATCTACTGCTGTGTTACCTGTCACCTGTAGTTCCACGCACGGCTTAGATGTACTTCATTCCTCCGCTACTTCTAGGTAACGAATTGTTTGACGTTCTTGTATTCATCCAAGTCATTTGGGATTGTTATCTGTAGAATCTACGAGTTCAACACCTTTGTTTTTCTACTATGAGAATTATTGCTATACCAGTAACTCACCTACTACGTTGAATCATCTTCATTTTCGGATCAGCTAGTTCTATATTATTACTTTGTTCGGACTGTGGCTGTACCAGTGATTCACATTCTTCTGCTGTGTGTTACTTTATTGGATCTAGCACTCTCTATTCATCATCCTCAGCATTGAACTATTATTCTACACATATCCTGCAGTTGTCAAGGGTTACCAACCATGATTATTGCGATTCATCTCTTCTTCCTGACCAACCTGCCATGTGTTCAGTGCCTGCCGTTGTATATATATATATATATATATATATATATATATATATATATATATCTTCTCATCTCAATTATACCAATAGCCAATATATTATGCTGCAGCACATCCCAGCTTACAGCTACTATCTTCCAGTGTTATCATTATCAGTGATGCTTGTGAGCCATGAACTTATAACTTGTGAATATCATCATTTCACTTATCCATTGTGTTCTAACCTCCAGTACCCTCTGCCAGTACTTGTCTGGGAGACCGCGACCTGCGGGACAGAAGCAGCGCAGACCATATTCCCTTGCGGGGATCCCTGGTGAAGACCTCCTACCCGTTAGACTCCGCACTCCTGGGTGAGTTCCATCTTGGCAGAGGCAAGGGATCAGTGACAGTAAGAACAAGCCCAAAATGTCTGATCCCGCGGTGGAGCCTTCTGCGGAGGATATGCTACAGCATCTCGTTGCCCGAGTTGAACAGCAGGATAATACACAGCGTCAGTTGTTACAATGCCTTCAGACACTTGCTGGTCATCTGGATACGCTTTAAGCAACTCAACCAACAGTGTCAGTTTCTCCTCCTGAGCAACCTTCTGGACATCAGGCCTCCCTTGTAACTTCCTCTACGCTCAGGTTACCTACTCCGGCCAAGTTTGATGGAGATCAAAAATTTTGTTGTGGCTTCCTTAATCAGTGTTCAATTCAGTTTGAACTTCAACCTCAACATTTTCCTACTGATAGGTCCAAAGTCGCATATGTAGTCTCCTTACTAAATGGCCAAGCCTTAGCCTGGGCTTCCCCATTGTGGGAGAGGGATGATCTGCTTCTTTCTAATTATGCATCCTTTCTGCTGACCTTCCGTTGGATTTTTGATGAACCTGGTCGAGTTTCCTCTGCTTCCATGGGCATCCTCCGTTTACGCCAAGGGAATCACTCAGTGGCCCAATATGTTATTGAATTACGCACATTGTCCTCTGAATTGTCTTGGAACAATGAAGCATTGGTGGCTGCCTTCTGGCAGGGGTTATCTGATCGCATTAAAGATGCGTTAGTATCCCATGAACTCCCCACCACCTTGGATGACATTATATCATTGTGCAATAAAGTAGACTTACGCTTCAGAGAGAGAACAGTGGAGAAGGAGGTATCTCGTCGTCTCATCCATAGACCAGTTCCACATCCTGTGTTACATCCTTCTATAACCGATGAACCCATGCAAATTGGGAGATCCCGGCTGCCGAGACAAATTATGTATCTACTGTGGCGAGTCTGGCCACTTCTTAAAATCTTGTTATAAGAGGCCGGGAAACGCCAAACCCTGATCTGCTCCGGGGAGGTCAGATTGGGGCTTAAGAAAACCTCCTCTTCTACTGCTTGCATCATTTCTGTGTCTCTGCAGTACGATTCAGTGGGACACTCTACTCAAGCTTTAATCGACTCTGGTGCTGCCAGAAACTTTATTTCACAGAGTTTAGTTACCCGATGGTCCATTCCCATTACTCCTTTGGAATCTCCTGTTGTCATCACGGCCATCGATGGATCGCAGCTCTCCCAAAGTGTAATTCGTACTCAATCCAAACCTCTTCTCCTCCGTGTTGGAGATTTACATTCAGAAAGTATCTCTTTTTTAATATTGCCTTGTACCACCTCTCCAGTCATCCTGGGTCTTCCATGGCTTCAGCTCTACAACTAGACTGGAGTACATTTGAGATCCTGTCCTGGGGGCATCATTGTCAATCTGGATGTTTAACAAAAGTGAAACCACTCCGTTCTTCTAAAGTCACTATAACTCCGGATTCTTCTACGTTGCCTCCTCAATACCATAGTTTTGCTGATGTCTTTGATAAAGTTTGTGCAGAGACTCTTCCGCCTCATCGTCCATGGGATTGCCCCATATAGTTAATACGTGATTAAATACCTCCTAGGGGCTGAGTTTATCCTCTCTCTCAACCAGAGACTGAAGCTATGTCTGTCTATATTAAGGAAAACCTGCAAAGAGGCTTTATCAGACCTTCTGTTTCCCCGGCTGGGGCCGTCTTCTTTTATGTGAAGAAAAAAGACGGCTCTCTCCATCCTTGTATTGACTATCGTGGGCTTTATCTGGTGACCATCAAGAATCGCTACTCCATCCCCCTCCATTACCGAGTTATTCGATCGAATCAAAGGAGCCAGGATCTTCACAAAGCTGGACCTCAGAGGAGCGTATAACTTGATTCATATTCGGTCTGGAGATGAGTGGAAAACCTCTTTCAATACCTGCAATGGTCATTAGAATATTTGGTGATGCCTTTTGGACTTTGTAACGCCCCAGCAGTTTTCCAGAGTTTTATTAATGAGATATTTCGGGATCTCCTCTATTCTTATGTTGTTGTGTACCTGGATGACATTCTCATTTTTTCTAAGACCCTAGACACTTATAGGGAACATGTGGCTAAAGTACTAACTAGACTTCGCAAGAACCATCTTTACTGCAAACTAGAGAAATGTTCTTTGAAGCAGCTTCTATGCCTTTTCTAGGTTTCATTATTTCCGGATCGGTTCTCCAGATGGATCCAGAGAAGGTCCAGTCCATTCTAAATTGGCCGCTTCCAGCTACTCTCAAAGCCTTTCAACGATTCTTAGGTTTTGCAAATTAATACTGACAGTTTATTTTAAATTATTCCAGCATTGTGGCTCCTATTACTGCCCTCACCAAAAAAGGTGCCAATCCAAAAAACTGTCCGGTAGAGGCCTTGGAAGCTTTTTCATACCTCAAAAGTGGCTTCTCCTCAGCGCCCATCCTCCAACAACCAAATCTTTCTCAACCATTCTTTTTGGAAGTGGACGCATCAGCTGTTGGTGTTGGAGCAGTTCTTTCCCAACGGTCTTCTACTAACCGATTAATACCATGTGCTTTCTTCTCTCTGAAATTTTTACCAGCGGAACAAAATTACACCATTAGAGACAAGGAGTTATTATCAATGAATTTGGCATTATCTGAGTGGCGATATCTGTTGGAAGGAGCTCAACATGTAGTAACAATCTTTACTGATCACAAGAATTTGTTGTATCTACAAACTGCACAGTGTCTCAATCCTCGGCAAGCCAGATGGTCCCTCTTTTTCTCTTGTTTTAATCTGCATGTCACCTTTAAACCTGGATATTTGAATAAAAGAGCGGATGCTCTTTCTCGAGCCTTTGATATTACTGCAGATTCGGAACCATCTACAAATCGCTTCATCTTGGATCCCAAATGCCTGCTGGCTTCTGCTACTTCTCAATCTCCTCCTCCTGGCAAATCTTTTGTTCCTAAAACACTCCGGAAAAATTATTACGCTGGTATCATGCTTCTAAATTTTCGGGCCATGCAGGATTCCTGAATACCTACGAATTAATATCCCGCTCCTATTGGTGGCCATCTCTTCGTGTTGATGTTAAAGACTTTGTTGCTTCCTGTGATGTAAATCTTCTCGCCTGGCTCCTATGGGACCTTTGTTACCTCTTTCTATACCTTCCAAGCCATGGACCCACGTCAGCATGGATTTCATAACTGATCTTCCTATCAGCAAGGGTCACAATACAGTCTGGGTCATGGTGGACGGTTTTTAAAAAATGGCTCATTTTGTACCACTTGTAGGCCTGCCATCTTCCTCAATCCTGGCGCAACATTTCATTCAGGAAATCTGCCGGCTGCATGGGTGCCCACAAGAGATTGTTTCTGACAGAGGAGTACAATTTACTTCTAAATTCTGGCAAGTTTTATGTAAGGCACTGGGAGTTCAGCTTAACTTTTCATCTGGATATCATCCGCAATCTAATGGGCAGACGGAGAGAGTAAATCAAGATCTTGAGACCTTTATTTGGATGTTCTCCTCTGCTACACAGGATAATTGGATGGATCTCCTGCCATGGGTAGAGTTTGCTCATAATAATTTATTTCATGAGTCTACTTCCTCTACGCCATTTTTTATTGTATATGGTTTACACCCTATATTGCCTAAGTTCTCAGCGCTCCCTTCCACCCATGTTCCTACTGCAGCAGAACTTCTTCAGAACTTTTCTTCTACCTGGACCCAAGATTCATCTCAGCTCAAGAAAACCTCTGTTATAAAACAGCTGCAGACAAGAGACGCCGGGCTGTACCTGCCCTTAAAGTGGGTGATAGAGTCTGGTTATCTACCCAAAACATTCGTCTTAAAGTTCCTTCAATGAAATTTGCTCCTCGATTCATCGGTCCATATAAAATTCTGAAAGTCATCAACCCTTCAATCCTTCAAGTTAAAGCTTCCATCTTCACTCCGCATCTCAAACTCCTTCCACATATCTCTGTTAAAACCATTGATTATTAATCGTTTTTTTTCCACTACATCTTCTTCGATAGTACCGGAATTTTCTCAACAAGAAGATCACCCAAATCCTGGATTCTAAAATGGTTTGAGGAACAATGAAATATTTAGTGGATTGGAAGGGTTTCGGCCCTGAAGAGCATTCCTGGGTAAATGCCTCTGACATCAGTGCTCCTGCACAACTACGGAAGCTTATCTTTGGACCGTGAAATTCTTATGACACCGACTCAGAATCCCTCCAGTCGGTACGATTATTGACCTGGGTAACACTATCTTTCACCAACTGGCTATTATTTACATTTACTTGAGAAATGAGTGTACCCAAAAGTTCCAAGTATCTCTCGTTAGCTTTCCATTAGCACTTGCTTGGGGGGACAATACGGACTATTTTATATAAGACTTTGTCTAGTATTTCACCGCTGTGAGACTATTTGATTTACCCTGAGAGTCTGCTGATGATCTCTTGCTTATTGTTTGGTACATTTAAGTTGGATATTTGCGTATTGGTCCAGACCAAATTGTATGGATTTAAAGTGACATAAATTCATGTTGTGAATAAATATTTATTAACACTATATGGTTTGATACTGATATACACTCTACCTTTTGTGCATGGGAAATATTCTTTTTCTAAAGCAAGACTCTTACTTGCTCCATTCTGCAAGAACAGCCCTTGTATGTAGATACCTTATGTGAAAAATTTCTTCCAGATTATTTGATTAACATTTCATTTGAGTTATGTCTTTCCTCTGTTTTCACTCATCACCCACATTCTAAGATCTGAGAAGAGAAAGCTGAAGTAAGCCATGCCATCCATTGTCCCCTGCAGCCTGGGAGAGGCTCCAGGAGCAACCATAACCTCTGCGGGCTTGATTAATTAAGGAAAGTTAAGCAAAGTAAGTAAGGCAAAACCATGTGGCATTGGAGGGGGAGGTAAATTTAAAATGTGATGTCAGATTTATATTTGGAGTAGGGCATGTCCTAGATCAACTTTAAATTTCAGTGTACAAATAAGCTATCAAGTATTTGTGTGCTACATGAAAAAACAGGCAGTATTTTCCTTATGTGCAAAATAATAAACTAATTTACGCCCCTTGCATTGCAACATGGTTTTGTTCAGAAAACATACTTAATTTTTTGCTTAACTTTGCTTAATGAATCAGGCTCTATGGTTCTATTGAATATGGCAGAATAAAAACGGAACTCCTTGTTACACAAAAAAACATTTTTTAATTTATTAAAATCACATCAAAGGGATAAAATATAAACCATTAAACATATAAAAATAAATGAAATATCTAAAGACCTTATTCATAACTATAAGGATATATTATTATTGTATATAAGGATACTACCTTATATACAATAATATGATGTAGTTATGTACATAAGTAAAACTAATGAAATACAATTGTGATAGTAGCCAGTTGAAAGTTGGTATCCTTGAAATGCAATGGATATATTCTTAAACATCAGTGGCTCTCCAGAATACACAGCTGAAACTGATAAGAGATCAGAACGAGTGGCCAGCTCATCTGAAATCACAATATTAGTATAGGAGTAATAAATCCTCCCTGTTTAAATCTGAGGACAGCAGAGGAATGCAGTATGCAGTCAAATAGCAATAGGTGTGGGTAATCAAACTGACAGATGTAAGTGTGCCTCTCTCCTTCGGTGCAGTTCTTTAGTTTATGAGTGTGTATAATTCCAGGTCACAAATAAGTTAACATATAAACACACTATGCTAACATAGTATCTCCTTGGTGTTGGCTAGGGAAACACCTGACAGTGGAACACAGAGCTGACTCTTATCCCCTTGCTGAAACTTAGCCTGATCTTGTTTAGATACACTGCTATACACCTTTCCCACAGAAGATCTCTTAGCGATAAGCAATCAGGCAGACTCCAGTGTAGTAAACTCAGGCCAATACAATGCACCTTAATACGTGAAATAGGCACACATACAATTGTCTCCAATCCAAAGTTTGGTATGACATTGTTCTTATAGTAAATCAATTTTACCACTGACGCGTTTCGTCATTAACAAATTATTTTTATCAAAGGTTCTTTGAAAAGGTAATTTGTTAATGGTGAAATGTGTCAGCCGATAGTCTCTTACGGGTATGAATTCTCATAAGGACTATTTGAATGCAGTAGTTATCTGTGGCTGATGTAATATCTCTTTAGCATATAACGTCTCACCTCCATCTAGTACTGAAGAACTGAGGAAGGGAATTTTTTTTCTTATGGTAAGTTGTTAGACTTACTCCCAGAAGACTTCTGTATGACAGTGTCCAAGTTGTCTCCAAACAGCAGGGACTCTCCAAATGGGGAAATTGTCAAGACTATTTTTTGACTGTGTGTCTACTGCCCAAGGACACAACCAGAGATCTATCCTAGCCACCACTACAGATGCCATTGTCCTTGCTGAGACAGCAATAGTGTCTAAATATGCTTCAGCAAGAGAACATAAAGTAGTCATCGCACTTGAATATTCCCAAGGAAATTTTCAAGGTTATTATGATTTTGTTTATTTTAACATGTGTTGTCGATGTTCTTTTGTACAGGCTATGACTTCATTTGTTGGTTTGTGACTGCCTCCCCTTGCCTACTAGAACACAGCTTCTGGCTGTATTATCATGCATGTATTGGCTGAAAATGGTTTGTCCTCTGTGTAGGCAAACTAAACTCAGCAAGCAAATATTGAAACTAGGAACACTAAATATTGTGAATTAGTAATCTATTGGTAACATAATTTTAAGCAAATATAAAGAAAAAAATTTAATTAATTTGCCTAAAAGTGAATTTGTAGCCCCATATGTATTTATAGTTTTTCAACAATTCACTAAAATTTTGTCTTTGTATCCAAGAGATCTCTCAGGGGACCCCAACAGGGCCGGTGCAAGGTTGCCCAGCACCCTAGGCAAAGCTTAAGCTTGCCGCCCCCCCCCCCCCCCAAAAAAATAAATAAAAAAAAATAATCTATTTTCCCAGCCCCTAACACACTTAAAAATAATAATAACACTTAACGCAGCACTGATGTCTGATGCAGAATTCTGTCCAGGCTTCACTGATGCCCAGGGGCAAACACAGGATATCTAGAAGGGAAGGCTCCAAATGCTAGACTTCAGAACAAAACAAAGAAAAGAAAACATGACATCACTCACCTGTTACACACTGACATGTACCCCGCTGCCCACCAACTTCACTCACACATGCCCATCTGCCCACTAGCTGTTCTCACATATGTCACCCCTTGCCCATCAGCTTGTGTCACATATGCTAGCCACATAACACCAGCTTTACTCACATGCCCCCCTGCCCACTACTTGGCTTTTTTTTTTAGTATTTGGCCACTACTTGGCTCTCCTCTGTTGCTGTCTATTAATGTATTCTGTAGATGATATATTAAATATACTAACACATGCAAATAAATAGAGAAAGGTAATCTAAATGACAGATAATCTAGACCGTTCTATTTTATTTGCATTTGTTAATGTATTCTGAAGATGTAAAATTAAATATACTAATAGAGGGCAACAAAGGAGAGCCAAATAGAGTGCAAATACTAAAACACATAAATGGTTCCTTAACTATCCTAGAGTAGCCCCAGCAAGGTGAATTAAAGCTGTGCTTCATTATGCATAGCTGCATTTTGTCATGACACTATTTTAGTACAAGACCCCAGAGTCTCTAACTCAAGGACATTTCTAATTGTAATCCCCCAATTCCCTATTTTCTCCAGCCTCCTCCCCCTCCCCAATATTCTTTAGCATCCATTCTCCCCCACACACATTTACTGTATCATCCATTCCCCCCCTTTCTGTAGCATTCATTCCCCCCTTTCTTTAGCATCCATTCCCCCCTTTCTGTAGCCTCCATTCTCCCCCCCTTTTTGTAGCCTCCATTCTCCCCCCCTTTTTGTAGCCTCCATTATCCCCCTCTTTTGTAGCCTCCATTCTCCCCCCCTTTTTGTAGCCTCCATTCTCCCCCCCTTTTTGTAGCCTCTGTTCTCTCCTCTCGCCCCCTTTCTGTAGCCATCGTTCTCTCTCCCCCTTTGTATAGCCTCCATTCCCCCCCTTTGTATAGCCTCCATTCCCCCCCTTGTATAGCCTCCATTCCCCCCCTTGTATAGCCTCCATTCTCCCTCTTGTATAGCCTCCATTCTCCCTCCTTGTATAGCCTCCATTCTTCCTCCTTGCTGTAGCCTCCATCCCCCCCTCTTTGTATAGCCTCCATTCTCCCTCTTGTATAGCCTCCATTCTCCCTCCTTGTATAGCCTCCATTCTCCCTCCTTGCTGTAGCCTCCATCCCCCCTCCTTGTATAGCCTCCTTTCTCCCTCCTTGCTGTAGCCTCCATCCCCCCCTCCTTGTATAGCCACCATTCTGCCTCCTTGCTGTAGCCTCCATCCCCCCCTCCTTGTATAGCCTCCATTCTCCCTCCTTGCTGTAGCCTCCATCCCCCCCTTTATGTAGCCTCCGTTCTCTCCCCATATGTATAGCATCCGTCCCCCGTCCCCTCCTGTTTTCTGTAGCCTCCTCTTTCCTGTACTCACCTTAGTTTCTTCATTTTCTTTCCTTTCTCTTCTTGCTTGCTTCTTTCTCTGTCTTCTGCTCCTCTACACTCTACACTCGCAGCGGCAGCATCGTGACGTCACCACCTGGCACCAGAAGCCGGGAACTAGGCGCCAGGTAAATTTTAAAATGCGGTGCTGCTACATTGCAGCACCGCATTATTGCGGGCGGGCGGGTGGGCGGGGGTTCGGGCGGGTGGGTGGTCGTGCAATCTGCCCTCAGCCCGCATTATTTATGTATAAAGTAGTCCTTAGTGCCGCCCCCCAGAGGCTGGCGCCCTAGGCAGCTGCCTAAGGCTGCCTAATGGGAGCGCCGGCCCTGGACCCCAATCTTCAACAAGAATAGTAGTTCTGGATGACTTTCCACCTGCATGTGTGTCTAATTTTCGGACCCAGACTCACTGAACGGATACATATGTTGCAATTTATTTAACTTGACTGACTTTTTCCACCTGTGCTCATTCCTCATGAACGCTATAGAGCAGTTAGGAGCCCTCCATAGCCTGGTCTCTATCTTGGTGCCTTGTGACGCTGTGCAAGAGTAGACTGTGGGTTTCCAAAGAACGGTTCCAAATTTACGTTTCCTGCTCCTAGGTATAGCAAACTGGTGTTTTTCTTGGATAGCGCTCCTAGGGGTAGCAGACTGGTGTTTTTCTTGGGTAGCCAGCCCAGTCCTTGACTTTCAGCATCTAATGGTGTATCTTCAGGATACTAGAGAAGGAAAGCCCCTGAACTACAGAAAATAATAAAACGCTAAATGACTCATCTTTTACTAGATACAGGAAAGACATAAGGGAAGAGGATGAACTACCTGATTTACCATCAGGGGTGTGTTTTTTAACCTGTCCCTAACTACATTGAAAAGGGATTCTACCCTTTATAATAGCTGACATGGAGATTGGAGAGGGAAGATATGTGATTTCTCTACATGCTGGTAAATATACAAAATGTGTTGATCCAGACATTGCTACCCTTCAGTGGATTGCAGAAAATTAGAGAAGAGAGTATATTACACACAAAAATGCTATTTACTGTTGTACACTTGTGTAGGATTTGTATAACATTGGAACAGTTTACACCATTTAAGGGCAAATTACAGCTTTATTTTCAATAAAACTGACCCATAATGATCTATATAGAAATAAAGTTCAAACCAGTACTCTTGTGGATATCAAACATCTTGAAAGAGTTGGCAAGTAGGAAGTTTATAAGATCAAAGACACACGTACAAAGAATAAACTTTGGAAGCCCCCGAGGGACACTTAGATTAGAAGTGAATATGATATGGTGATTACAGCATACACCTCCTGCAGCATATTTTAATGGTGGTTACCCTTTGCTTAATAAAAATAAAGTGAAACCTTGAATAAATCTCTGGATACTATTTGAAAACAAGCATGCAAGATTCATTATTAGACACATAATAATTAATTTGCTGATATACTGTGCATATTTTAATGCCCAGTGAAACCAGACCAAACAAAGTGGCAAAAATAAACAAATCATATACCAAAAAGCAGAAAACCTATGGATAAACCAGTAAAAACAAACCAGAGACTTGGTTGGGTGAGAAAAAAAAGAAGGCTTCTATTTCTGCAAGTGATGCTGTGGGAGTGATGAGCACGGGAGCGCTGACAGTGGGGGCGATCAGCGAACAGGGGAGGCTGACAATTGGGGCAATGATTGAGGAGGGGAGAGGGCTGATAGCGGGGCAGATGAGCGCGGGAGGCTGGAGGACATAGTAGGAGTCACATCCTATTTTACTATTTGAGATCTGCCCTAGGCTTCCTTGGTTGCCAGTGGCGGTCCTGTCATTGGAGAGCAACAGGCAGCGAATCGGTGCTGCCTGTTGCTGAGTGAGGTGGGGGCTGCAGGGAATAGAAGCACTCGATGATGGCTACCCCACTGAACGATCTATACTGTTGAGCAAGGTATTTCACACAAGTTATTTCTTCAACACCTGCAGTTATGTTGTGACATCCAATTCCTTTCTGGGGGTGAACAAAGGCACCTATTTACATATGTTTGAGGCCTGCTCACTAATACAATTATTTTGGAATTCTGTTCAACATTTTTTGGGTCATCTTGAAGGTACCTCAATAATGACTGATCAATTTGGGCCATCTGGTTTGATACTCCTCTTACTATATAATCCACAGACTCCTCAACCATTGGCTGTGCCCCTATATAGAAATATATGTATTTTTGTGCACTGTGTTGTGAGAAGTAATTTTTTATTGTGTTAAATGCTATAGGCCATGCTCCTTTCTTCCCTTATGCACTCTCTACAGGCCATTAGGCCATATTTTAAATACAAAAAAACTAGCAAGTTATAGAGGAAATCCTGTAAAAGTGGGGAAGGAAAGCATGGAGGTAAACTGTGAGTAAATGGAGGTAAATTAACTCCATATTCTATTTAAAAAATACTTTTTGCTTTTACCTAGGAGGGCATTAAGGCAATAGGACAACAGCTTAATTTGTGTGGCAGTCACAAAAGTGTACTTTGTATTACATGTATTGTATGTATTAGGATGCTCTCTGTATTGTATGATGGTCACTACGATGCTCTCTGTATTGTATGGCAGTCACTAGGGTGCTCTCTGCATTGTATAGCAGTCACTAGGATGCTCTTTGCATTGTATGGCAGCCACTAGGATGCTCTCAGTATTGTATGGCAGCCACTACGATGATCTCTGTATTGTATGACGGTCACTAGGATGCTCTCTGCATTGTATGACGGTCACTACGATGCTCTTTGTAATGTACATGCATCACTAATACTGGCCAAATTATCATGTAGAGCAGTATAAAGCTTGCAATACATTTTGTATAGCACTTCCATGGGAGTATTTTCATTTAATTCCAAAAAAAAACAACACATTTTTAAAATTGTTCATGCTAGTGTGTTTACAAGTAATAAGAGTTAATTTAAAAAATGTTGTTTTTTTTTATCTTTTAAATCCCACCCCTAACCCCAATAAGAGATACAGATGGAATTGTCACAAATAGAGGGCATTGGGAGGGTAAAACCTTTTCTCTGGGGTAAGGGCAAACACCACCATGGTTAGGACACCCTAAAGTTGTGCACACAGCTAGGCAGAGGTGTTTTTTTATTTATACCGTTAGGGAGACTGTTGAACCAGTGGGAGACTCAACTACTATTAAATTACTGCTAACTCTGGGAACTCCCTGCTACTGGATTAAGCTACTCCTTTCACATAACCGATGTGTGTACTCCATCCACTGTGTGCTGACTCCACCTACTTGTGTTTGCTCCACCTACCAAAGCTTTGTCTACTTGTGTGTTAACTTCAACTGTGACAGGCAGACTCTGCCTACCATTACGTATTGCATTTGCCTTGCCTAAAACCGATGTGGCCAGGACTAATGGTGTGCTAACTCCGCCTGCTTTTGGCCCCGCCTACCATTTATTTGGTCCCAGTCTACATGAGGCCACTTTCAGAATTTTTTCCAGGGCCAATTTAAGTTCCTAATCCGCCCCTGACTGCCCCAGTGCACATATCAAGAACTACAAAGACATGGTTCGATGAATTCAGTATGGAAGAACTTGAATGGCCCGCACAGAGCCCTGACGTCAACCCAATCGAACACCTTAGGGATGAACTGGAACAGAGATTGTGAGCCAGGCCTACTGGTCCAACATCAGTGCCTGACCTCATAAATGCTCTACAGAATGAATGGGCACAAATTCTCACAGAAACACTCCAACATCTTGTGGAAAGTCTTCCAAGAAGAGTGGAAGCTGTTATCGCTGCAAAATGGGGACCAATTCTATATTAAAATATATGCATTTGAATACAATGTCATTACAGTTCTGATTTATGTATTTCATGTAAAAACATAATAAAAAAAGTATTTTTTTTATTAATGATTATGGTATTAATAACTGTAAATTAATTTTATATCTTTTTTGCAAATGTTGTCATGGGACTTAATATTGCACATATGCATATCCTGTGGTTTGTTCTGTCTGTCTGCATATGGCAAGTAATGGATACCCATATTCAAATTGAAACATTTCTTGAGATCCTCTTGTATTTGAATACAGCATACGTGTGTGCAAGATGTGTTCATTTTTTTAAAAAGCAAGTTGGATTCCTTTGAAGATGAATCAGGCCCTATGAGTATTGAAAAAAACATGTGGCAGCGCTGGTGAATCCTAAATTGACATAATTTATTTCAATAAATCTGTAAAATAATCATACACGCTCAACGTGCCTAAATAGCACCTTCAAACAATTAAATAAGTGAGATAGACAGGAAGCACTATTTTCAGCTATAAATATATAGAACCCCAATGTCCAATGATATCATGTCATAAAACAGGATATCCAACAGATGACCCCTAGGCACCAAATAGATATGAATCCGCTCACTCACTAGCGTCCACTACGAGGGTTGAATACAGCGGTAATAAACAGAGTGGGTGGAGCCGAACACACTGTGTGTGTCAAATCGTCTCTCCTATATCAGGCAGGGCCATCTTAACAACATTATGGGCCCTCGGGCAAAGCAGTGCACTGGGGCCCCTAGATATAGACATATAGATGTATACAGATACAGATATAGATATATAGAGATAGAGATAGAGATAAATAGATAGATATACTTGCTCAGTGACCCTTGTAGGTTTTTTTTCAAGTTTTTTTCTTTTGCAGGATTATTTATTCTCATTAAGAGCCATGCCTATAGGGCCCCCTTGCCCGTGGGGCCCCCGGGCAGCTGCCCATCGTGCCCAATGGAAAAGATGGCCCTGATATCAGGCAAACATCCAGGGTACCTTACAGGACTATTGATCCTCCTAATGTCCTCCTTGGAGTCTATAACGAAATGTTATGGATCAATAGAGCGGTCAGTAAAGTGCAAACAAATTCAAGTCCTCAGATAATGCTTGAAAATCCCAGTAACCGGTAAAAAAACGTGTATACACGAAAAAAAACGGTGCGTCCGTGCAGTCTGGTGTCAACTGACGTTTTTCTCCTCCCTGTAGGTGGTTTCATTAGAAGTGAATGACAATGCTTTGAATCAATCAATATATTCTGCAAACAGGACTGGTAACCAATCATTGTCCAAAACTTGGTAACTTATCATATGATCGCATACAATGTTGCTAGGCAACCGCTCAGTGTGAACCAATCATACACTATGTAAACATTGTCCACATGTAGGGTGACAGTTATATATTAATTCAACAATCATATGAGTAATACTCACTACGGTACGTATAAAATTAGGATTAAATACATCAAATTATCCATAATAATATAAACATCTAATTTATACACAGTATAATATAAAGACAATATTTTAATGTGCATTGATGAACAACATATAAACAAACAATTATATATTGACACAAAAGTGTGGATAAAACGACCATGTATTGGGTCTGGAAAAATAAATAAAATGAAAAATAATATATAAAAATATAAAAAAATATAAAAAAATACTATAAATATAATCATATATATAAAAATGTATTAAATAATTATTAATAAAAAAACTAAAGAAAAAGTATATTTATATTAGCCATACAGGATCACCACACTAAATATAAAAAAAACACTATAAGAAATATGTAAATGGTTATGCTAAATTACAATATAGTAGTCAAAATCAATGATAAATGAATTCTTTTCTAAATTAAATGTAGATATACGTATAAATATAAATAACAATAGCATCCAAATTAATAACAAATATAAAAGCCTAAATTCTAAATATCAGTCAAAAAACTGGAGCTAGATCTTAGATGTTATTAAGTTCAATCATATCATTTAGGCCTCTCTTCTACATAGGAGGTTAAAACGATCTCCTCCCCTATTTGTTAAACCAATTTGCTCAATAGCTTTAATAGCTTTAATTCTTATATTTCTAATATCTTGATTCTGGCATATAATAATATGATTAGGCAAACTATGGGTGTCACGGGCACTAGGAGTCTTTGCCCAGGATATCACCAGATGATGTTCTTACCAGAGTAATATAGCTGGTACTATGGTCCTCTGGTAGCAGGGTGACAACGGAACAGGAAAATCAGCAGATGGTGAGAGAATGCTCAAGGAAAGTATGACTAGCAGCAACTGGTAATGACTTAGATCCACAATACAATAATAACTGACAAGCGCTGCTTGAAGTATACAAAGTCACTATAGCGATCCAGGTAATAGGAAACAAAGTCAATAGTAACAATAGCTTCAGTAGATAGAAGACTCCGGAGATGAACACAACACAGTCCAGACGGATATGCAATACAATAGCAAAGTCAATGGAAAGTATGCATACCGCGGTTCAGGAGAGCAGGCTGTCAAGGAGACGTGCAGGGATACCTGAATGGCTGAACGCCGGCAGGAGGAGAGACCACTGGAGGATGGAAGCGGTAATCAGGTTGGTTCAGCGCACGGAAGGTAACCGGTAATCAATGGAGCAATACTCAGGAAGCAGTAGTAAGTAAAACTGGAAACATGATGAACACGGGAGAGTTGAGGCTGTCTGGAATCCGGCAGTAGTAGCCGAGGCAGCGGAGGGAGGGCACGCTGAACACAGGAGAGTAGAGGCGGTCTGGAATCCGGCAGTAGTAGCAGATAGGAATCAGTGGAGAGCTGACACGATGAACACAGGAGAGTTGAGACAATCTGGAAACCGGCAGTAGTAGCAGATAGGAATCAGTGGAGAGCTGACACGATGAACACAGGAGTGTTGAGACGGTCTGGAAACCAGCAGCAATAGCAGATAGGAATCAGCTGAGTGCAGACACGATGAACACAGTAGAGTTGAAGTGGTCTGGAAACCACAATCGTAGTAGACAGGAATCAGCTGGAGCTGAATACACGAGGAAACACAGGAACACCTTCAGAGGCTCATGGGGAATGAGCCTCCAAGATCAGGCAACCAGGTAATGATCACAGGTGGTTTAAATAGGGAGTGTTGCCTGATCATCCAATCAATTAAAAGCAACAGGTACTGAAGGTTTCATAAGGGCTGCACATGCGCAGACCCTCAGGATGGCGGACGGCCACGGTTCCTGAACACAGGAGAAATGGCACTCACAGTCCGGTGAGTGACAATGGGTTTTAATTTGTTTCAGCATATTTCGGAGATGTTTCAGAAACCGTACATATAATGGTCTCGTCGTTCATCCTACATACTGTATACCACAGCCATATGTAATAAGATAGATAATATAACAAGAATGACAGTCCAGAATATTATTAATCGGAAACTGTTCTTTAGAGACAAAGGAGAAAAACTCACGATTAGCATGATCAACAAAATTACATGTTGTACAATGATTATGTCCACATCTATAGCACCCATTGGGTCTCCTCACCTAACCAATCAGTAGGATTATTAGTAACACTTGTTAGGGCTTTTACAGTTTTTTTACTCCTACAAAAGGATGGAGCCAAATTCTCTTTCAAACTTCTCGTCTTTCTAAAGACAATATTTTCTCCCCTATTAATATCAGTCCCTATAATGTCATCATGTGCTAAAATAACAGAATTCCTATTAATAATTTTCCTAATCCTTGATGCATATGTATTATATTGGGTTACAAAAACCTTGGATTTAACCTCCTTGGTCTCTATGCTATTTTTCTTCTTATGGACTAAGAGATCATTACAGTTCATAGACTTGACCTCCTTCAAGGCTATATCTAATATGGATTTCAGATACCCCTGTTGTAACAAGGAAAAATAAGGAACCTTCATTTGTCTATCAAATGTAGCCCTCCTCAAAGAGGCCCATAAAGAGCTTCGCATAGCTAGAGGCAAACCTGGTTCCCATGGCCGTCCCCCATTTCTGTAAATATAAGTGAGTGCCAAAAACAAAGAAATTGTGCTTTAAAAAAAATTTAATAGATGATAATATGAAGTCACACAACTCAACATCAAATCCTCCTTCTTTTCTTATATAATAATACACTGCTTCTTGACCTCAATCATGAGGAATATTTCAATATAATGCCTCTACATCACAAGTCATAAAACGATATGACTCTTTCCAACTTTAGGCACGCTGAGCATGTATGATTATTTTATATTTTATAGATTTATCAAAATAAATTATGTCAATTTAGGATTCACCAGCAATGCCACATGTTTTTTTTCTGTTGTTTATCAGTATAACATGTGACAGTACTTGTTAAGGTGCTTAGCTGCAGGTAAATCTTGGACATTATTATTTTTTAAATATCCTGCAATATATTAGTGTTATTTGATAATATTATTAATTCTACTAGCGACTGGTGGTTTGTTTGTTCCTATGTGTATTGTACCAATATTCATAAGAATGTGCATATCATCATCATCATCACCATTTATTTATATAGCTCCACTGATTCCGCAGCGCTGTACAGAGAACTCATTCACATCAGTTGGAGCTTACAGTCTAAATTCCCTAACATACACACATACACTGACAGACAGAGAGAGAGACTAGGGTCAATTTTTGATAGCAGCCAATTAACCTACTAGTATGTTTTTAATTTTACTTGATGCCTATACTTCAATGATTTAACTGGTACTGAATAGATACATGTATACTAGTGAATATTAATACAGCCTACAAAATAAGTCTCAAATATGTGTATATGATTACATTATAATGCTCACCATGGATGAAATATTTTATGCACTGTAAACATTAAGAACATCCTACTAAATGTTTTTTTTTTAATGTCTAGTCTTTAATGACTATATTATTAGCAGGTGACATTAATAGACTTTTTTTCCTGTGCATTCTTTTGTAACATTATATTCCACATATGTATTTGACGTATCCTGTATGTATCCAATGTATTGTCTGTTAGAGCAGAGCACACCTAGACCTGTATGCAAAATCAGACGTATCTTTACATTTGAACACAAAAAGAAAAAGGAATCCTGCGCTGGGCTGCACTGCACCAAATAAACACAAATTGCAGCAGCAAAGCAGGGCCAATTGCACATCTTTTTTCTTACTTGATGCGTGAATCCTTTACCCCCCCATCTATACAGCTCTTAGTCCCAGTGTTTTTTTAAATGTTTGGTTTCAATTACCAATTTACCAATTTATGAGGCCTATGTATTATATTTACTAAGACATTAAAAATATATTTTTTTATATAATAATTTATCTGGTTTTATGTATCCTGCCATGGTTTCCTTTGATTTTTCTAGTTAAGGCCCCACCTATATATCACTACTCAGCGCTGCTTTTTCTTTTTGGTCTGTGGTATCTTTAGATTTGCTCCTTATTGAATACAGACGTGTGTATGCCCAAATTTATGTGCATTTTAAATGCAATTTATGTTCATTTTATGTGCCTCATGAATCAGGTCCTTCGTGATCATGACAGTGGGTACAAGTTCAGCAAGATGAAATTACATTGTCTACTCTTCACTTAATATCATGTTTACATACTACAAGTCGTCCTGCAGCCAAAGAAATGAACAACACTCATGAGGCAAGTAGGCTTGCCACATGACCAGTAGTTATTCAGCCTGGCCAGCAATCAGGAGTGGATTGGGAACTTAAAGTGGCCCTGGAAAAAAATATTTAAGTGGCCTCATGTGGGTGGGACCAAAGCATCTGTAGGTGGAGCCAACACAAAAGTAGGCAGGATTTAGAATTACTGGAATTTGGTTGTAGTAATATTTAGGAAACCCTAGATGTGATGACTTAAAGACACAGTGGGTCATCTCTAAAGCAAGGCAGGACAAAAGCTACCAGTACTGTGTTATAAAATTGCATGAATGCTTTTGCATTATGTGCGACTGGTTTATGCCTCTGTGCTCCAACTTGCTAAGTTGTCTGCTAACACGACTTACAAAATTCCTTTCATAGAAACAAATCTGACTTTGTTTGAAAAATTTAACTATTACAAAACATGTTGGCACAATCGTAGTTGATCAGTCTGCCAGAGCAAATGAATACCTCACCACACTGTTGCAGCTTCCCCTGATGTCATGAGATGCAAACTACCAGTCAAATCTCTCTCTATATATAATACATAAATATGTGCACTGTGTGTTTCAAAAAAGTCATTAAAAATAATCCTTATAATAAATGGCTTTCCAGGTGCGATCACCACAAAGGTGAAATGCTTCAAGCATCTGTAAGAAAACATTTCTTTCGTAATAATTGTGTATAAACCCTAAATGTGCCAAGTGATTGGGGGATTGGTTTAAATTAATAACAGTGCAGGGAGGGTTCTCAAACAAGGGCATACGTGAAGGGGAGAGCTATTCCAAAGCTTGGTTGTGATATACTAAGTGCAAAGGAGTCAGAATTATTGATATTGTCAGTGCAATGGGGACTAGCCATATGCTCGACAAATGTAATCTAAGAATGGGACCAGTGCAAGGTAGAAGGCAGGCAATGGAATCAATGCAAGAACCACTTAGGCACTTAAGCCAGGGGGGTTATCATTTTAGACAAATACACAGACAATACTGTATGCACTACTGTTTGGTGCACGCAGCTGTGCCTTTACGAGCAGGATAGTGTGAAGCAGAACATACCTCCCAACTGTCCTTGTAGTCAGACCAAATCCTGAGTAAGCGAGACAGTTACCCAAATTCGGGACTGCCCCCACCAGATTCAGGACAGTTGGCAGACAGTCCTACTCTCTCCTACCTGTTCTTGTCACTTTCACCACCTGTGGCTGCCTTTCTCCACCCCCAACATTATAGTACTCACATTTATTATGGTGTCCTTACATAATAAATCCTTTGTGGTGGCAGAAAAGGTATATTCATTACAAAGAGACTAAGGTGACACCAGTCTCAGCCAGCTATTACCACCTCCCTCTTGATAAAGTGCCTAAAGGAACGAAATGCGTTGAGTGACATATTCTATTACCCTCATATATGCCGATTCGTGGTTATATATTCAAGGAAGGCACGCTATCCCTTACTTTCATGTAAGTCGATACTTCGTCTTTTTGTTAATAAAGCTGCATTGTACTGATTGAAATTCTTTGCCTCTCTATAGTTTTTTCGGCTCGATCGGAGTGAGGTTCACTGGTAACCGCTTACCTTCGTTCAGCTGGCGGGGTGTAAGAGAGGAAGCAATTGAGATATCACTACAGTTCAGTACACCCCAGACATTCTGCCACTCTAGCCCTGTATTTGGGTAGAGCCAATTTGGACACGGATGTAACGACCCCTTCACAAACCATTGATGCCATTGGATCCAGAATACCAAATAGTAGTTTATCATTCCTATGGAAAATATCCTTACAACGCAATCGTGAGTGAATCCCAATGGGACTCTTTCGCACATTCATTATTGGATTATTCAGCATTTGGAACATTGACTATTCATTTTAATTTATATTTGGACACATGCATTTTATATTTATGGATGTATATTCTATGTATATTTTTTGTATTGACACAATATTTTTTATTATTTTTGTTGATATTTGATACAAGTTTATTATTAAGGTTATAGTTGTGTTTTAGATTGTTCTATTCCTGAAATTGAGCGCTTTAGGATTGTTGTCATATTGAATTTTTAGGACTGGGAATTCTATCTACAAGCTGCTCATATCAGGGTTATTTTAAGTGACTCAACTGTAGCACTTTCCTTCTTGCACTTGCTATACATTAAGGGAGGTGGCTGGTTCCAGAGCATAAGCCAGCCACCTAGAACCACACTGGACCCCCCCCCACACACACACACTGTCACCTGCACCTGGCACCAACCCCCCTCAATCGGACTCTCTCAATAATCCTGGATGCCGTGGACCGGCCGCTATACATAAGTAGCCCCGGTAGGTTCTATGGCAAATCCGCCTCTGCCAGCAATCATGGAACTTTGTGTCAAGGTTACTAATAGGGTTAAAACATAACAGCTTTAGGAAGAACAGTAAATTTCTGGAACAGGTGGAATGTATTCCACTTTATTTGACTATGCAAATATGTCTCATAATATCTTCGTTTGCTTTGTGTGTTTTCTTTAAGATTCAGTTACACTTTCTTTTCATATTAAGGTGGATGAGAAATGCAGAACTGGTATGTGATGCAATAAAATAAATCTGTCATACCTAACAACGGAGTTGACATTCTACATTTGTGAAGCAACAACAGTTTATTCCAGATTATAACGGTATAATGCAGAAGTTAGAATATATGTATAATCTCCTTTAAAAAAATTGTATAAACTATGAGTTCTGATGTAATCTCTTTAGCAGAACTTGTGTATTATAAATGATTTCTGTGACCTGTATGAAAGCAAACACCCTACAGTCTCATGTTTTAATATGGGCACAGAACTCCTCCATGATATCTAATATCCGTATAATTTAATGCATTAACACATATATAAGCTTTTTTTTTTTTTTTTTTTTACTGAAAACAAGGTCTTGAGAGATTTGTGATTAGTTGTGGAGGGCTATTATTCTTATGGTTCTACCTCAGTGGTTCCTAAGCTTTTTGATATTGTGACACACTTCAAACGGGACTTTTTTTCATGACACAGCTGTATTAAATTATTGTAGTAAGTCAATTTCTAAAATAAAGACATTTTTGGCTTAATCCTTATGTTTCAATTAAAATATACAGCTGTTTACAAGCCACACCTATTGGATAATTTGAACACCGTCACACCTAAATTGAAATACGCTCCTTCCCAGTAGCGTGGATTTAGTGTTCTACCTGTATGTATAATGTAAAACTAAAGTGGACTGACTTAAGTGCACTTGTATCTGTACCTTCTGTGGTCCTCCAGACTAATTCAACTGCAGACTGCTTAAGTCAAAACAAAAAATTAATTGATCATTTAAAGGATATAGTTTATCCACCACCACCCTTGCAACCCCCACCCCACCCCCATACTCACAAAAAAATACAAAGAAAAAGAACGATATTACCAAATACACCATAGTCAAAAGTCCATGGGAAAAAAGTAGAGAAATCCTGCTCAAAAGGGTTATTATTATAATTTTTTTTAGAAATCTCATAAGATTAACATTATAAGCCTAATTAATTTTAGAGAACCCCCAAAACTTCCCAAGATATTCCTGGAAATTATAACCAGACAATATGAGTGGGAATATTGAGCTGCCATGAATCTCAAGGAAATTAAATTAATGGTAATAATTTTCTCATTTCCTAATAAACACCATGGCAGCCATAACAAATTGGATTTATCCAAGCAATACTTGAAAAAGAGGGTGGGTTCAAGCAAAATCAGTGAATTCATTTTTAAATGATAAGTTCTTGAAGGATTTTCCTTCAAAACTGAGCATAAGTAGAAGAAATCATGTCCAGAACATAATGTCTGGTAAAGGAAGGATTTGATGAACTTGCTGCTGCTTTTCAGATGTCGTCTGCTGAGGTCTGTGCCCTGTGTGACCAGGAGGTTGCCACTGCCCTTGTAGAACACACAGTTAGACTTTCCAGTACCTCACATCTGTTACTCTTATTAGCCTGTGCAATGGCTTCTCTATTCCATATTGCAATTTAATGTTTGTATGGAGCATGTCCTACAGGAAGGATAAATAATTTATCCATTTTTCTAAATTTCTTCGCTCTGGAGAGGTGAATCGAAATTGCACAGACAAGATCCAGTGTATGAAATGTTTTCTCCTTGTTGTTAGCTGGTTGTGGACAGAGAGATGGAAGTATGATATCCTAATTTATATGAAAAGTGCAAACTATATTAGATATGGAATTAGGAATAGTTCGTAATCCCACCTTGCCATATAGATATTCAGAAATAGCTCCTTATACCATAAGGCATGTAATTTCCCCACTCGTCGGGCAAACATGATTACTATCAGAAACAAAATCTTAAGTATGAGACATCCTGTAAAGACTCAAAGGGATTAGACATTAAGGTTTCCATGACAATACTGAGATGTTTAATACGATGAATAAATATCTTTACTGCTTGAAAAAAAATCAAAAATAAGATCCTCTAATGCTAATCTAGCAGCTAGACAAAACACCAAGGCGCCGATACATGAACCTTTTGAGCGGTGAGGCAAGGTCCTTGTTGAAGCCATTCATAAATAAAATGAATGATACTGTAGGGTGCTGACAGCTCCCAGGACAGAACAACTTGGTTGGAGTGGCCATCAGAGAAACACAACTTCCAGCCAAGTCACTTAGTCTTGACTGGACTGGTAGTGAGGTACAAGTTGAAATCAAAGCATTGTAGAAGGTAGAATAGTGAGGGACAAAGCAGAGTTCAAAGGATTGTAGAAGGTAGAACCGTGATGTACAGTCAAACAAGACAAGTCTACAAACACAAGCAGAGAAATCCAAAACAAAAAACTTTGCTCCTGCAAAGGTTTGATAGAACTGAGGGACTTTATAAAGGCTGGAAACAGATGAGATAAATTGTTCATACTGAAGGGCTGAATGCAGAGTAAAGAAAGCTGTGTAGTATTCCTGGTGAGGTGATTAGCATGATTGCTGTTCTTAGCAGAGTGCTAATAACATTAATTGAAAGAAAAAGTTTGTAGCCATCATTATAAATAGCTTCCTGATAGCAGTCATCTGGATCTAGTGTTGAATCCTCACAGTGTCCCCCCTTTTAGGAGCAGACTCCCGATGTGACTCTCTAGACTTTCCAGATTCAGCCTGAAAAATTTGGAAAGCAGTGCAGGTGTGTGAACATTGGTTGATCCAAGAGCGGTCTTCGGGACTGAAGCCCTTCTAGTACACCAGGTACTGCACTCCTCTCCCAGATCTATGAGAGTCACAGATTGGCTTAATATATATTTTTGGTAGACCGTCTACTGCCACTGCAGGAGGAGTAACCATCACTTGTCTAGGAAATGGGTCCTTCACCACTGGTTTCAGAAGGAAAATATGTAAAACTGTAAGGATCCGAAAGGAAGGTGGTAGCCGTAGCCTGAACAATGCTGAACTTATCTTTCTGCTGACTGGGTATGGACTGATGTACCTAGGCCCCAGCTTGAATGTGGGCATCTTCAGGGCTATGTATTGTGTGGAAAGCCGAACTTTATTGTTCACTGAGTACGCAGGCCCATCCTGTCTTCTCTAGTCTGCAAACCTTTTTTGTTTAGCTACAACCACTTTCAGCTGCTCCTACAGGCTTTTCCTCACTCCCTGGAGATCTGTCATGGTTGTCTGCCGAAGGAATCTTAGAGGTGTCATGTGAAGACGGAATGGCCACCAGATCGAACCCATGGTTGGCATAGAAAGGGGGTACCCCTGTGGAGACCAGCATCAGGTTGTTCTACAAGAACTCTGCCCCCATAAGCAATTATGATCAGATCCAAGACAAAGCATCAAGGAACTATTGGAGGGATTGGTTTGGCATGCTCCATCTGCCTGTTCCTCTTGGGGTAGTACCCAAAGGAGAAACAGAGTAAAATTCCAAAGTGCCTTGCAGATGGCTCTCCAGAACCTCGCCACAATGTCTACCCTCTCTGTCCGATACTATATCCAAGGGAAGTCCATGCAGTTGGAAGACTTCTTCTGTGTGTTGATGTCAATTTCTTCAAGGCTGTGAAATGGACTTTCTTGGAGAATTTCTCCACTACCATCAGTATAGTGGTGTTGCCTTGAGAGCTGGGGAATTTGGTGATGAAATCCATGGCATCTGTGGAACGGACAGAGGCATCAAGAGCCCAGAGGGCAAAATCTGTGGTACCTTGATGCATGCACAAGTAGTGTACGATTGGACAATGGGGGCGACATTCTTCTTGACAGTGGGCCATCAGAATTCTCGTAGCATCAAATTAAAAGTCTTCTGGATACCAGGGTACTCTGACAATCAGTCATGTCCCCATTGCAGACTCTGAAGCTGGCAGCTGGGTACAACAAACACTTTCTTTACAGTGCCTCACGCACCTTGATGAGTGCTGCCATTTTGAACTGGATTCTGCCCAGCAACTCAGAATAAATGGCTACTCCCAGAAGCATGTCTAGAGGGATAATGGTTTTACCCTCCATGATGGACTGTTCGGGAGAGAACTGCCAGGAGAGTGTGTCAGCCCTGATGTTGCTGGACCCAGTCTGGATTGTTATATTGAAGTCAAAGCAAGTTAGGAATAGCACCCACTGTGCCGATTGAGAGTTGAACCTCTGGCCCTCTGAATATACTGCAAGTTGGTGAAGATAGAAAGAAAGAGTCTGGCCCCTACAGAAGGTGCCTCAACTAAGTAAGAGCAACAATTATGGCCAGCAGCTCAAAGTTTCCTACATCATAGTTAACCTTGGGAGAGGTTAACCTTTTAAATAGAAAAAGCAGGAATGGAGGGCATCCTTCTCATCAGTCTGGGAAAGAATGGCTCCCAATCCACTCTCTGATGCATCCATTTCAAGAATGGGTGCTGAAGGGAAGAGGTTTTTTTAAGGTGTCAAAAGCCTATTGTATCTGTGCAGTCCATATGTCCTTGGGAGTCCCTTGTTTAGTCAACTCCATTGTCACAAACACCCCAGCCTATCCCAGATACAGCAATCTGAACAGCTGGCCATGACTGGTGTTACCTTGGTCAATTAAAAATGAATACCCCTTTTCTGCCACCACAAAGGATTTATTTTGGTGTCCTTACATTCACTTAGAACCACTTATTAATGTTTCACACTTAAATCACATGCACAAGTAGCATGAGCCTCCCTGGGCTTCGTAAGTTCACAAAAAAATCACAGAGAAATACACTACAATAAATATGTTTATTCTGAAAAAGGCTTATTTACAAAAAGGTAATAAACAGACATACAATAGGTTGCACATAAGTTTCAAAAAATAAAATAGGACATAAAAACCAGAGTCCCTACTAGAGATACTCAGACTCGGTTCCCCGAGAACCGAACACACCCGAACTTAGCAGATCCGAGAACCAAGCCAAGTCGGCTCGGTACTTTTGCATGCACTTGGAATTGAAAACGAGTCAAAACATCAACGTTACGTCGTCAGATCTCGTGAGTTTTGGATTCTATAAGTGCCACCCTCCACGGCGATCCAGCGCCATTTCACAGAGGGACACAGAAGGGGTAGCAGAATTCTTGGCAGTCTCTAGTGCAGTTGGGCAGCGTCATAGCTAGAAAAGAAAGAGGAGGGGTAGCAGTGTTCTTCAAATTCTCCAGTGACATTCAGGAAACCTCAATTGCTCTATTGCTAATTGTCATTGCTGAAATAAAATAATAGGTCTGGCAGGCTTGGTCTTCTAAATTTGCAGTCATATTGTACTGTGTTATATAGGTAACATAGAAAGAGGAGAGCTCCATTGCTAATTGTCATTACTTAAATAGAAATATTAGGGCTAGCAGGCTTGGTTTTTTAAATCTGCAGTCACATTTTATTCTGTTATAGAGGTAAAACACAAAGAGGAGAGCTCCATTGCTAATTGTCATTGCTGAAATACAAATAAAAGGGCTGGCAGGCTTAGTCTTCTAAATCTGCAGTCACATTGTACTGTGTTATATAGGTAACATACAAAGAGGAGAGCTCCATTGCTCCATTGCTAATTGTCATTGCTGAAATACAAATAATAGGTCTGGCAGGCTTGGTCTTCTAAATCCGCAGTCACATTGTACTATCTTATTTAGTTAACATACATAGAGGAGAGCTCCACTGCTAATTCTCATTGCTGAAATACAAATAATAGGTCTAGCAGGCTTGATCTTCTAAATCTGCAGTCACATTGTACTGTGTTATATAGGTAACATACAAGAAGGAGAGCTCCATTGCTAATTGTCATTGCTGAAATACAAATAATAGGTATGGCAAGCTTGGTCTTCTAAATCTGCAGTCCCATTGTACTGTGTTTTATAGGTAACATACAAAGAGGAGAGCTTCATTACTCCATTGCTGTTTGTCATTGCTGAAATACAAATAATAGGTCTGGCAGGCTTGGTCTTCTAAATCTGCAGTCACATTGTACTGTGTTATATGGGTAAAACACAAAGAGGGGAGCTCCATTGCTTAACTGTCATTGCTGAAATAGAAATAAAATTGCTGGCAGTGTTGTTCATAATCTGCAGTCACATTATACTGTGTTATCAAAATGGATTCACAGCAGTACAGAGAAGACCAGGAGCACCAAGCAGCTGCTGGTACCAGTCATGATGATAGTAATCCCTCTACGTCATCTGCTAAAGCCTGTGTAAAAGTGCATAATCTTTTTAAGTCAGAGAAACAAGAATGTAAAAAAACATATTTTACCTTGGTCAAGAAAAAAAGACCTGTAATCCAGGCAAAGTTATCTGAAGAAAAAAAATAAAGCTGCCAACATGCCATTCTACACAACCAGTGGCAAGGAAAGAATGAGGCCTTCGCCTTTCTCTATGAGTGCTTGTTCTGCAACTGTCACTGAGGCATCTTCTTGTAAGGTCAGTCATGACTAAGCAAGACCTTGTCATTCGGACTCCAAAAGTGGTGTCCAAATACTTTTACGTGTAAAAGCCAAGCTGGAAGAAAACAGTAAGGCATTAGAGGAAAATGTATGTTCAGATTCAGAAATTACACAAATCCCTGAGGAGAGTCTATCCATGAGTGCTATGTGTAAGCCTGATCTGTCTGATAGTGTACCCATAAGAAGGCGTCTTTCAGCATTTCTGCAGATGTGTGCATGAACAGCCCATGTGTAGCCAGTGATACACAAATTGAGGATGCCACTTTGGAATTGCAACAGGATAATATTTGTGTAGCTGATGAGGGCGCTAATAAGGATGTTGATGAGAATAATGTTTGTGTAAATCCTGCACCAGTGGAAGCAGTTCTTGTACGTGATAAGAAGAATGCCATTGTAATGCCTAGGCATAAGACCAAGAAATCCCCCTCTTATGTGTGTAATTACACAGGTTTGCAAAAAAAAATTTTTGGACAGCTCTTTTGGTTTAGTTGACTGATTCTTTTTGGTGCGCTGAATCCAAAAATGACAGCCGTTTTGTCCTGGGACATCAGGTTTTCGAACAAGTGGGTGGTCTTTTAAAAAAATCTCTTTACGCAAATATTTTATTTACATGAAAAATATTAACTTATTTGCACAGGTGACGACAAAATTAACACCACACTCAAGTAGATTGCTTCTGAAATCATCTTTTTTTAAACTCCTAACTTTTTTTTGAGCTTTTCCTGTTGTAGGTGGCTTCCAGAAGATCCCTGTACAACATCCAGCAGTAGTCAGCCTTCATAGTAACACTCCATTTCCCTTGATACCTTCTTTCCATTTCTTTTATATCTTGATGGAAACGTTCTCCCTGCTCTTCACTCACTGCTCCCAAATTTTCAGGAAAATAGTCAAGGTGTGAGTTGAGAAAATGGACTTTTAGGCTCATGGAGCAACCAAACTTGTGGAACGCTTTCAACATTGTTTCCACCATTTCCTTGTAATTTGGGTCCTTTTGGTTTCCCAAAAAGTTTTTTATGACCCCAATAAAGGCAACCCATGCTTCTTTTTGAGTTGGAGTCATTGAACTGATGAAGTCTTTGTCGGATATGAGTTTTCTAATATCCAGGCCAAGAAAAACCCCCTCTTTCAGTTTTGCCTCCGTTAAACCTGGAAACTTGGATCCCAAGTACTTGAAGCATTCGCTATCTTTGGGAAGTGCCTTAACAAATTGCTTCATTAATGCTAATTTTATATGGAGTGGTAGTAATAAAACCTTCTCAGGGGGTACCAATGTATCTCTGAGAACATTCTTTTCACCAACAACTAGACTTCTAGGTGGCCAATTTTTTTGCTTCCAGTGATTCTGTCGGTCTCTACGGTCCCATAAACATAGAAAAAAAGGGTATTTGGTGTACCCAGCCTGTTGTCCCAGCAGCATACACAATACTTTTAAATCCCCACATACCAACCAGTTTTGGTTTTGATAACCCACTTTCTTGAGTACCAACTCCAAGTTCTCATAAGTCTCCTTCAAGTACACCAATTGAGCAACAGGAATGGATGCATAACGGCCACCATTGTGAAGCAAAACTGCTTTTAAGCTTCTTTTGGAAGAGTCAATGAAAAGCCTGCATTCAGAAGAATCATACTGAATGTGGAACTGAGCCATCAACCCCTCTAAATCACCATGAACTCTCCACATATGAAACAGAAAATGTCAGGCGAATTTACACACTTTCTTGGAGGCATTGCACTAATTTTGAACCACACAGACAATAGCAGGATGACGCCTGAAATGAAATACAAGATTGTGGAGGAATCAAAGAACAAGTTAATGCATGAAAGAACATGTCCGGGCAGGCCCTAGCAAGCACACTCAACAATGCAGTGATCACCATCAGGACCAATAAACATGTGTTTTCATGTTTTTGGGAGCACAGGCAGTGAAAATAAATTTGTATTTCCATGTTCAGTTTTTTTTCCCCAAGTATGATGAATTTAAAATTTAGCGATTTCCAGCTACCTGTTTGACCAAAGCACATTTCAATTGTGAAAAAACCTGACGTCCCAGGAAAAAACAGCTTTTTGGTTGCAGACCTGTGTTATTTTTACCCAAATCCTGACAACAGTTGTCTAGCCATTTGTAGCCACAATCAGTAGAGGTAGGGACCTTAACCATCTAGCGACCTCATCCATGTTACACCATTTGAAGCGAGTTCATGGCAAGTTGGGAAAATTGGAAACTTATGCAGTCCAGCATCAGCTAGGTCCCTTATCTCAGCTACATCCCGACACCTGCAATCTACACCCACAACACCGTCCTCATCAATATCCTCAGTAGCGATCAGAGTTAGTCCTGCATCCAAGTTGCTAAGGCTAGATGCCTGCTCCACTATTCTAGATTCCTCAGAAGAATTTTTGAGCATTAGTCCCACTGCTACTGCTGCTGCTGCTACTGGAGGTGAACAGAGCTGGATTAAGGCTTCGGGGGGCCCGGGGCACTTAAGACAGGGGGGCCCCTAAGATCTAAAATTAAGGGCATAGTGACACATCCTGCATTACATCACCTACAGCCCACAGTATGACACTTACAGCTCTCCCAGAGGGCTCGACTAGGTTGTCTGCATAAGACAAATCATTGCTTACACAAACTAAAATACTGTACATTAAAACAATCATCAAAACACCACATTAAAATTGGTATTGACACCACACATTAAAACTAGCAATGATATAACACAATAAAAATACCATTGATAATGTACACTAAAACTAGCAATGATACCGCACGCTAAAACTAGCAATGATACCGCACTTTAAAAATAAAATTTATAATGCACATTAAAACTAGCAATGATACCGCAAATTAAAATACCATTGATAATGGATCATTGGGCATGGCCATGCCACCCTCCTACAGACAAAAAACCTGCATTGTTGTGTACACCATTGAATGGTCACCAAAAATTGGGATTGTTCCACTAGAATCACAACATTTCACAGACTTTGCTGCTCTCTCCAACCTGTTCTTCTCACTTTCACCACCTGTGCTGCAGGTTTCTTTAGTTGCGGCTTGTCTGGATCCTGGAATGCTAGGGGCCCTATTTGGAAAAAAAAATGGGTACATTTAGAAAATTACAGCCATCCCGGCGTTAAATCAGTACCACCCATGATTAATAATTAGGCCTTCCTCCAGCTCCAACAATAAAACAATAGTATTCACATTTAATAAATAAACCTATTTCCCTCCCTACAAACAGCCCCAGCAATAAATTAATAGTATTTACATTTCAGAAATATACCTATTTCCCGCAACCCTCACTGCCATTTAATAATTCATAGGCACATCTAATAAAGGGACCTTATTCTCCCCAAACTCACCTCCACATTCAGTAGCGCCCAAACCACCCCATCTTAAATGAATTAATTTTCCCCACTGTTGTGCCTCTCTCCACCCCCTTTTTCCTCATGCTGTGTCTCTCAACCTTTTTTCTTATACTGTGCCTTTCTCCCCCCTTTTTTCTCATGCTGTGCCTCTCTTCTCCCCCTTTTTTCTTACTGTGCCTCTCTTCTCCCCCTTTTTTCCTTACTGTGCTTCTCTTCTCCCCCTTTTTTTATCACCGTGCCTCTCTTCTCCCCCTTTTTTCTTACTGTGCCTCTCTTCTCCCCCTTTTTCCTTACTATACATCTCTTCTCCCCCTTTTTTCCTTACTGTGCTTCACTTCTCCCCTTTTTTTCCTTACTGTGCTTCTCTTCTCCCCCTTTTTTTCTTACTGTGCCTCTCTTCTCTCCCTTTTTTCTTACTGTGCCTCTCTTCTCCCCCTTTTTCCTTACTGTGCCACTCTTCTCCCGCTTTTTTCCTTACTGTGCCTCTCTTCTCCTCCTTTTTCCTTACTGTGCCTCACTTCTCCCCCTTTTTTCCTTACTGTGCCTCTCTTCTCCCCCTTTTTTCCTTACTGTGCCTCTCTTCTCCCCCTTTTTTCCTTACTGTGCCTTTCTTCTCCCCCTTTTTCCTCCATAGTGTGCCTTTCTTCTCCCCCTTTTTTCCTTACTGTGCCTCTCTTCTTTCCTTTTTCCTCATAGTGTGCCTTTCTGCGTTATTCCCTTTTTGTTACTTACCTTTCTATTAGTCTCTTTCTGCTCTTCTCTTCTGTCTTCTTGTTTCTTTCTTGGTCCTCTCCGCGCTGCTCCTCACTGAATGACAGGCTTGATGATGTCATGCCTGTCATTCAGTGTTAACAGTGCAGAGAGGAAGGAGAAGAGGCGCCGGCGCCGCGATCAGGTGAGTAGTGTATCTTTTTTTTTTTTTTTTTACTACCCTGCTCCCCCCACCAACGAAGGGAGCCCCAAACCCACACGCCCGCAAACCCCCCCCACCGCCATTAAAAAAAAATGATTAGAGGTTATGCGCGCGGCGGCGGGGGGGGCCCTCGGAGAGAGGGGGTCCGGGGCACGTGCCCCCTGTGCCCCCCCCTTAATCCGGCTATGGGGGTGAATATTCATCCCAGAAGCAGACCAAGAAGAAGACTACTAGTAGTTTACAACAATTGACTGTTAAACAATCCTTTGCAAGAGGAAGCAAGTATGAAAGCTGTCACCCAGTCGCAAAGCGGATCACAGACGCCATGTTACCAAATTCCATCACGACACCATTTTACTAGAGAAGCTATTCCTCCCCTCTACCAATGTAATTATTGGGCTACAAAATGCCATTCTACCCACTGTACACTTAACCACAGATATGTGGACAAGTGGAACTGGGCAAACTAAAGATTATATGGCTGTGACAGCCCACTGGGTTGGTGATTCGCCTTTATCAGCAGGAACAGCAGCAGCATGTACCCAAGTATGTCACTTTTTCAGAGGCAGGCTACTCTGTATATCACCGGCTTCACTAAGAGGCATACAGCTGACAATCTGTTACAAAAACTAAGGGATGTCATTGCAACATGGCTTATCCCATTTGGACTCTCTTCAGTTTATGTCATTTCTGATAACGCCACCAATATTGTGAGAGCATTACAGCTGGGTGAATTCCATCACATTCTCTGTTTTGCTCACACAATAAACTTGGTGGTGCAGAGCTTTTTAAAAAACGACAGTATGATTAGTGTAAAAGAATTGACCAGAATTAGTGAGACCTCTGCTGTAACTCCACCTGATCCTACTATCAACTACCAACATCCAAAGAATGGTGGAGTATTATTTTAAAAAAATTTGAACGGTATAAAGACAACAGTTTTATTAACAAAGAACTACATTGCTTGCAGAAGTAATGTAAGCATGGATGTCTAAACAGACATGTCAGGATTTGAACCCAGGGCTTCTGCCTCTGTGGACTGCTGCTCTACTGTCTGAGCTATTCTGGCTGCTGGACAGTTTCTTGCCTGTATTCTGTGTTCTAGATCAGTTCCAGTAATCTTCTGATGTTCCAGCATGCCTTAGATCCACCCCTTGACTTGCTATAAAAGCCTGGCCAGTTCCTGTCTCCAGTGCCTGATTATTGTGCTCTGTGCCTATGATCTAGCTCCTGCTCCTGCTGCTGTTCCTGATTACCAGCATCTACTACTCATGTACCGACCTCGGCTTGCCCTCCACTCGCCTCTGCATCAACCTTTGGACCTCTCCACCTCTCTGTGTACCGAACCGGGCTTGTTTGACCCTTTCTTACCATCTCACCTCCTGTTAGCCAGCCTTCCTCCCTGCCACTGGGCTTCTATCCTGTCTCCAGACCGTGACAGAATAACCAGGCCAAAAAATGGATCCCGCGGGAGTAGCTGCGCTAAATACTCTTAAAAACCAAGTAAAGGAGTTGCAAGAGTTTGCCTGCATTTCTCAGAACAAGATCAGAAAACTAGAAAGCCTTGTTAAAGCTCAGCAAGAACAAATAACTCAATTGCTGAAAGAATTAAAAAGTGATGACGCCACCGCTGCACAAATTTTGCGTCCACCATTGCCTACAAAATTCAGTGGCGATCGTCGCCTATACAGAGGCTTCTTAAACCAGTGTAACATTTATTTTCAGATACTCAGTTCAATAGTGATGAGATGAAGATCTTCTTCATTATTAATCTCCTGATAGGGGAAGCCCTAGCCTGGGTCTCTCCTTATATTGAGCAAAAGAGTGCTATTCTGGAAGATCTGGAATCCTTTACGTCTGCTATGGGGCAGGTCTTTGATTATCCTAATCGATGTGCCACCGCTGAAGCTAAACTTCATAGACTGCGACAAAGAAGATGCTCTGTGGCTGAGTATACCGCCGAATTCCGATGCTTGGTTGCAGACACCACATGGAATGATTCTGCAAAAAAAAGCCAGTTCCGTCGCGGCCTTTCTGAGCAAGTAAAGGATGAACTGGCCAGAGAAGACACCCCTGATGATCTGGATAATTTTATCCAACTGTGCATTCGGATTGATCAAAGACTAAGTGAGAGAAAGAATGAAAGATTAAGAGCGTTTGGTGTGGGCAGTAATTTGCATCAGTTCAATAGACCTACAGTGTTCAAAGCTGCACCATCAGACAATCCAAGAACCAATGCAAATTGATGTAATTAGGAAACCACTCAGTTTTAATGAGAAACAGAGACGTCGGGATGAGAATCTTTGTTAATATTGTGGTACTCAAGGACATTATGCCATAGCTTGCCCAAATAAGATCCACTAGACCATCGCTATGACTGACTTTAAGCAAATGGATTCCGAGGAGTCTAGTCAATCCTTTTCCATCTCGCAATCACTAGATCCCATGACTCATGAAAAAGAGGATCCTTTGCCGCAACAATCACATTTTGTTCTCCCAATAACGCTTTCATCCGGATCTCTTGTAATTTGTAGTTTGGCTATGCTTGATTCGGGTGCTGGTGGCAATTTCATGGATATCACATCTTTGCACAGAATAAACTGCATTGAATCAAAGAGTAAACAAGCTCCTGTAAATTTGGAGACTGTAGATGGATCCCCTTGGTCTTCTGGGCCAGTAACTCACAAAACAATCCAGCTAGAAGTGACTATCGAACCAGGGCATCAGGAGGCTATAAGCTTCCATTTGATTGCTTCTCCTAAATTTCCCATAATATTGGGAATTCCTTGGCTGTCTGCCCATAATCCTTCTATCAACTGGGATACTCGCACTTTATCCTTACCTTCTGAGCACTGCAAACTAAACTGCCTATCTAGAGCTGTGGTATCTGTTGACCAGCAGGTCACCGAACTTCCTTCTAAAGATTTTAAATTGCCTCCACAATACAGTGAACTTTCAGATGTCTGTGATAAAAAGAATGCAGATATATTACCTCCTCATCGCCCTTATGACTGTCCTATTGAGCTGTTACCAGGATCATCCATACCTTTTGGGGCGAATTTATTCTCTATCTGAACCAGAGTTAAAATTCCTTCGGGAATTTCTGGATGAAAACCCAAACAAAGGCTTCATTCGCCATTCTACTTCTCCTGCTGGTGCCGCCTTATTCTTCGTTGAAAATAAAGATTCCACCTTACGCCCCTGTATTGATTATAGGGAACTCAATAAGATTACAGTCAAGAATCGTTATCCACTCCCCTTCCTGAATTGTTGGAGAGGCTACAGAAGGCAAAGATCTTTACAAAGCTTGATTTGCGTGGGGCATACAATCTTGTTCGTATCCGACCCGGGGATGAGTGGAAAACCGCCTTCAGGACAAGATATGGACATTTTGAGTCTTTGGTCATGCCTTTTGACCTATGTAATGCCCCTGCAACCTTTCAGCATTTCATCAATGATTTATTAAGAGACTTATTAGATCAATTTGTTGTTGCCTATCTGGATGACATTCTTATATTCTCCAATAATCTGGAGGAACATCGCAAACATGTCTGTACTGTACTCGAAAGACTTCGAAGGAACCAATTGTACATCAAATTGGAAAAGTGTGAATTTGAACAAACCAAGATTCAATTCTTAGGATACATAATTTCCCCTGATGGTCTGAGCATGGATCCCAGTAAGATTGATGAAGTCATTAACTGGCCTGTACCTAAGAACGAAAAGCAAGTACAACGGTTTATTGGTTTTGCCAATTTCTACCGGAAATTCATATGGAAATTTTCTGGAATCGTTTCTCCTATTACGCAACTTACAAAGAAGGGCGTTCCTTATGAATGGTCACCTGAAGCTCAAGAAGCCTTTACCAAACTTAAAACTCTTTTCACATCAGCACCAATCCTGATACATCCAAATCCTGAATTACCCTTTATTGTCGAAGTTGATGCCTCTGATTCTGCAGTGGGAGCAATTCTTTCATAACGTGTCGGTGATAAGATGTTGTTGCATCCTTGTTCTTATTTTTCTCGCCAGATGACATCAGCTGAGAAAAACTATGATATTGGAAACAAGGAATTACTGCCCATTAAGTGTGCTTTTTCAGAATGGAGACACCTTCTTGAGGGCTCTATCCACCCCGTGACAGTCCTTACTGATCACAGAAATCTTGAATTTTTACGCACTGCTAAACAATTGTCTCCTAGACAAGCCAGATGGACTTTATTCTTCTCTCGGTTTAACTTTATAATTTCTTACCGACCGGGATCCAGAAATGGCAAAGCAGATGCACTCTCAAGAATGTTCTCTCGAACCTCATCTAGAAGAAAATTATGGAAAGACTATTCTACCTGAGCACAACTTCTTAGGGGCAACGGTTTCTACAGATTTACTCTCCCTTTTGAAGAAAGGTTATGATGCTGATCCTTTCCTCAGACATCCTTCTACAGATGTTAATTTAACTTTTCATAATGGCTACTGGACTCAGCTTCATCGCCTTTATGTACCGGAGTCAGTACGACTTGAAGTATTGAAATTAGTCCATGATTCCAAAGCCGCTGGACATTTAGGAGTATACAGGACTCAAGAATTGTTGGCACGTTCCTTTTGGTGGCCAAATTATAAAAGTGATGTTAAAAAATATGTTTTATCGTGTCTGACATGTGACCGAAACAAGACTCCTCACACCTCACCACTAGGTTTGCTACAACCTCTTCCCATTCCATCTCGTCCCTGGAGCTCTATCTCTATAGATTTCATAGTTGATCTACCTCCTTCGAAAGGGATGACAACAATTCTTGTGGTAGTGGACCGTCTAACTAAAATGGCTAATTTTATCCCTGTTAAAGGAGTACCCACTGCTGAACAGACTGCAGAGCTTTTGATTAAGGAAATATTCCGGCTTCATGGCAGTCCTGATGACATAGTCTCGGATCGAGGTGTTCAGGTCCTTTCTAAGCTCTGGAAGAGTTTTTGCACTGCCCTGGGAATAAAACTGAATCTGTCCTCTGCTTTTCACCCACTTTCTAATGGACAGACTGAAAGGACTAATCAGACACTTGAACAATATTTAAGATGTTTTATTAGCTACCTTCAAGATGATTGGATGAATTTTTTATGGACTGCTGAATTTTCTTACAATAACTCTGAACACGGTTCAATTTCCCAGACGCCTTTCTTTGCCAACTATGGACTTCATCCAACGTTCATTCCAAATCTTCCGGATTCCACATCAATTCCAACAGTGACTGATAGAATCACAAGTTTACAAGAGGTTCAAAAGAGGCTTATTGTAAATTTGAGAGAAGCCCAGGAACATTACAGGCAAGCTGCCAACAGACACCGTAGAGATGGACCCAATTTTCTTATTGGAGACAAAGTCTGGCTATCCACTAAGAACCTTAAACAGCAGATACCCTCACCAAAATTGGGTCAAAAGTTTATTGGGCCATTTAAAATCCTATCCCGGATTGGTCAAGTTGCATTCCGCTTAGAACTCCCCACCTCTATGAAGATACATCCGGTATTCCATGTCTCTCTGCTCAAGCCATTTCAAGACAACCCCTTCCCTGGCCGTATTGCAGCCCCACCACCACCAGTCATGGTGGAAGGCAAAGAGGAATTTGTTGTTGAAGAGATCCTGGACTCCAGAATCCGCAAAAATAGACTGCAGTACTTGGTGAAATGGAGGGGATATGGTCCAGAAGAAAATTTGTGGGAGCCTACAGAAAATGTCCATGCCTCCAGATTAACCAGACTGTTTCACCAGAGACATCCTAGCAAGCCAGCCCCTGAGACGTCCAGAGGACGTACTGGAAGGAGGGGAGTACTGTCAGGATTTGAACCCAGGGCTTCTGCCTCTGTGGACTGCTGCTCTACTGACTGAGCTATTCTGGCTGCTGGACAGTTCCTTGCCTGTATTCTGTGTTCTAGATCAGTTTCAGTGATCTCCTCTTGTTCCAACATGCCTTAGCTCCACCCCTTGACTTCCTATAAAAGCCTGGCCAGTTCCTGTCTCCAGTGCCTGATTATTGTGCTCTGTGCCTATGATCTAGCTCCTGCTCCTGCTGCTGTTCTTGATTACCAGCATCTACTACTCGTGTACCGACCTCGGCTTGCCCTCCACTTCGCCTCTGCATCAACCTTTGGACCTCTCCGCCTCTCTGTGTACCGAACCAGGCTTGTTTGACCTTTCTTACCATCTCACCTCCTGTTAGCCAGCCTTCCTCTCTGCCACTGGGCTTCTATCCTGTCTCCAGACCATGACAAGACGTGTATATGTATTACATTTCACTTTGCTGCTGTTTCATCAGTATTGCACAAAGTGTTTGTAATCTGCACTGTACGTCAAAGGTACCTAACTATATTACAATTTTTTGTGAATTGGGTCTGATTTGAAGCTCAGTGATGAACTTGCTTTTTGCTGTGAATTGCAATGGCTCTTCTTAGTGCATTGTCTGGCACCCTGGATTGGTCTGGGTCCAATAAAAGCACGCATCCCAGGAAGGGGGAGGGGGGTAAGCAGTGCTCGTCGCCATGTATTAGCTTTAAAATTACAGTTATCCAAGGTAATGGGTGGAGCGATCAAATGAACCATAACTGATTTCATGATCCAAGGGCAATTCCATCACTTTTCTTTACTGACACTGCTGTTTGCAATGTTTCCTAGATGTGCTAGGAACTGCCTTGTGTTTGAGTCATTGCTCTGTCGCTTAACATCCAGCCAGGTTGCTGCAGTCTTTGTTTGAAAGTGTATGAAAATAATATTGTGACTTGTGACATGGTCTTAATTGACTGCAAGTGACTTGAAATTAGTGTTACTGAGGTTAATAATAATGTAGGAAAAAAAAAACTAAATTATTTATTTGATTTTAGCAAAAAAAATAAGGATTTTAGAAACAAATTGGGATCCAAAACCAAAACCAAAACACGCAAGGGCGGTTTTGCCAAAACCAAAACACGAAGTTAATCCAGATCCAAAACCAAAACCAAAACACGGGGGTCAGTGAACATCTCTAGTCCATACTTACAAATTTAGGAATTGGCATGTGAGGTGTACACATTGTGAAGTATGGCACATTTCAGTCTTGGTAGACTCCCTCAAAGAAATGAACACGGTACTACTAATACAAGGGATTTTTAAACCATTTCTTGTTGGCTCTTCACCCCCCACCTTAGAAATTTTATTTTCACCTAGGTTAGATGGATCCCAAAATGACACAAGGCTTTCGAAGTAAATTATGGATGTCCTGAGACCTGGCATTTTCAGAGGGCCTGAGTGCTCACTTCTGCTCATTTGGCCTGACTAAGTCTAACTCCTCTGTATACACAAACTACTCAGAGATCTTATCTGTCTCTGGGCCTGGCTACTTTCACAAGACCTTTGACACTTGCCTAGGTGTCACGTATTACACAAGGATTACCACTGACTGGTGTTGGCGCTACGAAACTTGGAGGCACGGAGTCTAACGCACACTTAAATCACATACACATGTAGCATGAGCCTCCCTGGGCTTCATAAGTTCACAAAGAATCACGGAGAAATACGCTAGATTAAATATGTTTAATCTGAAAAATATTTCCAAGGTATATTTACAAAAAGGTAATAAACAGACATACAATAGGTTGCACAAAAGTTTAAAAAAATAAAATAGGAAATAAAAACCAGAGTCCCTACTTACAAGTTCATGAATTGGCATAGAGGAGTACACATTGACATTGAGAAGAATGACACAATTCAGTCTTGATAGATCCCCTCAAAGAAATGAACACTGTACTACTAATACAAGGGATTTTTAAACCATTTCTTGTTGGCTCTTCACCCCCCACCTTAGAAATTTTATTTTCTCCTAGGTTAGATGGATCCCAAAATGACACAAGGCTTTCGAAGTAAATTATGGATGTCCTGAGACCTGGCATTTTCAGAGGGCCTGAGTGCTCACTTCTGCTCATTTGGCCTGACTAAGTCTAACTCCTCTGTATACACAAACTACTCAGAGATCTTATCTGTCTCTGGGCCTGGCTACTTTCACAAGCCCATTGATACTTGCCTAGGTGTCACGTATTACACAAGGATTACCACTGACTGGTGTTGGCGCTACTAAACTTGGAGGCACGCACCCCCGGTGTTCACCAAGGACCCCCGTAAGGAGGTATGGGCTTCGCTGCGTGAGGTGCGCAGGTCGCGGTTCTCCCAGATAGTCACCAGTGCAGTGTAGAGAAAGCGTAGTCAGACAGTCTAGATCAGAACCAATGGAAGCGCGGTACCACTGAGATAAGGGAGAGAATAGTCAGGAACGGTCCGAGGGTCAAAGCCAGTAGGGGCAGCAAGGTATAGAGGGAAGTCCAAAAGCAGAGTCAAGGCAAGCCGAAATCAGGAACCAATGAAGCAGAATATAACACAGGAACGCTAGACTGGTGAGAACCAATACTCTGGCATCCTAATGGTGCCAGAGAGAGGTTTAAATACCTGGGGACAGATCCTGATAGGAGGGAGGATTTCCGGCGATCAGACACAGCTGATCGTCGGCTGCAGGGGGAACTGGCATCCCGTTGCCTAGCAACGGGATGCGGCGTACAGCACATGCGTGCGCTACGTCGTCAGGAGCCCGGAAGGACGTCCCGTTGCTAGGCATCAGAATTGGAGTGCACAGCCGAAGGCGACCATCTCCAGCAGCTAAAATATTCAGAGTTTTATACATAAATTCAACAGAAAATAACAATCAGTAATTAGATATACTACATTTTGTCACGTCCATGATAGGGCTAACTACTCTTGAAATTTTGGGATAAAACGTCTATAGTAGTTGATAAGCTGCAGAAACCTCTGGATGGCCTTGATCCTTCTGAGCACCGACCAAATGAGCACAGTGAAGACCTACCTCTCTTACAGGGTTTTGATGTTCTTTTAGCATGCTAGAGAAGACATGCAGGTAGATGAGGACTGATGTCTCCAGTAAGTCCCTAAAGAGGGAATTAGCATAGGCTTGAAAGAGGGCTGGGCATTATACACGCTGAAAGTCATGACTCAATATTTGTAGTGCTCATCCTTAGTATTGAATACCGTCTTTCATTCGTCTCCCTCTCAAAATACAGATTGAGTTGCAGGTTCATCGCAAGTCTAGTTTGGTGGCCTGACAGAGCCTCTCAAAGAGGTCTGAGACCAGTGGGAGTGGGTACCAGTTGCACCATGCACCAGCGGGGAATCTGGATTCTGTGATGACTCCTCGCTCTATCTTCTTCTGTATATAGGTGGTCATGGCCCTTGTTTCACATTCAGACAGCGGATATTGCTCCTTGGGGGCATGGTACCAGCCAGCAGGTTGTTCGGGCAGTCCCATTCTTTGTGAGGGGAGAGTGCCTCTGCCTTCTCTTTCTAGAAGACCTGATGTATACTTTGCATTCCTCAGGCAGTCCAATGCTGGCAGCTCCCAGAAAAGTACAACTTGGCTGGGGTAGTTATCGGAGACACACCAGGGCCAGCCAAGCTGCTTAATCCTGAGAGGACTGACCACGAGGAACAAGCTGAAATCAAAGGATTGTGAATAGTGATGGACAATGCCAGAGTGAAGGGATTGGAGAAAGTAAAATTGTGGAGGATGAAACTAAAGAATTGGAAAAGGTGGAATTGTAATATCGTCAAACAAATCAAGTCTTCTTTAAAGCAGAGAAATCCATAACAAAACTTTGCCCCTGCAAAAGTTTGGTAGAACTGAGGCACTTTAGGCTACAAACAGGTGAGATAAATTGTTCTGACTGACTTGACCTTTTTCACTGAATGACTGATTGCAGTAGTCCAGGTAAGGTGACTAGTCAGATTACTGTTCTTAGCAGAGTGCTGATTACAGGTATTGGGAGAAGGTGTTGGTAGCTGTCATTGTGAAAAGTTTTTGGACAGCTGTCATCTGGAACTAGTGTTGAATCTTCAGAAATCTGCTAGAATTCTAGCAGAAGTAGGATTCTACTGTTTGAGTTTGCACCTACAAATCCTATAATAATTAATGTAAGAGCTTTGTTTTGTAGTCCTTTGCACCTCAACTGTGAAAGATGAATTTCTACATCATGAAAAAGAATATGCCCGGATTTGGATGCAGACCTGGTCCCTGGTGCAGTAGAACTGATCTGTGTCCAAAGGAGCACTTGGAGCACTTCCTAACCGATTGAAATCCCCGGACAAGCCGCCTTGGTGTCCAAATTGTCACAGATAAACATATTTGGGGTAATGAACTTCTGGACAAGAATTTAAACAACATTTTTATGCAATGACCATTCCCCTGGAAGGATCTGGCATCTGATGAAATAATCTGCTATGCTGTCATCTTTGTCTACCTAATTATCTTCTGCCCGCATCTCCAGAATGTTTGTTTGCAGCTGCTTTTTTCTCTATAGTCATGTGAGCATACCCTCAAGGTTTACAATTAAAATGATCTGTGATATTTGCCAGTTTCCCTTGATTCAGTAGTCACAAAAAAACATAAAGTGTAAACTCTAATCGATTAAAAGTCATATCAGACCAATATAATCTAAGAACACATACATTTATTCAAAATAAAACACATAGCAGCAGTACATAAACACATACATAAAGAGAGGAAGCCTCAAATAAATAATAGCATCTAGAAAACCTTGCTAAATATTGAATCAGTTCACCAAATACAAAGTCCTCTGAAAGAGAACTCCAGAAAAGGATCCATTAATATGGTGTTAATAGGCAATTCTTATTCCATGAGGCAAATGCCAAATAAAAGATAAAAAGTACATTAGTCTTGATATCTGAACCGTTTTGGCTATTTGATTACAAAAAGATTACTCTATGCGTTTCATCTGTATGGACTTCTTCCTGGGGATAAAATAGAAATAAAAATTAAATAAAGAGATACAAAAAATAATTATAAAGATACATAAAAATACAAATTAAAAAATAATAAATAAAAATGATAAATAATTAAAAGTAAATAATAAATAAAAATATGTAATAATAAGCTGAAAAAAACAAAAAAAGAATATTAACCAGACCTGGTGCTACCATTAGGCAGCGTTAGGCACAGGCGCGGGCTGGGAGATGGATGGCCGGGGGGCACACAGGCGGCCGCATCATATTACAGGGGATGCGGCCGCGTCATTGATGACGCGGCTGCCTGTGCGCTGACGCGGCTGCATCTGATGACATCGGATGCGGCCGCGGGGGGAGAAACTGTTTTTTGCATCCGGGGGGGGCGGCCAGCCGGCCTACCCCCCGGCCCTAATAGGCCGCTGCCCTCCTGCCCCCCGGGCCAGCCCGCCACTGGTTAGGCAGCTGCCTAGGGCGCTGGGCTCTGAGGGACGCCACTGAAATATTTCATATTGTGTAATGCTGTGCGGCGGCCATGGCAGGTAAACTCCGCCGCCGCCGCACAGCATTGCACAATATGAATATTTCAGTAGCGCAAATCCATGGTGGGGGTGGGGTGAGTGATCGCAGCCTGGCCCCCGCCGCCCTCCGCCCCCCACTAATGATGGGACATTAGTGGGGGGCACCCCCGCCCCTCACTGACTGTTGGGAGTGACGTCATCTTCACGTCCCGACAATCAGTGAGCAGCCGGCAGAGAAGAGCAGCAGCATGAAAAGGTCCAGCAGGTAAATAAACGGGAGGGTGGTGTGCTGCGAGCGGGGGAGGACATTTTTATGCAGGAGGGGGGTCTGCTGCTGTTGGGGGGGGCATTCTTAAGCAGGGGGGTGCTGCTGCCAGGGGAGGATATTTTTAAGCAGGGTGTATCAAGTTTTTTGTTCCGAAATCTAACAACTGTATACCTCTCCTCTAGAAATCGTGTGCTTGCCACTGGGCAGCAGTGGAGTCTGGACAGTGTTCTGTATGAAACATCACTGGACAGCATCTGGACTGCTGGTGGAGGTAAGGCTTATCTTTTTTTTACAAAATAAAGTTTGTGGATCTGGGAATTAGCTATTTAGTGTGTGTTGGGGGGGGGGGATAGTTGGAAACTTTGCCTAGGGCGCCAAGACACTTAGCACCGGCCCTGATATTAACAATAATAATGTCTAACCCAGAATACCAGTACAACAGAGTATATGACAGCAATCTTCCTGTAGGTACCTAATTAAAAGGTATCCTCAATAGAGATCCTAAGCCACATAGAATAATCTTCTTTTCTGCTCTGTTACTTTGGTGGATCCTTTTAATTTTGTATCAGCTGTTTCTTGTGATTGATTGACAAGAGCTGGACTTACTTCCTCTATTTAAAGGAGGTCCTAACTCAGAGAGGATTACACTGACAATTGCTATACACGGACTGCCATATGATTATCATGCTTATGCGGACAGTTATGTCATTTTAGTCTGTTATAGAAGTTATCTTTTGCGATCTATACAGCTCAGCTCTCAGCGATTTTAGCTTTATGCTTTTTAATTGTTGGTTGTAACATATTGTGCTATTATATTGTTATTTCTTGAGGTATTAAACAATTTATATGGAACTATCTCTGCTTTGACCGATTTATATGTATCCTGTCATGGTTTTAATTGTTTTTTTTAATTTGAGCACCTATTTATATATCAGATTTCAGCGCTGCTTCTTGTTTGTTCTTTGTTTATTAGTGGGGATTAGCAATTAACCCTATTTTTGCAGCTGTATTGTGTGTAATTTAAGAGTGGTGCAGCCCAGCACGCGATTTTTTCTTTCTATATATTTAACATTCCAACAAAATATAGTAGGCTAGGGTCTCCATTGTTGGCTTCATTAAAATGAACTTCTATGCTATGTCTCTGAATACTTAAGATGTATTTTATACATTCCTATTCTCAATTATGTAAGCTGCATGGACATCTTAAAATGTTCATCAATCCTTTGTTCTCTCATGTAATTTTACCCTTAATCTCAAATTTACATTTATTTGCAAACGTAATAAAGTCCTTTTTTACCCTTACAAAAAAGATCTCCCGTAGTCCTACACCCAATTCTGACAAGGAATAAACCACCTGATTGTTCATTCAACTAAGTATTGGTACCTTATTCGTTATCTTTAATATAGCTGGAAACAAGCTTTTGTACTGGGTTGGGATTTTTTTTTTTATTTCATTCAAACACTTATCCTTAAGCAAAATATTCCAATGTTTTGCTAGTATCCGACTAAACGTCACCAAATAAAAAAAGGCGGCAACATTTCATATCCATTTTTTCTTAACTAACAATTGTTATAAAAAAAGTATATCTGCACATTAAACTTTTATTCCAAATCTATTAAAGAATTCACATTTGAGTGATGCCTAAAAACTTTACTAGGCATACATCTATTTATAAATGGCATAAAGGACAATGGTAGTAGATTGTCTTTATTCAAATGTTCTTAACAGCTCCATCAGTGTACAATTTATTTTAACTTGGTGATCACCTTCCAGAACCAGTGTAGGACGTACATTGTATTCTCAAAAAATAGTGTTGTTTTTTTTTTATATCAGCAGGCACTTTATTTCCACTTATTATTGATGCTTCCCAGGAATCAGTTTGTAGTTAAATCTGTCACGGAGGACTAATCCATGTGTTTTAAATATCAGATCTCAAAAGATTTATGCTGTATTATGCAGTTCTCTGTTGTGTTTTCTTCATAGGCAAATACAACTCAGAGAATCAGGACCTGCCATATTCATGAGAACAATAGTTTAAAACATTTCCCTAATACTGGGACCAACATCTGCATTATCCCTGAAGAAGCCCTGCTATTTTAGGTGAAATACATAAGTTGCATATTTCACTACTGCTGCAATTGAAATTCAGACACCAGTATTACTTTCAAAGACTACAACTCCAACAGAGGCATGAACACCACTACATTTGCAGGCCTTTTTGGATCAGGATATCATGAGGGACAGAGCAGCAATGGACATAAGCATCGCCTCTGTAAAGACATCTGGAGGTAAGGACTGCCAGCCACCCATATTGAATGAAGAACATGGAACGCTGAACTGTAAGTGAAATCACTAACTTATATTTATATACACAGCTATATTACTGCCTTTTTTAAATACTTCTACAATTATGGATTGAATTATCCTGAATATACTGCTTTATAAACATTTGAACGCATGTATATGCAGGATTTAACTTTTCCTTTAAACATTTTTTTTTTCTCCATTTATTTGGTGCATGGACATTTTTTTTTACCTGAATTTCTATTAAGAACTTCAAACTATTTCAACCTTATACATTATCTGAACATGAATTGTTTTTCTATTCTATTTTAATCAGGCTCTGATTTATTTATTATACTCTTGTGTGTACACATCAGCTTTGTGATCTGTTATATTGGCAATATAAATATTTTGTGATAGTGTTTTCCTCCAATTGTCTATAAATGTTAATTAAAAGTTTATATGACTTGTGTATCCATACTCATACCAATACCAGTAATTCATACAATTAGGACATTAAGTTGAGCTAGGGACATTCTGTCATATAGCTATGGACGTTTAATAACTACATTTATAATAGATCCTGGGTGCCTATTTCTTTGAGCAGCATCCCCTATGCCATTTATTTATATATAGAATTTTCCCTCTGGCAAGAGCAGTTTTGGAGGTATGAGCGCTAGAAGTTGTTTGTTTTTTGTTTTACCCAGGGGCGGATCTAGACTTTATGTTTAGGGGGGGCGATTTTGCATAATCACACCCTCTCCTTTGCTCTGATTGGCTGGCCTGCGTGAACCCCGCCTTCCGCCCGCGATTGGCCCCGCCCCCTCCCGTTGTGGCCGCCGGCTGGGACCACTCTTATTGGCTGGCCCACATTTAGCCCCGCCCCCCATTCGCGCTTAGCCCCCGCCCCTCCCGTTTTAATCGGCGGCTGGGACCTAGCTTTTTGCTGCTAGGGGGGGGCGAATGCCCCGATTGCCCCCCCCCCCTGGATCCGCCACTGGTTTTACCCTGATTCCGTGTCAGACGATCCTTTGCATCAAGAACTCAATGTTCCCCAGCAGATATAACAATTATTTGTGGTCTGGCTCTCTTATGCTCAGGCAAGGAATATAAATCCTCTTTTGTGACAAAAGTAGAGATGCGCAGGCTCGGTTCCCCGAGAACCAAACTTAGCAGATCCGAGTATCGAGCCACTTTTGTGCTTGTTCAGAATTGAAAACGAGGTAAAACTTCATTGTTACATCTAAAACCCAACTCCCCTAGGGGATGAACCTTCGGCGCTTAGCAACAAATCAAACGGGGATCTGAGACAGTAACTCAAATATATAACAGTGAATAATGACAGGGACCTGCAGCGTCTTCAATGGATCAATGGTCATCGTTACGTCGTCAGATCTTGGGAGTTTTGGATTCTATAAGTACCGCCCTCCAAGGCGATCCAGCACCATTTCACAGAGGGACACAGAAGGGGTAGTACAGTCTGTAGAGCAGTCCCATAATGCACAGTGTTATATGGGTAATACACAAGAGGAGAGCTCCATTGCTAATTGTCATTGCTGAAATACAAATACTAGGGCTGGCAGGCTTTTCTTCAGAATTTGCAGTCCAAGTGTATGTACTGCTGTGAATCCATTTTGATAACACCACAGAAGAGCAGGAGCACCAAGCAGCTGCTGCCATCAGTGATGATGATAGTAATCCCTCTACGTCATCTGCTAAAGCCTATGTAAAAGTGCATAGTGTTTTTAAGTCAGGGGAACAAAAACATAAAAAACACCTTTTACCTTGGTCAAGAAAAAAAGATCTGTAATCCAGGTAAAGTTATCTGCAGAAAAAAATAAAACTGCCAACATGCCATTCTACACACGCAGTGACAAATAAAGAATGAGGCCTTTGCCTCTCTGTATGAGTATGAGTTCTGCAACTGTCACTGAGGCATCTTCTTGAAAGGTCAGTCGTGACCAAGCAAGACCTTGTCATTCGGACTCCAAATACTTTAATGTGTAAAAGCCGAGCTAGAAGAAAACAGTAAGGCATTAGAGGAAAATGTAGGCAATTGCAGCAGCTGCAAGAGCAATTTAATTTATCCTGCCACCAAATGAAGCAAAACGTGGTGACAAGGTGGAATTCCACCCTGTATATGTTTCTGCGGATGGAGAAACAGCGAAAAGCCATCCACGCTTTCTCCACAAGCCACGACACTGAGAAAGGAGGAGGGATGTATTGTAGTCAAGCTCACTGAAGAATACTTTCTGTGTTGTGCAAGGTGCTGAAACCATTCAAAGTAGTCACCTGTTAAGTGAGTTCAGATACTGCTAGCTTGAGTCAAGTGATTCCCTTAACTAGACCTTTGGAAAAGCAGATTGAGAAACTACATTTTGGCGACTGTGCTTGATCCTCGGTTTAAAAGCTATGTCTTATCTTTGTTTCCAACTGACCCAGATCTGAAGAGATGCAAGGAGCTCCTGGTGAGCAACATGACAGTTCAAGTGTTACATGACAGGACGGTGTCTCCTCCTTCAGTTTCACACTCACCTGCTGCTAGGAAAAAAACTTAGCTTTCCCAGGAGACCCAGGGATGGTGCATATGAGTCAGCACAAAATTTTGACATCTGGTCTAAAAGAATTGACCAAAAAACGTGACACCTCTGCCATAACTCCACTTGATCCTACTATCGGCATACAAAGGATGGTGGAGGATTATTTTCACAACAGCATACAAATAGACACATCAGGCAGTCCCTTTACATACTGGGAGGAAAAAAAGGGAATTTGGAGACCCATGTACTAACTCGCTTTGCACTGCCTAAGCTGCCCACCCTACAGTGTGTACTCGAAAATAGTTTTCAGCACAGCCGGGAACCTTATCAGCGGCATAGGAGGCTACTTCCTCAAAATGTGGAAAAGATGATGTTCATAAAAATGAACTTCAAGTTCCATGAGTAAGGCCTTTCCCACCAATTACATCAAAATACTGAGACTTCTGTAATGGTGGAGATGAATTAATGTGTAAGGATGATGTACATGCTGATGAGGGTGAGGATGAAGCTGAGGATGATGAAGACAACAGTTTTATTCACAAAGAACGTTGCTTGCAAAAGTAATGTAAGCATGGATCTCTAAATAGACGTGTATATGTATTATTATTATCGTTTATTTGTAGGGCGCCACAAGGTTTCAGCAGCGCCGCACATAGTACAAACAGTAGACTATACAGGGTAGAACAGTACAGAACAATAAACACACAATACCAGTACTTCAGAAACTCCAGGAGGAGTTGTATATGTATTACCTTTCACTTTGCTGCTGTTTCATCAAGTGTTTGTAATCTGAATTTTACATCAAAGGTACTTAACTAGATTATAATTTTGTGGGAATTGGGGCTGATTCGAAGCTCACTGATGAACTCGCTTTTTGCTGGGAATTTCAATGGCTCTTTTTAGTGCATTGTCTTGCATCCTGGATTGGTGTGTGTCTGATAAAGCATGCATCCGAGGGGGGGGTCAGTGCTCGTTGCCATGTATTAGCTGTAGCATTACTTCAGTTATCCAAGAAACAGGTGGAGCGATCAAATGAACCATAACTAGTTTCATGATCCAAGGAAAATTTTATCTTGCACCACTTTTCTGCCACTGCTGTGTGCCAATGTGTCCTAGATGTGCTAGGATACATTGGCACACAGAAGTATGACACACAGCAGTATTTGAGTCATTGCTCTGTTGCTTACCATCCAGCCAGGTCGCTGCAGTATTTGTCTGAAAGTGTATGAAAATAATATTGTGACCTGTGAGGTGGTCAAAATTGACTGCACATTACTTGAAATTAGTGTTATCAAGGTTAATAATAATGTAGGAACAAAAAAGAGCAAAATTATGTGATTTTAGCATATTTTTCTAAAAAACACAGATCCAAAACCAATACCAAAACACACAAGGGCGGTTTTGCCAAATCCAAAACACAAAGCTAATCCAGATCCAAAACCAGGTCACGGGAGTCAATGAGCATCTCTAGACAAAAGTGTCCTTCATTGCTCTCATAATTCTGGAAATTAATTCCACAAATTGTTCAGGAGGCTGAGCAGTGGGGCTTTTGGGCTGAGAAATACAGCCTGCAAAGATTCTCCTAGCATTGTCACATGCTTCACAAATACGGTAATGAGACTTGCTGCTTCTTTATCCTTCAACAGGCTCTGAAATAATGCTTAGAAGACGATCTGACAATATAAATGTAGAAAGAACCCCTTAGTAAAGAGTGTACCTTTTTTTCAGATTTTTGGGGGTAGGCTCATGTTCCATAACAGCAGAATGGTCCAGAAATTGCATTCACGATGGTTGCAGTGCACAGTAAGTAATTCTGAGGTTTTCTCATGCTGTTTTAGGCCCCAGGCCAGTCTTTGACAATCCGAATTGAAAGTCATATAACTCCTATGACATTTGAAGCAAAAGGGATGCAAGACACCTGAAGAAAAGGCCCAGAAACCTAGTCCTTTGTTTGTTGTATCATCTAGTGTTCTAGGGGAGCCAGTCCTGTCCCTAGTTGCAGTCCTGAAGGTGTGTCACAAGGATCATCCTGATCCAATGGAAAAAAGGGAATTCCCCAATATAGAAAAGAAAAACACAACAAATGACTAGACTATACTTACACACTGTTTACTAGACAGGAAAAAGACTCCAGGAAAAGGAGTCACACTTTATACCTTCCTGGGGTGTTTCTTTTTCCTGTCTCTACTGAACGGACTAGAGAGTTAACTTATAAGTTATGGCGGCCATGTTAATTTGTTATTTTATTTTTAGTAAATAAAAACATTAGAGTAAGCGTGAGATACATTTGATTTCATGGATGTTTGTGAATAAAGGGGTAGTAACTGTATCCATTGCCACTGACCATAATATTAATAGATGAAAATAAAGAGAAAAAAAAAAGAATAACTTTAGCAATTTTATCCCAATAATACTCCCTAAATAAGTAGTAGGACTGAGTCTATCCCATACTCAAACCTACGTGGTTCAGCAGATACTCAATAGTGCCATCACCGTTCTACTACATGGAAAATATTGTTCTAGGTTGAGTTCTTCTTCAAAATGTTGGTAAATGTGATGACTGATGAAAATGATGTGCAATTCATAATATGGATGTAGACTACACAAGTGCAACTGCTAGAATTAAGCAGGATGCACCAACACAATGATATCTTCTGTAGATGGCAGTCAGGAGTAAGCAGAAGGTCAACTGTGATCCAGATTAGGTACAAGGCTGACAAGTTTGTATAGCAAACCGAAAGATGTAGAATACGAGGAATATGTTATAGGTAATGAATTCCAATCAGGATTAATCAAAAAGGTTTATCAGTAGTCGTGGCCAAGGACAGTGCTAGTCTGGTACACAGGAAAGACAAGAAATAATCTGCATCCCTAGTGAGAGTTGACACAAAGGTCTTTAATTGTAGAAGAGAAGCATTAGCAGGCATGGTTAGAAAAAATATCTTAGTGCTATTCGGTAGATCTAAGCTAATTTTGCTCTCAAGCCCACACATGTAATACACAGTCCACTGTATAGCAACATTTAATGTATAATACGGATAAAGTCTATTGGCACATGAAAAATGGGATTTATACTTACGATAAATCTTTTTCTCTGAGTCCATCTGGGGGACACTCCTTAACCATGCATCTCCAATTTTGAATTTCACTGCGGTGGTCAGGTGTTTGTGTCCCAGCAGCAATTGTACCGTTCCCTACTTGATGTCAAGTTATCTAGTCACCAGGAATCAAGAAATCATAGCTGGAAACAGCATTCCATAGATGCACAACCCTTACATGTTTCTCCGTTTTCACCATGCAATTTACTTACAGAAATAAAGGGGCTTGTATTTGATCTGTCTTTTAATGAACATTCTGACCAGTCACAGGGCACCACTTCATTAGTAATTTCTCTTTCATCCATCTGGGGGACACTCCTTAACCATGGGGTTGAGTCGGGGGGAGGAGTCTGGCACCCAAAGAGTTAACTTTTTTCAGCTGACAGCATATCACCCCCAATTCCCACATACCTCAGTTTGATTACAAAAGCCATAAGGAAGATAGGCCAATCAACCAAGACACACCACTCAACCGAGGGGGGAGTGGAGACAAAACAACAAAAAGACGGGGGGATCGGAGTCCCCCAGATGGACTCAGAGAAAAAGATTTATCGTAAGTATAAATCCCGTTTTCTCTTTCATCCATCTGGGGGACACTCCTTAACCATGGGGACTTACAAAAGCAATCCCTCTGAAGGGTGGGACCGCTCTGATCTCCTTGCACGCAGAACACTACAGCCAAAGGAGGCATCCCCAGACGCAAATATATTAAATTGGTAGAATTTCGTAAAGGTATGGACCGAGGACCAGGTGGCTGCTCTGCACAGCTGGTCCGCCGTGGCTCCATTACGAGCCGCCCAAGACGCCCCAACCGACCGTGTAGAATGGGCAACAATACGTTTCGGCACAGGGAGATTAATATGGACATAAGCCTCCCTGATAGTTAGGGTAAGCCATCTGGCAATAGTTTGCTTAGATGCTGGCCATCCCCGTTTGGAAAAGTCAAATAACACAAATAGAGACTCTGTCTTACGTATCTTTGCAGATCTCTTAACATATATACGTAATGCCCTCACTACGTGCAAATATTTATTTGTCTTTGTTCCAGGAGTCTGAGGGTCCTCTCTCTACGGGACCCTGTAGGGCAGGTTTTACCTGCAGCCCCAAGGCCTTGCTAGTACGTCCCTTACCAGTGGATCCCTTGTTTTTGCGCAGAACTCTGGGACTTCCCTGTCTTTTGTTCGGTTCTTGTCCAGCAACCACCAGCTGAGGACCTACCTCCTCCACTGGTACCTCGAACACAGGAATGCTCCTCTGGGGTGGGACCCTGCCCAGGGTAAGGTCGCGAAAGATGTCACCATCTTTCCCAGCAGCTTCAAAGACCTGGCTACTGATAGCCTCTTGTCTGACAGGATCCTGCCTGTCCACTCCATCTAGGACCTCAACTTGTCCTGTGAAGACAACCTTCTGCTGCGTACCAAGTCCCTCACTAGTCTCAAGAAACTCATTCTTAGACAAGGGATTCTCTGTGACCCTTTCAGACTCTAGAAGTTCGGTCATAGACTGAACAACTCGTCTAGCCTTAGCACCCTGAATGGGTGCGACTAAAACCTTTTCCCTTACTGGAAATTCTAAGCCTGTATAGCTTCGTCTGAACAAGGCAAATCGACAGCCCTGAGCTCTTTCTGATTTGACAGAAGCCAGCGAGGTAATTTTTTTCAAAACCTGAGGTGAGCTGGTCCCATGAATTCTATCACGATATTCTGGACCTACTCGTCTACCGAGGACCCTGTCTGCTGCCGGGCAAACCCAAGCAGCCGTCCTCCCACCCCACCCTCTGGAACCAGAGGTGGGTGGTAGTCATGCTGCTGGTCTATCCGGCAGCTTGGCGGAAGAAGCTCTCCGCGCCACAGGGGCAAAGGATGACCTTCCCCTACGGGACTGTCTCCTGGATTCCACGGCCCCTGGACTGGTAGTCTGGCCTCTGCCAGACCCGCCCCCATAAGGAGGCTGTCTCAAAGAACTAAACCTAGGCCTAGCCCTAGGTCTTGGAGTATTTACAGGCAAGGACGTCTTCTTACCCCCTGAAGCCTGTAAAATACAAGAGTCTAATTCTGGACCAAATAACATCCCACCCGTATACGGGATGGATTCTAATGATCGTTTAGACTCTGAATCATCATTCCAAGCCCTTAACCAGAACGCCCTTCTAGCTACTACAGCTGTAGCTGAAATAGACGAAGCTATGGAGGCCGAATTATGGGCCGCTTCATATACTTAGCCTGCTGCCTCCCTTAGCTGCATGGCCAGAGGCAGTAAATCTGAATCCTGCAAGGCAGACTCTAACTGCCCTGCCCAGACTTCCATGGCCCTAGCTACCCAGGTAGAGGACAATGCTGGCCTGAGGCGAATACCGGCGGCCGAGAAGATCGACTTCAGCAGGGATCCTAATTTCTTGTCAGTCGCGTCCTGTATGGTCGCTGACCCGGGTACAGGTAGTGTAGTCTGACGAACCAATCTCGCCACAGGTGTATCTACCTTTGCCACCTGTTCCCAACGGGTCATATCCTCCTCCTGAAGGGGATACAATACGCCAAACTTCCTTGGCATAGAGAACCTTTTATCTGGATATTTCCAAGAGGCCTCTACAGTATCCCTCAACTCCACTGAGGGAGGGAACCTGACCACCTGCTTAGAAGCCTTCTTAAAGAGGGAGTGGTCCAAAGACTTTGTCTCCTCTACTTCAGCAAACCCCAGGGTCTGACGAACTGCTCTTACCAGGTCGTCCATACCCTGGTGCCTAGAGTTTCCTTCTGACTCTATAATGGACACATCTGAATCGTCCAACAATTCCCCTTCCTACTCTGAGGAACTCTCAGAGTCTGACACTGACCACAGCGCTTTAGCTGTTTGTCTACATCTTTTAACACTACGCTTGTGTCTGGGGTTCTCCAGTAGATGGGTAAGCCAGGCTTTTAGCCACCGCTGACCAACCCACCTCTCCCATCAGGGAAACCCCCGGGAGGGCTGGGGAAGGAAATACACCAACCCCTGGGGAAAATGACTCATCTGTCATTCCCACTGTTATACCCTGAGAAACCACAGATGTAGCTGGGATCTCAACTGGTTTAGAGAACAGATTTACAAGGGTATTAACTACCTGTGTTAAGGAAGCCGCCCACTCAGGAGGATCTACCGTTATGGTGGAGGTGTCTATAGGCTGTTTCACAGGACCACAGTGCAGGCTGCACAGAGCCCCCCCTGATCCAGCCGTTCACTTGTTAGTTTAACATTACATTTTGAACAGACATTATGTTTGGTACGTGTTGTTTTGCTTTTATCTGCCATCACAAGATAAGAAAAACGAAATCACGTTCAAAATTCACAAACACTTCTCCAATTTATCAGAAAATACAGATTAGGTTATATTAACATATCATAGTATTTCTGATTTAAATAAGACAGGCTTGGAGAACTTTATAGTTTTCTCATAAACAACAGTTCTCTCAACACATCATTGTCTTATAATATACATGTCTACACATGCACACACATACACACAGAAGAAATAAAAGTGATACTCAGCGGGGAAGATATGTGTCAACAGTGCACTTCTCTTCAAATGACTGCTGCAACTGTCCTCCTTTTGAAGCTTGGCGGCAAAAAGGGATCTTCCACGTGCTCACTCAGCGGGGGAGGGGAAGAGGTGCTTCTCAACACATTCCCCTACCACTGGAATCTCCTTCTGTGTCTCTGCTAACAGCGATTTCCACATTCTACTTAGGTGAAATCCTGTTGCTTTATCTTTCTCACATTTTGCTACCACACCGCAAAATACAGGTACATATTTATGAACCAGTCAAAAGATAGTATTTCTGTTCCTTTTCCTCTATATAGAGAGTATAATTAGTCAAGCTGAAAGGCTGCAGCAGGTTTTTCAGTAATGACTGCAATTAGCACAGAACACCTGGGCCCATTTAGCATTACATTTGGAACAGACAATATGTTTGGCACGCCCAAACACTTCCAAAACCTTTATCAGAAAATACAGACTAGGTTATTTAACATATCATAGTATTTCTGATTAAATAAGACAGGTTTGGAGAACTTTATAGTTTTCCTTAAACACAGTTCTCTCAACACCTCATAGTCTTATAATACACATGCATACACAGAAGAAACAAAGTGATACTTAGCGTGGAAGATATGTGTCAACAGTGCACTTCTCTCCAAATGACTGTTGCATCTGTCCTCCTTTTGAACTTTGGCGCCAAAGGGGATCTTCCACGTGCTCACTCAGCAGGGGGGGGGGGGGAAGCGGTGTTCCTTAAACACATTCCCCTTCCACTGGCTTTCCTTCTGTGTTGTTTACTTTAACAGTGTTTTGCCCTTTCTCTTATATTAGGGGAAAACCTGTTAGAATGTGTTCCCCGCTAGCGCTATTCAAAGCGCGCCATCATCAAGAATTCACTGCCATCCCCATGGGAGGAGGAACTTGGTATACTCCAGCTGGCTTCCGGGGAACCTCAGCAGTAAAGGCGCTCTCTGCCTAATGGCAGCGCCAGTCCTGCATCAGCCGGGAGAGTCTCTTGCCGACTGCTTCCCGCTGTGAGAAGTGCTTCTTACCTCTCTGTCAGCGGGGCCGACCCCCCCCCCCCGGCAGGTGCTTCTCCCACGAGTCAGCTCCGTTTACACAGAGCCTCTCGCCACTGTCAAAAGAAAAAAACTGCAAAAGAAAAGGAAAAAACCTATAACCAGTGAACCCTGTTCACTGTCTCTCTTGGAGCTCTTCAGGTGCAACCTTCTTCCAAGGGCACCCAATTCAAAACTGAGGTATGTGGGAATTGGCGGGGGTGATATGCTGTCAGCTGAAAAAAGTTAACTCTTTGGGTGCCAGACTCCTCCCCCTGACTCAACCCCATGGTTAAGGAGTGTCCCCAAGATGGATGAAAGAGAAATTACTAATGAAGTGGTGCCCTGTGACTGGTCAGAATGTTCATTAAAAGACAGATCAAATACAAGCCCCTTTATTTCTGTAAGTAAATTGCATGGTGAAAACGGAGAAACATGTAAGGGTTGTGCATCTACGGAATGCTGTTTCCAGCTATGATTTCTTGATTCCTGGTGACTAGATAACTTGACATCAAGTAGGGAACGGTACAATTGCTGCTGGGACACAAACACCTGACCACCGCAGTGAAATTCAAAATTGGAGATGCATTAGAATGTGGCCTGGATATGGACAATCATCTCAGCATGAGTATGTGGCATAATTATTAATATCTTTAACTCAGCACACAGATGGACCCTGATCGTGGGATATCATCTAATATATTATCATCTATTTTTTTTTTTTTTAGAGACTACGCGCCTGAGTCATTACGGAGAGCAAAGCAAAAACAAAAAAAGTACTAACTTTGCACCTAGGCAAACTATGTTGGATTGGAGGGGGAGGTAAATTTAAAGTATGGGGACAGATTTATAGTCGGGGTAGGGCATGTCCAAGATCAGCTTTAAAGCTCAGTGTAAAAATAAAGCTATCGTTTGCTGTGCTACATGAAAAAACAGCCATTATTTAACTTATGTGCAAAATAATAAACTAATTTACACCCGTTGAGTTGTCCATGATCAAATTTGCTCCTTTTTTTTTTTGCCTTAGGCTAGGCAAACACCGGAGCAATTTTGTCCAACAATTGGGCAAATCAGCTGACATACGACCATTTGGTCAGAAGTCGGGTCAGTGTATATAGTGACACGATGGTCAAAAATTGATCCTTGAAAGTGTCGATTGTCGGCTCATTTGGTTGGTCGTACAGTTTAATATTGTCCGACCAATCACCTAAAAATCCTGTAGTGTGTATAAGTTTCAGATCGACCCACAAGCAACCGTTGATAGTTCCTCAAGCTACGACTCCTTTAGGTGCGTGTTTATGTTCATTTCTGATGCCTGAACCGGTCCCAAGTAGTGCGGTGTCCGCACGGCCCTCATTTGGTAATTAGGTGTTTGTAGCAGTAAAGCAATAGCAGGTGTCTATTGCATTAACGCGCACAGCATTATTCTGCCAATTAAATTTTACACCTTTGTCAGTGTATTGTTCTAAATAAAACGTTTTTTTTTATATATATTTGTATTGCTTATGTCTGCCTCCATAATTACAACTATGTCACTTTATTGTACTCAATACACATTAATAAAAATGCAAAATGTGTATTACATATGTCTGCCTACGTAATTATATTAATTTTTGTACATAACATATTTTTGTGTTTCCTATAGAAGTGTATAGATGTGTATTTTATAAATGTCTGGTTGCATATTAGTGCACCTGTGGTAATGCATCTTGCACCTGTGCTCTGTAAACTTTTCCATGTACATTCAACATGTTTTATAATAATCAAAGCTTTATTTACTTGTTAATGCATATATTTGTAAAATAAACAGAATAAACCACATTGAAAATTCAACAGATTTATTGTTGAATTCTGTAGAAAAAAACAGTTGAAAAATATAAAATTTCAACATTTATATTAGCATTATAACATTAGACTTTTTAATGGTTAAAGTTAAGGTTTTTTTTTCTACTTTTCTTGTTTTTCTTTGTTTTTTTTTAACATTACTGATGTTTGCCCTTAATTCTTGAAAATACTCGTCAAGCTTTTCCATCTTTTTCGACCACACCCTTCAAAGGACTACAAAGATTCTTTTCTCCCTCAGAACTTTCGTTCGATATGATGATGGTATCTACAAGAAAGGAAAAAAAAAATGTTTAGCATTTAACTTCTATATCTGTAATAAAGTTAAGTTCTTTTCAAACACCATGTAAAGTCCCATTTGCTCACCTTGTACACTGCTCGAAATAAGTTTATGTTGTGGTCCCTCTTGTTGCATCTCTGCAAAGGTGCCCTTTACTTCCATAGGTTCTGTAAAATAGTTGCCATTTTGGTTATTATAATGTTATACATTTTTCCCAAAAACATTTTACAGCCTCCACATGTGAATTCAAATACCTTTTTGCACTTGAAATTTATTTATTCTCTTCCCACGTTTCTTCTTAATTTGTTTTAGTAATTTCTGCATTATTAGTTCCTTTCTGATAATAACTCTTTGGTATTTTGTCTTTTGGCAGTTGTAGTCGTACTGGTCCAATACTTTTTCCATCATCTCCACCTCTCTCAGACTTATTGCCTTTGCGCTCTTCATGCCCGTTAATTGCATTTCTTCTTCTTTTCCAGCCCCCACCACTTCCACAATTATTTTCTCTTCTTCTTGCACCCCCACCGACACCTGCTCAACTTCTAACGTCCCTCGGCGCCCGACAGGCTCCTCATTGGTTTTATACACTCAAATATGGACGTTCATCTCAGTTGTGGACCAATCAGTGGTGGTACTTGTACAGAATGGAGCAGTGTGGGTGAAACACATGCTAATGAATGTATGAAGAAAACATGTTACCTTCACTTTTTCATGAGGTTTGGGGTGGTTACTATTGAACATGCTCTGCCCTTAATTTAAATTTTTTGGGTATATCATTACATGGGTCTAATAAATCATTTCAGGTTGTACAAAATTCGAATCTTTGCTCACAATAATATGGCTGTGAAAAGTTACTGCCTGGACAGTCGGTCTTTTGTTAATCAGGTAAAAAGTGACTAGTGTGTACGCATTAATCGTCTGAGCAATCGGACCTTTGCTAGCAGGTAAAATCGTTGTAGAGAACACATCGGTTGGAAAAAATCTCCAGTGTGTACCTAGCCTTACTCAGTGGTGCACGCAGGGGGGGTTTCTGGAAACCCCTCCCCTCTGCTAAAGAAGTGCCCCTGTACCATCCAGCAGCCGCGGAGCTGTCAAAGAAGCGTCCGCGGCGGTGCTGTATTGTATACAGCACCATCGCGGATGCTTCTTTGACAGCGCCGCGGCTGCTAGATAGTGCAGTGCTGCCGAAACGGCTTTCGCTTTTTATCTTTTTTTTTGGGGGGGGGGGGAGCCCGCCCCCCCCCCCCCTCAAAAATCCTGCGTGTGCCCCTGTTACTCTCCTTAATGACTCAGGCCCTAAGTGTCCTGTGCATACAACTGCCTGATAATCACATTTTCAAGTGGCAATAGACTTTTATCAGCATTATACATATATTGATAATATACTGTTGCGCATGTTGCGTGTGCATACATGGAGTGAGAGCAAAAGTAGCTTATATCTACTGAACTACACTGCAAGTTTATAAACATATTTGATGCTGTGTGCACTCTTTTTTCTCTATTGTTGCCTTAATCGAGATGTCAGCTTCAGTGTGAAAAGTATTTCCTGGCAAGTAGTTGATAAAGATAAGCCTTGATGGCATATCTGACCTGACCACAGGTTGTTACTGGATTGTGCTAATCTAGCTTGAGTCTGCAACAGTAAGCAAAAATATTTACAAATTTTCTGTGGCAATTTAGGCAAAAATGAGGAGCCCAATTACCAAAGACAACAGCAATTCATATGAACATGCATACTGGATGGGTGGTTTTATGGCCATCAATGACTGTTCATATACTGCATTTCAGTACAGTAGGTTCTTAAATATCTTTACAGTGCTTGCAGAATAGGGAGTGTGGCAGTTCATCTATTTTCAACCTGTTTGTGCCACATAACCAAATTGAAATGTATAGACAGCATGACTAAGACTCAGCTCTTCTCAACGCCCTTTGTCCTAATCTGAATCCTTCCTGCTTCTGTCTTGTATAGATTGTCATCTCAGGCCAAGTCATTTATGTTTAATAATGTCATAATTATTGTTAAATATCTATATTAGTGCTGTCAATCAAATTTAAAAGAATCTGTTCTACAAGTTTTACAACCATATTCAGTAGATGACGTTAGAAAAACAAGTAGTTGGGCTGATTTACATTTATCTGGGGGTCAATATCTGGTTTCTCAGGTGCACATTCATTTAGATGGTTTGCACATTAGAACCGACTGCTGGAGGGTTACCAGCAGTCAAAGCTCCTTAATACAGCTTGTAAAAACATACACTCAGGGGCCACTTTATTAGGTACACCTGCTTGTTAATTCCATTATCTAATCAGTCAATCATGTGACAGCAAGGCAATGGATAAAAGCATGCAGACATGGTCAAGAGGTTCAGTTGCTGTTGACGCTGGATCTTCTCCCTGGTAGCAATCTCTCTCGGACATGTATGCTGAACCCAGGCCAGAGAATGTACCTCTATTAATGCAGGTTACTCTAGTAGTCTCCTGGCTCCTCCATATTACAGTATTCCTTGCTGCTTCTCGTTTCATCTGTGGAAAATGAGCCTTCTGCCTTATTCCAAGGAGTCTGCCTTAACACACTGAACCCTTTTCTTGCTTCCATGCTCATTGATGTGTTCAGTCTAGGGAATTCTTACAGACCACATCCCACATATGAACTATCAAAATTTATTTATATAGCGCCAGCAAATTCAGTATCACTTTACAATTGGGGACAAACACGGTAATAAAATAATACTGGGTACATAATACAAACAGAGAAAGAGGTAAGAAGGCCCTGTTTGCAAGCTTATAAGCTGGACACCCACCCCAGGGGCTGTGATCTGCATAGTGCATGCTTCAAAAGCCCATATCTCCCTGATCACATTAGACTATGCACCCTTGGTGTGGGTGGAGCCAACTTAAGCATGTTCAGATCTTTCACCGAGAGGGTCTACTTCTGAAACTGCAATAGCTCAAATACCAGTCAGTTTCTGATACATAGAAGACATGCGATAGCCAAATGGTTAATGCAGGAGAAATCAGATTTCTACTGCCTTAGCCCATTTACCGCAGTTCCCACAAAACTTTATGGGGACTGCAATCTTGCCAAATTTATCAAGCAGGGAAAAGCGAAGCTATTTTCTGCAAGCAGTAAAGGATAGAAATACCCTTGGATGCTAGTTTTCCTAGAAAAGATGAGCTGATCCGCCAGATAGCATGTACATACATGTTGATTCAGAGTAGCAGAAAAACCGCATTGTCACCAACATCTTGTCATTTCATCATTCCATATGGGGCATCCAGGTTCCTGCAGAGCTGGTGAGATGACCAGTATCTCCTGTATACAGCTCTCCAAACAGGCTTCTGTTGTCAATCCATAAGTACAGCATACACTATACTGTATGTAATTCTGTGCGCACGTGCACCTTAGTGCTGCCGCTGTCAGTCTGTTCATCCTCCTCCTCCTCCATCGCGAAGGGGTTTTTCACAGCAGATCAAAAACCATGGGAGCTTTGATACATAGCTGCGAAAAATCATTACGGAGTGCTGCGTACTGCAGTGATACATAATGATAGTTTACGCAGCCCCACTGGCACCAATGATACATAGACCCCCTTAGTGTGTGCCTGACAAGTGCTATGCAGAAGAGCATCACAGCAGCAGAAGACCACACTAGGTTCCACTCCTGTCAGCTTATGCAAGGTTAAATTGTCCTTTGATCTGTTGTGTATATGATCACAAAAGATAAGAAATCGGGATTACCTTATTTCTCTAGAAATGTTTAGAAGAAGACATGCAGCTAAAGTTTTGTGTGTATTAATGTTCAACTTTCATTTAATAGCAGTAAAAGCTGCCATAGCAGCTTATTATTAATAAGTAATACCTGAATAAATGAGAGATGAGAATACTTTATTGCTACTTTGTCACCTCTTCAGCCCAAAAACGTAGAGGAATAAAGGGAGACTCAGCTAGTGCACCCCCAAAGTCAGCCATCAATGTCTGCACCCTGGTCAAAATATCATGCGTCTGGTACTAAAATATTACAAGATAACTGGTACATTCTAAGCCTCTAAGATTTTGGCGGAATATGCAGGATTACTCCAGCCCAATGACCCTTACTCAGCCTTTTAACCGACTTTCTGGTATTATCTATTATGTTTTCAGTTCTTTGTTCTGGTTTCTGTGGTGAATACTGCTTTTAAGACCAGACTTCAGACATTGTGATCCCTATCTTAAGATAAAAATAATAATTAAAATTTATATATATATATATATATATATATATATATATATATATATATATATATATATATTTCACTTACACGCACACGGGTCAAAGTGGAGGTGTATATGTGTTGTTATGCCATACCACCACTTCCGCTACTGCCTTCATTGTAAAACTATCAAATTCCATTCACCATTCCCATTGCATTTTCCATAATACCACTTCTAAATTTCCACTCCATCGCATGCGTGTGCGTGTGTTTATTTCTTTTGTCTATTTTCCGGATTTTCAACTGCACAAAACAAATTCCCTTGTTCTGACAGGCCATTGTTTTCCTTTGTTTTCTTTTTTTTATTCCATGAGTGAACTAAAGTTCCATTTCTGGTATTTAAAATATCATACATACCCAATGATCTAAATAATAGTTACCATATGCAAACGAAACATATATACAAGGCCGCAAAATTCAGGGCAGAATAAAAATGGTTTTATATTTATTTTATTTTTATCCTTGTTTGTTTTGTAATTTAATCTTTACCAGCCACTTATTTGTTTCCAGTAAAATAATAAGAGTGGAATTGATTGTAGGACTGGAACACATGGGTGTACAAGTAAAAAAAAAAATTTTTTTATTCAAGTGCATGACAAATGCCTTGATAATCATTAACAGGATCATGATGGAAAGCAAGCGAGAGGCGAGTGGGTGTGGGAGATATCATCATGCAGTGGAATACTAAATTATATTAATAGGTGTACCTGGTCAACAGCAAAATGTACCTGTTGTGTGATATGCGATTGAAAGATTCATATATAAAGCTTTGCTAAGTCAACTTATTTAGAAAGGACTTGTCTAATTGATATTTAATTGCTACATGGATATGGGGAAGTACCTAAGCATGAGCAGGAACCATCTTTGTTTTCAACAGAAAAGTCCACCTGAATGTGCAAATTAGACCCTAAACCTGTATTTTGTAAATATAACTACTGCTATATCTAGTTATTTGCTACTGTGCCTCCACCACAAACTATATGTAATCTGGTTTGATTTGAGTAGTACAAATAATTTTTTGCTGCTCAGTTCAAAGAATTCATTTTCAACACATAAAGTGTAGTAGGATATTAGGTGAAAAAAGATGACTGCATATATCGGGCACTAAAGATGGAGTTTGAAGAAAAGATAAGTGCTATATACACTCAATTAGACATAGCAGAGAGGTTATTTTTGTAAAATATAGATCAAAAAGTTGTCTTTACCCTTAAGGGTACATACAGTGTGGCTGCCAAGAAGAGGGGGGGAGAACAATTTGCCCGGCCATGCCAGGGAGCCCGGCTCCTCACTGCTGAATTTTATTTTTATTGCAATTTTTTCCTTTTGTTTTTATTTGCCCGATGGGGGATGGTTCCGACCCGATTCATTGGTGGGGGGAGCTGGACAGTTAAAAAAAAAAAAAAAAAAAAGTTACATACTCACATGATCGCGGCGCCGGCGTCCCTCCTCTCTGCCCCGTTTACACTGATTGTCGGGCGTGACGTCATCAAGGCACGCCCGACATTCAGTGAGGAGCAATGCAGAGAGGACCAAGCAAGAATAAAGAAAAGACAGGAAAAGAAAGAAGCTAACAAAAGGTAAGTAAAGGAGGGCACAGAGTGATAAAGAAAGGGGGGGGGAGGGAGAGAGAGGCAAAGAGTGATAAAGAAGGGGGGAGGCAGGCACAGAGTGATAAAGAAGCGGGGGGAGGCACAGTGTGATAAAGAAGGGAGGGAGAGAGAGGCACAGAGTGATAAAGAAGGGAGGGAGAGAGAGGCACAGAGTGATAAAGAAGGGGGGAAAGCAGCATGGAGGGCACAGTCTGATCATAAGGTGGCACAGTGTAATTGTGATGAAGGGGCACAGTAATGTGTGTTTGATGGCACAGGGGGCTTGTTGCAATGTAGTGCGTGTGAGGTAGGTGGTGGCTAATTAATGGGTGCTATTTTGTTTGTAGGGTGATGGTGAGGCAATTTAATAGTGGGGACTTAAGTTGGGGTGGTTTGGGGGCTATTGCATGTGGGGGTGAGTTTGGGGAGAATGAGGTCTATTTATTAAATTGACTATGAATTATTTAATGGCAGTGATGGTTGCGGGAAATGGGTATTGCTGGGGCTGTTTGCAGGGAGGGAAATAGTATTCAGATTTAATAAATAAACCTATTATTTTAATGTTGGTGCTGGAGGAAGGCCTAATTATTACTCGTGGGTGCTATTGATTTAACATCGGGGCTGGTTGTAATTTTCTAAATGTACCCATTTTTTCTTTACAAACACTGCCCCCAACATTCCAGGATCCAGAGAAGCAGCAACTAAAGAAAGTAGCAGCCACAGGTAGGAGAGTGAGAAGAACAGGTAGGAGAGTGTGTGAAATGTTGTGATTCTAGTGGGACAATCCCAATTTTGGTGAATGTTCTGCCCAATGTAAGGGGCAGGCCAAGACTGTGAACTATTTATGTACACACTGCATTCTTTCTATACTACACTATAGTCCTATATGTCCTGAAAGTCAGGAGTGCTGGGGGGGCATATGTCATGCTCCAGTAAGCGGGCACTGCACCCTTGTGTCAGTGGTGTACACAACAATGCAGGTTTTTTTGTGCAGCAGGGTGGCCTAGCACGTTTCACCTGGTAGCCACGCCCCAATGATGCTCAGCCACGCCTCATTAGTATGACTACACCTACATTAAATTATTTTTTTTTATTTTTTTTTATCATGCTCAACTATAAGCGAGGCCCCACGAAATTGTTGTACCAGGGCCCTGAATTTCTCGTGGCAGACCTGGGTACATACTCTACTGGCATTTGCCTTGTGCATTTTTACTAGCATTTTTACAGATGATTATATAGTTTAAACTGTGTTAAAACATGGCAAAAGCCAAGGAAATGAAACAAATATCTTTGAGAAAGTCTGCAGTGTTGACAAAAACCAGTCAATATGAGGAGCTCAGATCGGCTGCTGAGAGATTGTGTCCTTGATGCTGGAGTATAGTAAGTTACTGCTAATTCCTCTATTAACAGCATATTGGTGTATGTTGTGAGGGCATTTAAATGGAAAATCTTTTTATCCACCAAATATTTTCTCTCTCTCCTTTTTATGGCAATAATGGAAAAAAGTAAATTGACCAAAAACAGATAACAGTTTGAAACTTTTGGAATAAAAGATTAGCTTGATACATAGTATTAAATTAATAAAAACAAAAACAAAACCTGAAATGGTTACATGTCAGATTATTTCCACAATAGCATATGATGTTGTAAATACAGTGTACTTTTTGAGTGTAATGCTGGACAAATACACTGCTATCAGACAATTGGCTCAATGTTGTCAGGTGTGGCACCAAAATGAGTGATAGTTTCATATAAATCAGGTCCAAGGATTATGGAGCATGTTGGAAAATGTTGTCAGAAGATATTAGCCTGTATGTGTGGTCATCCTCTGACTGGACTTATAGGCCTGAGCGACACAAGTGTCTCAGAGATATCTCATCCATTTTAGCTAGCCAAGATCACTGTGATCACAATATTGGACAAAGGTACTATTGCTTGGTCCAAACGTTAAACATCAAATTGCGGCTTGCACTGCCAGAATATTTAAAAGAAAATATATTTTTGGGAACCTACTACTTCTACTGCATCTATGTTTACCACCAATCTCTTAAATGGATTGATTTGTATTCAATAAATGGCTCAAGGCGGTTAATAAACATGTGTCTATATTCGCTGCAAGTTTATCATTTTGCCTAAACATCACCGTATCTGCAGGCTGCAAACAATCTGATCTGACAAATCAAATTTGTATTGAACACTTGAGACTTCAGAAAATCTTGGGTGTGAATGGAAAACACAATGAATCCATCTCCTTGTTATGCAATTTCTGGGCAGACCACAGAATGACCAGTCTGAGATATTGCTCTTTTTCTCTCTATGTAACCATACTGCCAATCAGTGTCATCTACATGTGTGGGTACCTTGCCATTTGGAGATGAAAGGGTGTAGCTCTAAGGAGCAGAAAATTAAGTAATTGGGCTGAATATTGCTTGAACTGTTCTGGTTGAGTTAATCATTTAACAGGGTTTCCTATATCATTTCTATCAGGCATATGCATTTAAACAGAAATCTGTGTTAGTGGGCATTATAAATAAAGTAACAATTTCTCCCCCCAGTAACATCAAACATTCATGCACTATAGCCACAGTTACAATTCTGAATCACAAAAATGTAAGTTTGGTTGCAGAAGGAAATAACAAAAATTTTGTTTTGAATATTAAAAAGCTTTGTACGTCATTTGCTACGTTTTCTGCTGCTATATGGTGGAAACCAGCATTTAATCTTGTATGTATGGATGCAGTCTACTCACAAAGCACCATTAGTACACAAAGCACTTTAAAAAAACATCAAGATAAATTCAAAGGAAGAGGGCATGGCATAATATTTTCTGCATCACTAATGGTGTAGTCTTTTCAAAATGTACATACTTGTAAAACGTATCAAAAGTCTGACAACTCACTGTCTGCAACTGTTTGTTACCCCGAAACTTATTAGAACTAGATAAAAATGTAAAAATCTATGGATACATTTTGAAATGCTTGATACCGGTTGAATGAAATTTCAATAAATAATATTTAGTGCATTATTTCCAGCAGAAAGAAGCAGAAAAAAACATATGACCTGTAAATTGTGTTATAAATAATTGGCAAATATAAGTTGAAAACTAGCTCATTTCTCTCTATCATTCACTGTTCAGCTATTTGCCCCACTAAAACTGGGAGTACCATATCTGGTTTAATTCACTACTCCAGGGCCTGGCAAGGCTTTACTGCCAAAGTTATAACAGACCTGACATATGAATGAAGATATCAAACTTGATCCACGCTATTTTGGATGCATAAAATTTTTCTGTGGTGTATATATTATTCATGAAAGAAATAATACAGGAAAAAACAGTTTGTATTTCAATTTATCAACAAAAAAAAAAAAAAAAGTTGTTCACCAGCGTTGATAATCCCTTTGCCATGGGCAGCAGCCAGCTAGTGCAACAAGAACCCCAATAGTAGTTCTTTAAAACACTGGCAACATGGTCCCGTGCCACACTTGCAGAATGGTCCCTCTTCTTCTGAGTTTTGGAATATCACAGTGCACACCACTCAGAATAAAATAAACAATTTACTCTGCAGGTCCTCAACTACATCCTGTTGACAAGAGACATGTTTTACATATTCATCTCTGCAACATTTGATTGAGAAAGGTGTGACGACTTCTGCTAAATCCAGTGGGCTGGTAACACTATGCAGGCCTTAAAAGTTTTACATTTTCTCAGAGGGCTTATGAGCCAGGGGCCTCCCCCAAGCGTACTGCCCCAAAGAACGTTGTGTGTCTGCTCATGTTGATTGAGATATCTGCATGAACCATCTTTACTGCAATCTTCTGTTTAGCTTTTAAGAGGCAAACTCCAGCAGTGTAGCAGGTATTGAAGTTGGTTTTACCAGGTTCTATGCTTCGCGTGCATTGCAAAAATGGCTTCTCATCTACCACCACTTCATAACTGGCAAAGTCTGTAAAGTTGATATAGTAAACCTGTGGGTGGAAAGTAAACATATTAGCTGCTTTTTTTTTTTTTTTTTTTTAAAAAGCATGAGAATTAAGAAGTGCAAAACCAAACTGGAAGTGAGCTATGTACATTTCTAGGCCAGTTCTTTATGTACTTCAGGAAGTTATTATGGCTGCAAATTCTGCAAAAATCAAACATTTGATTGTAAACAATACAAGTCAATGTCGGTATAATACATTAACAGCACATTTTATAACTCAAATGTGCCATCTGAAATATTCTATTACATTACTAATATGTACCATTGCTTTCTGTGCAGCACATCACAAGATAATTTTTTGCTATTAAAAGGGCTGCATAATTGCAACATCCATGTGGCATAAACCTAACTACTGAAAATTAGGCATAGCTGATGAAGTACCACAGACCCAACATAAAGTTACCACATGTAAGATTTTGTAGCATTCACAAATATCTCTACTGTACAGTTATGGAACCTTCTATTTTGAGCCTCGTTATCAAAAGGGTCAGAAAACCATAAAGAAACAAAACTAAATTGCATGTTTATCATGTCACACACTTAGCTTAGGGATAGAATGACCAAACCTTAACAAAAAAAAAAAAAAAAAAAAAAAGGAAAAGCTAAGGTTCTAGCTAATATTCTAGTACATTCTAGAAAGCGATAGCTAGAATCTGACTGGTTGCTATGGGCAACACCATATTTCCTTTTCATAAGGTTTGATAAAGTTACCTCTTAGTAACTATAGGAGAAAGCAGTTAGCGATCACAAGTCACTCATTTACTAACCAAAGTTTATGTAATGCACATTTAATTTTGTTCAAACATGCCTATTTGTCTGCCTTGCATATTTATTATCTCTATCTAAACTCCTGGGAGAGCAGGCCATTCTCCCGCTTCCGCAGTGATGTGGGCAGGATGGGAGGCTGCATGACGTGAATTGAGCCATTTTGGCACCGCTCCATTTGGCAAAATGTTTCACATCATGCATCATGGGAGTAAAATGATGCAATTGGCCGCTTCTCACCACCCTCACTCTTCGCCTCTCCTCCGGGATGTCCCGGAGGGAAAAAGTAAAAAGTTGGCAAGTATATATATTTAATTGCATGGCAGGATCATTACAGATGGTCACAGGCACAATGTGTGACAAAGAAAAAGTAAAGGGGCACAACACATAAGAAAATAAACTTCTATCTGACCTGTCGAACTAGAGACAGAAAAATACATGGAGGAAGAGGAGGAGCTGATATACACTTTCTGAGAGGGCATTTTTGATTGACCTGCATCCAGCTAAACAAAAAACGGAAGCAAACCCATAGTAAAGGCTGCAATGGATTAGTGAAGGAGAAAAAGCATTTGTTGTACTGTTCGCCCACTAACATGTCTGGGACCTGTTAAGTTATGGTGCGGGTAGGCAAAGGCAATGTGATTTTTTTGTGTTTTATATTATTAGCGGGAATTTAGAGCCAAGGAAATGGGTGAGACCACATTAATAATGATCTATCTGATGGTGAATGGGCTTCACAAAAATGCAAGGGCTTCCTGTACTCAACTACTTTCACTACTATCACTGTCCAGGAAAAAGGCATAATTAGAGAATTCGGACTTCTATGTAAATAAATTGCAGATGCAATGCTTTAATATATAAAACAGATAAAATATGGCATACTTTAGGCTCCATTCTGTTTGAAATAATTTAATGACATTAATATGAATACCACTGAAATCTTTGCTGCCTTTCCAACAGTAATGTTGAGAGAAACACACTAATGTAAAACATCTACATAATTAGATGTGATGTTGATTTAAACTATGTTGTAAATATTAATATCACATCTGTGCTACATTTTTGGATGAGAAAATATGTTGTTTGCAACAGTTTAAGTGTGCTGCAAAAGTTTCTCCTAGGGAAAACATGGCATAAAATTAACTTGGTAAGCAATGCATCCAGTTACATTATGGAGTGCTACAAGTAGCATGTCATCTCTCAACTCTAAATCCATTCTAGCTGTAAAAGCCTTCTTAAAATATCCACGTTTCTATTTCACGCAAGAACATTAAGATGCAAGCATTAATCAAGGTACTGTTGGTGGAGACATTCAAACAACGTCTTAATTATTAGGCACACAATAAAATTTTTTGGGGGGAATTCTCTTATGGATGTCTGTCAGTGACATTTGGCTCCACAGCATTTAAAAGAACATGCATACTTGATCACAGTTAACCTTGTTTTCTTTCTAAAAATCATAATTTATTGATGGTCTTCTATCTAAAGGTTGAAAATAGGAGCTAGGCCCAAGACCGTACTCACTTCTACCTGACTATAGATGAGGTAGGTACCATCCACCAGAACCTCCAGTTCTCCGCTGCGTGTGTGTAGTTTAAACACCCTGTGGTTCATGGCAATCCTTGACCAGTCATGAAGGATTCCACCTGAAAGATCTCAGTGTGAGAGAATGGTAGTCACTCAATACATGTTGTCAATAGCAGCAAAGCATCAACAGATTATTTTGTAACAATTGCTGTTAAAAAGAAATTATATATACACATTATACACACACACACACAACACAGAAAACTGACTAGAACGTAATTAAGATAAATCAGAAGAGGAATCTATATAGGTCTTAATATATAACACAACATTCTTGCAAAGTTTTCACCAACTCCAAAATGTTGTGCAGCTTTAGTGCCTTTAGTAAAATAGAAGAAAAGTATGTAAGTGGCTTTCTTTTTCCTCCCTTTTATACCCCTATGTCATGTGGTTGCAGGATATGATCATCAGATAAGACCATACATTTATTTGCTTGTGACTCAGTGAAATGCCCAATCAAACCTGTGCATTAAAATTATTAAAGTAAAACAATAAAGATACCATGGCAGTATTCTCTCCAGGCTCTATTTGCCAGGTGCTCTGCCTGGCAAAAATACCCTGCTGCCCAGAACTAGGAACTCACTACTCACTACGACAAGCCGACCGACAGGCGGTGACCATTGCTGCCCGGCACTCATGTGATGCAGCTGAAAGACGCACTGCAAGGGTATTTTTGCGGGGGAGGGGGGGGGGGGAAATTTCAACTTGCCGCGCTATTTGGCTCATAGCATGGTAAGCGGATACAAAGTACAAGCATACTATAGAGTCTATTACTTTCTCTGGAGATGTATTATTCGGTCCTGAGCTAGATAAGATCATTAGCCAGGCCTCAGGGGGGAAAAATATTTTTCTTCCTGTGAATACTTCAAGATCTAGATCAGCCACATTTTGCTCCTTGCGATTCTCATGCGAATTTCTATCCAGATGGTCTAGAGGCCAGTCCCCCCGCAGGCAAATTGCGGTGGGAGGTTGGGCCAGAGGGAAAATTTGCAAGGGGGAGATAAGCCTGGGGACCCAGATGCCCAGAGGCCAGACTCCCTGACAAATCCTCTGCAAGACGGGCATTCTGCCCACACAGATTCTTCTGTGGTGGGAGTCCATTTACTTCTTTTCCGGGATCAGTAAATGCCGGGGTAATAGGGATACACTATGGACCTACTCGGTTTCTCACCTAGAAGACTGCAGGAAGCCCCATGGTGAACAGACAAAACTAAATGTGTTGCTATGTAGGAGGTTGCTCAGGCCCTAATTCGCTCTGGCGTGGTTGTTTCGGTCCCGGATCATCAAAGGAATTAAGGTTTCTATTCAAATCTTTTTCTTGTTCAGAAACCGGACGGTTTATTCAGGTCCATCTTGCATCTGAAGACTCTAAACAACCAGCTCAGGGTGGACAGATTTAAGATGGAGGCCCTGAAATCAGTGGTGAATGGCATGAAAAAGGAAGCGTATAAGGTGTTCCTGGATATCAAGGATACATATCTACATGTGTATTTGGGAAGGACATCATTGCCTTCTAAAGCTTGCCATTCAGTTTCACCACTTCCAATTTCGGGCGCTTCCCTTCGGGTTGGCTACAGCCCCAAGGGTTCTTCTCAAAATCATGACCAACATGGTGGCTCTGCTACAGTCAAAGGGAATCAGGATTATACCCTATTTGGACGATCTGTTAATAAAGGCAGATTCAAAAGCTGTTCTTCAGGCTCACGTGTAAGAGATTACCCGGACTTTAAAGTCCCACAGGTGGATTCTAAATCTAAAAAAATCCAACTAGTCCCATTGCAGCAGATGGTATTTTTGGGCCTATGTTTCGATACTCAAAAACAAGGTTTTCTTACCAGCGGACAAAATTTTGTCCTTGCAAAGCATTGTAAATTCTCTGTTGGCTCACAGACAAACGTCCATTCTTTTCTACATAAGAGTACTCAGAAAAATGGTCTTGACAATCAAAGTGATCCCATTTGCCCAATTTCAATCCAGATGGTTTCAATTGGAGCTGCTCTGCATGTGGAACAAGTCCCACCTATGTCTGTCCAGTCAGGTCTTACGCCTTTCTCAGAAGATGCATCATTTGCTCCTTTGGTGACTGAGAAGGGAGAACCTTGGAAAAGGTTGCCAATTTGCCATAGCTGAATGGACTCTGCAGACTACTGGCATCAACCTTTAAGACTGGGGGCGGTCATCGGTCAGCATCATTTTCAGGGTCTTTGGACTCCGGAGTAATCAAGACTTCCTATAAATGTACCTGAATTGCAAGCAGTATTTCGAGTGCTAATCACCACTGAACATTTTCTGTAAGAAAGGTCTGTAAAAATTAAAATCAGACAATGCTATAGCGGTGACATACCTCAACCACCAATGAGGGACAAGGAGATAACCCGCCATGGGAGACCAGCAGGATATTTTGGTGGGCAGAAAGGAATGTTCAGACCATCATGGCAGTCTTCATTCCAGGAGTAGCCAACTGGCAAGCAGACTTTCTCAGCAGGTAGACTGTTCACCCGGGAAAATGGTCTCTTCACCCAGAGGTCTTTCACCAGATTTTGAGCAGGTGGGGATGGTCAGACATAGAAATTATGGCCTGATGATTCAACCACAAGGTGGAACAGTTTTGTTTAAGGGCAAGAGACCCAAGGGCAGTCTTCGTAAATGACATGTCAGCCCCTTGGCAGTTTCACCTGGTTTACATCTTTTCCCCAGTGGCAATGCGGTTCTGAGGGTTCTGAAGGTGAAGCGAGAGGGGGTCCGGGTCATTCTGGTAGCTACAGACTGGCCGCAAACATCAAGGTACAGAGACGTTCTCACCATGTCAGCAGTTCAGTCATGGCGTCTTCCTCTCAGACCAATATTGTTAAGCCACGGACCTTTTCTTCACCAGGGTTTAAAGAGGCTGGCTTTGACAGCATGGCTGCTGAAGCTCTGATTCGGAGGTGAAAAGGTTTCTCAGATAAGGTAATCCAGACCATTCTAAAGGCAAGGAAGCAAAGTTCTGACTGGAAACTTGAAATTGCATTGCGAGAGGAAGGGGGATTTAACTACTACCTTTCAGGCACCCAGACTCCTCATGTTGTTACAGGATGGGCTGGATGCGGGGCTAAGACTTAGTGTCCTAAAGGTTCAGGTTTCTGCTCTGTCTTTTTTCAGAGAAGACTGGCTCTTTTTCCAGATATCAAGACGTTCTTGCAGAGGGTCCTGCACATTCAATCCCCTTACGTTTTTCTCGTGGCTCCATGGGATCTAAATCTGGTGTTCGATGCTTTACAGCATTCACCATTTTAACCATTGGATAAGGTAGAGTTAAAAATCCTTACCTGGAAGACTGTTTCTTCTAGCGATAGCAACAACGAGAAGAGTGTCAGAATTAGCAGCTTTGTCCTACAAATCCCCTTTTCTGATTTTCCATAAGGACAGAGTGGTCCTTTTGACCAGACCCTCATTCCAGCCTAAGGTGATTTCAAAATTCCACCTTAACGAAGACAAGGTCATTCCGGCTTTTGTCCATGGTAGATAGATCATGGTAGAGGAAGAGGGCTCTCTTCAATATCTGGATGTAGTCAGTTTTGAAGACCTATGTCCAGAGGACTCACAATATTCGCAAGACAGAAAGCCTTTTGGTCCTATATGAGGCCCATAGAGTGGTTCCCCAGCATCAAAGGTATCCATTGCGAGATGGATTACGGAAGTAATTCATCCTGCTTACAGGCGAGCAAGGCTTCTTGCTCCAGAGATTGCCAAGGCGCACTCCACCTGTTCAGCGGGGGCCTCTTGGGCGGCACGGCATGAGGCCTCAGTTGAGCAGCTGTGTCGGGCTGCCACCCGGTCCTCAATTCAAACATTCACCAGAATTTATAGGTTTAATGTGTTTGCATCTATGGATGCCAGTTTTGGGAGGAAGGTACTGCGCATCGCCTCTTCAGGGCATAAAAACCCTCCCATAAAAGGTAGCTTGGGGGATGTCCCCAATGTACGGGGTCACCCAATAGGAGGAAAGAGAAAACTTGATTTTATACTCAAGTTAAAACCTTTTCTCATACTCCATTGGGGGACACCGGATGCCTTCCCCCTTTTATGCTTTGGTTTTCTTCTCTTTTTTATTGGTGTTCTCCTACTCTGCAGGGCTTAGTTAGAAAATAACTAATTAGCGCAGGTGGGGCGTGTATGGAGGAAAAAGGGGAGAAGCTACACCTAAAAGGTTTTGAAATTTAAAGTGTCCTCACTTCAATACTACTCTGAATACCCAAATGTGCGGTGTCCCCCAATGGAGTAAGAGAAAAGGATTTAATGCAAGTATAACATTTAGTTTTAGTCACACCCCAGTTATGCTTTTGGAGCTGCAAAATAAGTAATCAATTGACATCCATTGTCCAGCTGGCATAGTTCGTAGCAATAGCCATTTTTAACTAAAACTTTATAACCCCATTCATGCGACTTTATCTGTTTCTATGTATTGATCTATCCGTCCACCCTGTATACTTGTTGCCTTTTTTTTCAATTCACATTCTTTAGCATTCATGAACATTAGCGGATGTTAATGTTCATGAATGCTAAAGAATCCTGGGAGGGATAACGACTTTCATTCACTAGAACATCTAACATTCCTATACATAACTTATTTAATCAGTACATTTTTCATATCTTCTAATAGATTTTCAAGATTTATTACAATTATGGTGTATTGTTCATAATTCTCTCTGTTGTTTTACCTCACACTATACTCGCTACATCAGTATATAAATCAGGAGCAGGGTTTTCCATAGGCATTGGCTCATGGGGCTGCTTGATGTGTTTTTTTGGTGTGCTTCTTGGTGGCTGGGCCATCCCCAGGGACTGGCACTGACAGTACAAACATATGTTACAGATTTACAGTGTAGCTGGGGCAGTACATGCATTGCACCACCCTGTCACCTCAGTAACTATGTGCTGAGCTCCTCCAAATCAGGGCTCAACACATAGTCCTCTGACGCTCAGCCTCACGTGACTGAGGCCGAGGGATCTGGGAATCCATCAGCTCAGTATTGGGATGATGAGCATGAAAGAGGAATGAGAAGGAGGAAGCAGGAGTACGGAGAAATGAATGGTAACTCCATTCCCATGTTCTCGGTTCCCAGAACATATGATTGAATAACTGGCATGGACAGTGAGGCTTGTTGACTGATCCATTGTAATGGAGATAAGCCGGAGGCAATGACATGCGGTTGAAAAAGAGCAAAAAGAAGACTGGATACAGATACCTAAATCATACAAGTAGCTGTATGGATATGTAAACCACTCTCCGGCAAGTATATATGGATGGGTTAGAGCTGTTTTGGCAGCACTAGGGGGAATCTACTCAATATTAAGCAGGTGGTTTTAGAGTTGTTACTGATCTTAGTGCTTTTCAGTAGATATAAGCTAATTTTGCTCTCAACTACACGTGTGCACATGCCCATAATAAAGATAGTCCACTTTATAGCAACAACGTCCTGAGGAATCTGGCATCAAGACATTAGCAGCAGATCATTTGAGTCCTGTAAGTTGTGAGGTACCCATCCATGGCTTGGACATGTTTTTCCAGGACAACCCAAAGATCCCAATAGGCATCAATGAGCCTTGAGCGCCCATATCCCTGTCGCAAGTTCAATAATTGTCTTTCCATGGACTACTTTTGGTAGGTACTAACCACTGCATACCGGGAACACCCCACAAGACCTGTAGTTTTGGAGATGCTCTGACCCAGTTGTCTAGCCATCACTATTTGGCCCTTGTCAAAGTCGCTCAGATCCTTATGCTTGGCTATTTTGCCTGCTTCCAATACATCAACTTCAAGAACTGACTTTTCATTTGCTGTCCAATATATTCACCCTTTGGCAAATGGCATTGTAATGAGATAATCAAAGCTATTAACTTAATGTTGTGGCTAATGTATGTATGATTCGCTCTCCCTCCCTCTATGGCGCATATATATATATATATATATATATATATATATATATATATATATATATATATATATATATATATATATATATATATATCTAATATCTCTCTCTATCTCAAAAGTAAAGAGCAGCTTATTAAGCAAAACAAAGTTATACCTGCTTTATCTTACTTGCAATGCATTTTGCATAAAACATTCAAGGGATTGTTTTTGTTTAATTTGAACAATAGCATCTGTTGAATTGTTGATGTTAGTGTCTACATGTAAACAGCTATGTTTAAAAGTATGTGTTTTTTATGTTTGAAAGCCACCCCTGCTCTCAAGAAGATGTATTGGCATTGGGAGGGTGGACCTATTGTTAAAGATAAGGGCATGTCCACCACAATGTTCAGGCAACCTAGTTGTGAGCACAGGTAGGCAGAGGCAATGTGATTTATTTTCTTTTTTTACAATTCTATGGAAAATTGAGAGGCAGTGGGAGATTGACAGTAAATAAGTCCCCAGTAAGAATAATCTGTCAGATAGTGACTGTTTCATGTAACAGAAATGTCTTCCCAAACTCAACTATATCATTGGAATGCCAACACTAGGAACTCCCTGTTGCTGGATTAAGCTGCACCAATAAGCAATGTGTGTACTCCATCCATGGGTGTGCCGACGGTCTACTTGTGTTTGCTCATCTACTATTGAAATGCTTATCCTGTGGATTAACTCTGCTTACTGTGACCCTGCCTACCCTGGTGCATTGGCCTTGCTTACCACCATTGTGGCTAAAGCTAATGGTGTGCTAACCCCGTCTACTTTTGTGGTAGTCCCACCTACATGAGGCCACTTTCAGAATATTTTCCAGGGCCAATTTAAGTTCCCAATCTTCCACAGTATATAGTGTTCACTTTATTTGTAAGATAGACAGGTATAAAAAAAAAAGTCACGACTGGATAATTGGCTATAAGTTAGCATCCTTAATTAAGACACATCTTTGTTCAAACAAACTGGTTAAAAATAAGGTCAAGTAAAAGTCATTGGTTTCTTACCATTTTTCACTTGTATTGCTGAGCCTTGACCTTGTAGGTGAACGACAGCTGGCTGCAAAGTAACAACAGACAAATAACTAAGAAACTTTGACATAAAAATATTAACATATAAGGCAATTCTTTTTACAAAATATTTTGGTATTCCTTTTGAAACCAAAATGTTAAGTAATGTCCAAGGAACAGATACAGTGTTGCAGAAGACAAAGAAAACATAACCATAACTTTTATCTTCATCTTAGACAAAATATATCCCAAACATAAAATTATAGACTGCAAAAAAAAAATCATCCCACTAGCTTTTTTCTTCTGTCCATACATTCTGCTGTTTAACCGAGTAAAGGGATTTACTAAGCTATTATACAAAGTACATAAATAAGGGCCACAAAACCTAAAATACTCGCTGCTTTATATAAAAAAGCAATAGCATTAAAGATATATAGGAAAAAGCATGTATACTGTGACAGAAATTGAGATATTTAACATAGTCTTTACATTTGCTGTACAGCTGTTTTCATAAGGATTCATCCACACAAGTGGAACACTACCATTAAGATCCAAACTAAAATCAACAAGAGAATGCCAGCAAGGCATCTATTGAAATGCCAATTTGAAAATGGCAAGTCTACCTCTATCTTCTGGTTGGCGGAGAGCAGCACAGCTTTAATGAGCAATTGGTCAGATATATGTTGCACAGTGAACATCATGTCTCTAATGCAAGCATACGCTTACCTGGGGTGCAGCTGATGAGAGGAAAGCAGATGCTCTTCTTCCAGCCTTAACAAGACACATCTTTTTAAGTGAGGATAAGGAGTCTAGAAATGATTATCCTTATACATGGGTTTACAGGAGCATCACTGGAGTTGATCACAAAAGGGCAGCAAAATGTATACTGCCCATATTCAAACAAATTTGCCTATCCTACTACAATCTGCAGCTATATTAATATTTCATACATGTTAATATAATTCTCCTGCCCTGTATTATAATGTGATGACGCTGAAGCTATTAGAACCATATAGTCCAATTAGGGTGATCAATTACATTACTTTCAGCTATGTGATCTTGCGATCTTTGAGCCTAATGGCATACTGTTACATAACCACAAGTCTCAGATGACACAACTACCGAGTGCTTAATGAATAGTCAATATGATAACTAGAGATGTTCACTGACCCCCGTGTTTTGGTTTTGAATCTGGATTACCGTCGTGCTTTGGTTTTGTCAAACCGCCAATGTGTGTTTTGGTTTTGTTTGGTTTTGTTAAAAAATCAATGTTTTTGGGCATAAAATAACCTAATTTAGTGCTCCACCTGTTTTTTGGATAAGTAAGGAAATTCTAAAGCTAATAAATCAGGAAGAACAGTTTAATCCCTGGTAGGCCGTCCTTAATTCTGCACACAAACCTGATTGTCTTCCTCTTCATCTTAGCCTATTGGAAATGCAGCCATTGTCTTTGGGTGTATATTACACCCTACACTTATAGTTAAATTTATAAAGAAATGGACAAAGGCAGTTTGGTTTCAGTCTCTATAGCCCCCCTCCACTTGTAGTTGAATAGAAAAAAAGCAGCCTGCATAGACTGTAGAATTAGAATATAAATAGAAATTGAGAAAGGCAATTTGGTATCTGTCTGCATCATAATCATCAACATCATCATTAGTACCATCGTTGCCTACACAAATCTCCCCCTCACCCTCTTTTAATTCCAAAGTGGCATCCTCAATTGGTGTATCACCGGCTACACTCGGGCTGTTAAGGCACACATCAGCAGAACTGCTGAAAGGACCCTTCTTTATGGGTACACGGTCACTAACAGAATGCTCACGATTAGACATACCACTGGTGGATGGACTCTTCACAGGGATTGGTGTCATTTCTGATTCAGAGCATACATTATCCTCTAATGCCTTACTGTTTTCTTGCAGCTCGGCTTTCCCATGTAACAGTAGTTGTGCACCACTTTTAGACTCCAAATTACTTGGTCTTGCTTGGTCATGAGTGACCGTACAAGAAGGAGGCTCGGTAACATTTTTGGATCTGACACTAATAGAGGAAGGCGAAGGCCTCATTCTTTCTTTGCCACTGCGTGTGTAGAATGGCATGTTGGCAATTTTTTTCTTTTTTTTTTTTAATCGGCACTTAACTTTTCCTCAGTTACACTTCTTTTTCGCTTCAACACAGTAAAAAAATTTTGTGTGTGTGTTTTTTTCCCTGATTTAAAAAGACTATGTACTTTGACATCACCTTTCCCAGATGACGTACTCGGAACACTACCATCAGGACTGGTGACAGAACTGGGTTGCTGATTCTGCTCATATGTGGACTGCTTTGAATCCATTTTAATGAGGCCAAAGCACTTGTAGTGCCAAAATTGTATTAGATAGATACTGCTGACAAATATGACTTGACAGCCAGAAAAATTACTGCAAAAGAATGGGGAATAAGGGACACCCCAAAAGCACTTGGAGTGCCAGAAATTGAAAAAACCCTCCTCTATCCTCCTCTTACTGCTGTAACAATTGGTATTAATATTAGAATTGTATAGAATAGAAACAATAATGTGTCAAATTATTGCTCTGTCCCTGCGCTGATATAGCCTGTGACCTAACCCTGCTCTCTCCCTCTGTCAAATGGCGATGGATTGCTGTGGAGGCTGGTATTTATGCTTTTCAAATCTCGCGAGAACCGAGCTCAGAAATACGAATACGTCACAATGACGTATTTCCTCGATTTCGATCCCAAATAGGCGGGAGAGTACAGAGCCTGCTCGGCTCGGTACTCGGATAGGCGAAATTCGGATGGATTCGGATCTCGGGGAACTGAGCCCGCCCATCTCTAATGATAACAATCCAATTGATATGGAGTAGTCACTTGTGCTCCTAACTCCCCCCCCCCTACTTAACTGTAAAGTTAATGTTTAATAAGAAAATATAGTATTTCTATTGGCAATAAATGCAATGTAGAGGGAAAAACAACACTTCTTAATGATCACATTTAAGCTTACAGTATTTATACTAAGTAACAAAATAAATAAACCAATTTGAATTCTTCAAAAGCATATCCTCTCAAGCAACCAGAATTAGGAGATCCCCCAAAAATATTTCAACATTAGTGTCAAGATTTCATTTTTTTTTTTAAAAAAAAAGGGGGGAAACAAGATGCCATAAAAAGGAACCTATTTCTTCTTAAGTGCAGAAATATTTGTCTCATGTAAGTATCTGATTCCTGGTGTTGCTTAAGGTTTCTTGTCTAAACTGTTCTTCTATTAGAAGCCTTAGAGCACTGCCTGGTGAAAAGCTTAGTTATCAATGTAATAATGGGATACTTCTAGGTAAACAACTTCCCATCATGCAATTAGTTTTACTGTTTTTGTATTATGTTATTCATATTTCCTTGGTTGATTCTCTCTGGTTCCTAACAAATTACTGGTATGGTGATACTGAATAATCATGGTCTTTTTTATTTCGTATATTGTGTAAGCAACTGTCAGACCAAAAACTTTTCATTAACATAATAAAAATGTAAAAAACCTACTGTAACGTGCATCCTGCAGAATTCTAACAAAGTAAATTACTGAAGATTAACCATAACATAACAACTAAGATGCTTAACAGGTGATATTAGCCACTGTACAGGGATTAGAAGGTGGAAACAATAGTAATTCTATCTTTTATGTTTTATTTATATCATCTCTACATTTCTCTCACTGTATTGATGTCCTGGTCTATAAACTCAATGTCTTGAGTAGTCCAGAAGTGATGGTCAGAATCTGGAGAATTAAGTTTGAATGTCATCTGCTTAGAGGCGATACTGAAACCCAATGGAATCATTTACTGACTTGTCTATTTATACTGAAATTAATTGCAGACTTCAGGTTAGGTTTACTATAACACTGCACATTGCTAAACCATATTTTGAGAACATAATAAAGACTTAACACAAAGTTATTTCAAATGAATTACTGCACAAAGAGCTGGTGATGCACAAATGTTGTGTAGCACTTTCTAGGAATGCATCCTATGAAAGTCACCTAATAAGTCGACTAAAACTCAGGTTGGTGGTTTTCTAAGTTGGTGCACATAGGCCTATTGGAAAAATTGTCACCCTAGGGTTTTCAGCCTCAACCAGAGAAGATCTGTCTATAGGACAGAGAAAACCCTGGTACTTCATACAAGAGGTCACCATCTTTCAGGATTGCCTACTCAGGGGATGAGGGCTTTCTCCATTACAAGGCCACAGTGTAAGTTACAGAATTCACTGATATTACAATGTTCAAGGTTATTCTTCCATTAAATCATGTAAGCTGTTGCCTAATATCCAAGTAGCACAAAGAACGTGTCTTACCTGTGTCTCTCTAGGACTGGTCCTGTCTGCAGACCCTGCTGGAATGAAAATAAATAAATAAAATAAACTATACACAGAACCATCCTGTTAAAGCAAATAGATATCTTTTTATAGAAATAAACCTGTGGGCCCTTGATTTCCAGGTGGTCCTTGAGGCCCCGGTGGCCCAGGTGGTCCGGGTGGACCCATAGCATTTGATCCTGGTATTCCAGGAATGCCTGGGATTCCCGGAGGTCCAGGTGGTCCAGGTGGCCCTTGAGGACCTGAGGGCCCTGGAGGTCCTGTAGGCCCTTGCGGTCCTACCTTCTTTCCTAAAAATAAATAAAATAAATATATATCTTATATTTGGATAAAAAAAAATATATATTCTGCATTATTTTAAATATATGCAGTTGTCGCAATGTGTCAATCTCTAAGCAGGCAACTAAACTACGTCATGTAAGACAATTAGAAGTCAGTTATCATTTACGTTTAGTAGAATATAAACAACATATTTAGGTTATCATACATTCTGAAGTATATTTTAAAGTATTTGAGTTTTGTTTCATATGTACAGTGGCAATATGACATTTCAGAAAAATATAACACTAGTCAGCTAGATACCACGAGCTGGCACATAGTCACCAAAAGACAAAGGGGGTTCGGTTAAGATAAATGGGGAAAGACAGTCATGATTGCCAGCAGCTGACGGTCTTAAGATTGCTTTTTACAGTGTCTAGCATCTTTCATGTCTCCATCTTCCACTCTCTCTCCTTATTCCAACCACATCTACAAATATTATTCTGCTACTTTATGCATCATTTGTTCTCCATCCACACATATGAAATTGTAAGCACATTTTGATAGGTCCATTGTTATCTTCTGTTTATTTAATGTCACTTTATGCAATTTATTTGTATCATGATCCCCTCAATGTACAGTGCTGCATAATATACACCAGCTCTTTATAAATAAATAATAATAATCAAACTCCTAGAAATAGGAACAAATGTGGCAATGATAACAAGACAAATGTTAGAAACTCCAGATAAGCAGCACTGGATGAAATAAACCTCAAACTAACACACTAAATCAGTGGTTCCCAAACTTTGGCAGTTCGCGGCACCCTTAGAGTCTCCAAATTTTTTCAAGGCACCTCTCCAAAATAATTATTGAGCAGTCCTGTTTTAGAAGTAGTTGGGTCAAAAAATTGTAATAAGTATTTAGGTCAGGACAGAAATACTTATTTAGTTGTATGCAAAAATGCCCCCTCTGCATCCAGACACTCTGCCCTCTGTCACGCTGTCCCCCCCTCCTCTGCCCTCTCACGCTCTCCGTCACCCGCCCTCTCACGCTCTCCGTCACCCGCCCTCTCACGCTCTCCGTCACCCGCCCTCTCACGCTCTCCGTCACCCATCCTCTGCTCTCCGTCACCCATCCTCTGCCCTGCGCCAGCCATAAAAAAAAAAAAAAAAAAAAAAAGAACACAGAAACTTACCAATCCGTCGGGTGCCGGGACCCAGCAGCCTCCTCTCTCCCGCAGCTTGTTACTGACGTCGATATTCAGTGACAGCTGCGGGAGAGAGGAGGCTGCTGGGTCCCAGCGCCCGACGGATTGGCAAGTCTCTGTGTTTTGTTTTTTTATGGCTGGCCCGCGGCACCCCAGTGACAGCGCCGCGGCACCCCTGGGAGCCGCGGCGCACAGTTTGGGAACAGTCGCACTAAATAAAGCACTATAAAAAACAATTCCATATCAGTACCAATGTATGGTGTTTGTCACAAACTATATTTTGCCAACAGTCTAGAAAATATTGGGGCTGATGCCATAAACATTCAATGGCTGCAACAGCTTTAGGTCACTTACCATACATTTATTTCAGAAAAACAGTGTGTCCCACTTTGTTTTTTACCACACTGATGAGTCTATTGTAATCATTTTGACATCTGATGTGTACGTATAACAAAGATTGAATGTATGAAAAAAGCAAAAATAATGCACATGCAGTTTACTGTGTTTTTTGGAGTCATTTTAAGGAGTTCCACTGGACTCTTAGCTCAGGTTCCCTGATTGTGCGATGATCAAATGACCAACTTATTAAAAATGCATTCTTTGTATTGAGGTTTATATCCATTTGGCTTAACATGTTTTATAATATGTGAAACCAACATTCCCTGTTTGTTTACAGAGTACAAATTGAGTTAGCTAGAAAAAAAAAATGAACAAAAAGACATCCTGTGCACTTACCAATGTGGGCATACCCTTCTTCTACCTCATATCAGATTTTTATTTTTTTTTAATTGGTTTGGGTTGTGTATTAAAATGCTGAACTGCCATGGCAGCCTATAAATCCTAAATGTAGCTGCAAAAGTAGTCCTCAATTACTTTAAAAGAGTGGTAATTAGCACAAACTTCAGTGACAGTTGAACTTGCTAACTTTCATGAGCAACAGTGTCTAAGATGATCTCAGCATGTAACTGCAGAAAAGAATTCTTCAGCAAAGGGCAGCAGTGGGTGAAATCACATATTCCAGGATTGTGATTTTTGTGCTTGAATTTGAAATGCAAGGCAAAATAGCTAAGCAACTGCAAATCAATTGACTGCAAATTTCAACCCGTGGCTTGAGCAGCTAGTTTCCAACAAGAACTCTAAAGAGCAGGCTATCATAGTCAGATTGTCACACCTGGCCATGCAAGTTTGTAACTCCAGTGGTACAAAGAGCATTGGCAATGGACATCCTACACTATGTGCTCGACAAACGGACAAGTGTGCTTGCCCTCAGTGCTTGTTTCCAACTATGATGGGTTCTGGTGATTCTGTAATGTGTGGCACATTTCATGGCATGACTTGGGAGCAAGGTCAATAAGTGATCATATTCACCTCATGTTGCAGTTTTGCACTGTTGGGAGCGGTGTCTTCCAGTATGACAATGTAGCTATCCACCTATGTGTGGCCACCCAATGGTTTTAGGAGCAAGACACTGATTTTATATTATTATTAACCTTTATTTATAGGGCACCACATGAAGTCTGCGGCATCATACAGAGGGAAACCAATAGTACAATAAAGTAAACAAATAACACTACAACTCTCAACACAGCTACAGAGGTGCAAGGGGTATATTCAGCGCAAGTTGAAACCTGTGCCATTAGCGTGTGTAAAACTAACAGGTTTAGAGCCACTGAAAGAGGTACAAAGACAATGGAGGAGTGGAGTCAATGGGCAGAGAGCCCAGGGAGGAGCTGCGTAGTGTCGATAGTGAGCAAAAGCTATAGATAATGAGAACAAAGAGGGCCCTGCTCACTAGAGCTTACAACCTAAAGGGAATAGGAAAGACAAACAGTTGACATATGGGGGCGAGTCAATGTAAGGGGATCTGAAAGCAAGAAATAAGAGTTGAAGATATGGAGGATGAAAGAGGGTAGGGTATACTACATGGTGCAATGGTTAAATGGAAGACTGGTAGGACTGGCATTTATGGGATATTCTGAGACACATTTCACCCCTACATTGAGTAGATGTCCCATTAGTGTGTGTCGTGGATGTATGGTACTGCATCCCTCATGTGCAATTCCAAAGGTGGCAGCCTCAATGTCACAGTGCATGCAAACACCATGTGGTGGCTCAACACCTTACTAAGTGACTTTATATTTGTTTTACCATTTTTGTTGTCTACTACCTATAACTGAATAATGGGTTCGTTCAGGGCATCTGTCAGGTTTGTCAAAGTAGAAGATATTTCAATATCTGATAATGAGACAAATCATTTGCCCCCATCAGGTCCAAAGACAGCATAACTCTGAATCTCCTGCAATGTTACTGAATATCACTTCCTAGAGAAACAAAAAAATAATAATAATAAATAATAATAAAATAAAGATTTTAGCATTCAGGCCCCTTTCTGATTGTATTCATGAAAATATTTTGGAAGAGTATTGCATTAAATCTTAAAATGTGGATGTGATTTATCAAATGTTTGTGGATGTGTTTTCGTTTATAAAGAAATTGAAAGCTATTGGAGATAAAGATGTAGGAAGACTGTTCTATGCACACCAGTTTGTGTGTTTAACCCTTAAAGTGCAAAGAATGTAAGTGCCAAGAATATGACTGCCAATTTCTCATCAGGCAGGGTTAGAAGTATCAAAATTGTTGTTGTGGCATTAATACTGACATTCCCAGTATAAAATATATTATTTTTTATATTTTTTTTCCTCAAGGCATTCTCCTTTCCAACTGTTTTGTATTTAAATCAGAGATTTGCATGGGGGAACATATCTTCAATGCCCCCTACTTTCCACTGTATACCAAATGATAGAGTGGGGAGGAGGTGGACCCAGAAATGGTCAGATAAGATGAGACCATTCCAATACAGTTTCTTTAATACCCAAAGAGTAGCAGCAGGGTCTCACCAATGTGCGCCATCATATTCTACATTACTGCTGATGGCGGGGAGGGTGGGACTAAATCTTACTGAACCAATGTCTCACAATAGTGCAACTTTAAAACCTAAGAGACCCCTGAGAAACTTAGAGGCTTATGCTGATAATCATAAAACAAGACACAGCTGTTAAGGACCCAAAGCTTGCTGCAGAAAATACTGGACACATATCAAGTGAATTAACTTTGTTGTGTTCCCCCATCCAGGAAACGTTTATTTCTAATTGAAGCTGAATTAATCTTAAAACATTAAATCCATAATCGTATCACCTAGGAACACTAACAAATTAAGGACAGTGCATTTGGGGAAGAGCTCAAGATGGGTGACCTCACTGTAAACTGTACCCTATATAACTAATGCTATACTCATAAAATAATCTGTACTATCACATGGGAAGTTTAACCTCAGCAGTGTCCTCATTTATTCTCTGTGAAATCTGCAATGAGCTGGTGAATGGCAAACTAAGCAACACAACAGAATCTCCACTAGATGCATCATCATCATAATCATCATCATTTATTTATTTTATAGCGCCACTAATTCTGCAGCGCTGTACAGAAAACTCATTCACATCATCCACCTCTACTACAAATCCAGACACAGTAGAAATCAGGACTGCCATCAAGTCCATCCAATCTGTCTGGATGGCAAAAGATAGATGATCTCCAGACAAAACTTAACTGAATAAGGTATAAAATAACAGCGATACAATATGCAAATGCACAACAGATGTGAAACAGAGGATCATAGTAGTGGAAGCTAGTACTACAGCTAACCACTCCGCTATTGCAATTTGCACAGGCAAATTAAAGATCTAAGTCTGTGCCAAGTATGGCAAAAGCTTAACATGAGAATTGTGGGTTTACCAGAGATACTGGAAGAGTCTGCACAAACAGCATTGTTCGAAACACTGATAACGTTCCAGACCATATACAGTTTTCAGAATATTTGTGGTAGAAATAGTCCATACGATCCCAGGACAACCCATTAATGCCATGATCTCATCCAGGCCCTTCATTATGAAAATACTAAACTACAAAGATGGTGATCAATTGCAGATGTTCATACTAGAGAATGGACATAAACACTGAGAATCCAAGATGATACAACCAGATTCTTCATGGAATCAGAATAGTAAACATTCTGGTTGCATACAATGCAAAACCAAAATGACTAAGTCATTCGGGCCTCACAAAGACCTATCTATGCCATGTAATCTGTGAGTCAGGGGCAGAGATATGGTTACACAGGATGGCCAATAAAGAGGATTTGAGTGACACTCCTGCAGTTGCCCTACACCTTTCTTTTCTTAGCCTCTTCTCACCACGACCTTGTAATCCATCTCCCAGTTACTTTCAAATACTCAGACTTTTAAAAAAAATCCATAGATGAAAAGTAACTAATAACTCTTCCTAAAATTGTGTGTTTGTACTAGTATAATTTACCTATACCTTTTCCCTCAATATTGATTTACTTTTATCAGCATAACTGGCCCTGTCTCAATTGTAGAACCTGAGCTACCTATTAAGACATTATATATTAGTGCTAACAATAATGATTTAAGAATGGGCAGCATAAATCTCCTTACAAACTGTAAAACCTATTTTAATTTGTATTTATGCTTACATTGCGCATTCTCATCCAGCTGTTGTGGATCTGCAAATATGCTTGAACTTGTAGTTCAAACACATCTGGACATCCTCACGTTCACAGTTCTGCTCTATATAGCACTGCCTAAGATCATCCACATGGGCTGTTCTTACCATTTGGCACTAGCACCACAATAAAGACTTTTTAGTCATTCACTTGCAGTTCCCCAGTATTCAGCTGCGCGTGTTACATCCGTTTTTCATTTAAACCTGGGATGTGAGCACAGCAATATGATTAACACAGAATGCATGTGCTGTGTATGTTTCACTCATCTAACATGGGTAGTATGATTTTATGAAGGTGCTATCTGGTGGCAGAAAAATATATTGCAGGGAATTTTAATATTATGAATTCGCATAAAAAAAAAATAAAAGAATTCCTGCAATATATTTTTGCTCTACATACTGTGTTTCCTTAAAGAGTAAATGTATATTGCATAAAAGAAGTTGTGCAGTTTAACACTCAATGCATTTGTGTTTTAATGACATTTTATGTAATCTTATAGTTTCAACATGCAGAGGTTCTGAATGTCACCTCCGATAAAGCTTCAGGCCACTAAAAACAAATCTAACGTGATCAGCAATATATTATACCTGCCACAACCATGTAGATCTCTGACCCTGTCCACATAACAATGGGGGCGTTAATCTGCTCTCTCCAATCACCCATTCATTGCTGCATGCACCAATGCAGAACGGGAAATACCTCCCAACTTCCTGACCTTTTGGACAAAGCTGTCCTGATTAGAGCAGCAGGTCAGAGCCCTCAAATCGGGACTGTTCCACTTAAATGGGACATTTGAGAGGTATGATTTATGTAAATGTGAAAGCCACTTTGAGAACACTAAAATTCTCCAAAGAAGAAGGTAGTATTCTCGAACCTGATTGGTTTACACAGATAACATTTGCCATATAACCATATTTATCTATCTCACTGCAAGCAACTGTATTCTGACATCCACAATTTTAGATAGTGAAAGGTTCCTTTTCGACCAAACTATACAGACATTGATTGCAATCTGTTTGGACAGAAACAGTCAACGATTTTATCAGACTGGTTGGGAAATATGGTATGCTGCTGACTGGGCCAAACAACCAGATCATTTATGTGTGATATTACTAAGAAGTAGTCTGATGTTCATGTTAGAAAGTCTAAATGAAACTCCTTTCTCAAATACAATTAGTTTTGCTAAGCTCCAAAAGCTTTTACAAATTGCGAGCATCAAATTGTATTTTGGCCACAGATTCCAAATGAGGTGTGCATGTGTAGATAATTTATTGTTTTCGTATACTCAGTGGGAACATATTATGTATGGAATAGTAAGCTTACTTCAAGAGGTGAGCATACTGTAATATACACAAAACAGCATGAAGCAAATGAATAACTAAAAATGTTTGTCTTTCATGTTTTACTTATCTATGATCACTTGTGTATCTTGTGACCTATTTCTATTCTGATTTTCCACACTATACTGATGGACAAATTTACAGTTGCCTTTGTGGAATGGAGCTGATCATGGTGCTGAAAGTGGATTATAAGGAAGTTAGAGTCCTTAAACATGTGTATGAAACATGTGATTTTGCTTAGATCTGTGTTTTATACTTAGTCCTGAAGTAGGTGTGAAGGAATAGATAGAGATTTAAAGCTATAATCACATTTATTTATTTCAATGGTAAGTGCTCCAACAATAGTTTTAAAAGGATGGGTCTTGAAAATGCTGTGATTTACATTAAATTGTGTGGACAGATACACATAAAATGTGGGGATGTTTACCTGTCATAACAAATGCTTCACTATACCCATATTTACACATATATACATTTTTATGCAAGTGCCAAAATACTTTTACTCTGCTCTCAATGTCATTTTACCATGATTTCCAGAGGTGAAATTAGATCTTGATGTAGTGAGGGGGTTCATAAATAAAGCCTCGCATATTAAACACATTACAAAAAAGATGTCAATATGCTGAGAAAAGGCAGGATGGGAACTGTGTATGTATAAGTAAATAAACTCAATTCCTCATTCTGTGTTCTTTATACTTCATCCTCACATTACGAACACATAACTTAATGAGCTTACATGAATCTTAAGCACTTCTTATAAAGATCTGAACGAAATAGCAAGTAATATTTGAAAGGGATACTACATGACGTCTAAAAAAAAAAAAAGAATGCTAGTACACCAATGTCACTTTTTGGTTTAGTAGAATAAAAACATTGCACATTATTGTTGTGATACAGTTCCAAAATTGAATAAACATCTCTCTCTATATCTACATATATCTATACACACACACACACACATATATATATATATATATATATACACACACACACACATACATATATGTGTGTGTGTTGGGGAAGCACACACATATAGCCTCCTAAATAGAAGTTTAAAAGCAGTGAGCAAAGAAATTCTCTAATAATGGAAAGCATCTGCTCTGATTGCTAATGCTTTAAAAAATGTGATTAAAATAGGTAAATAAAAGTATGCTATAGTATATACTGCTATTTAAACAAACATGCACTTGTCACAAATACAGTTCACAAGATAGATCAACACAATCACACACACCAAGAATAACGCAAGATTCTGTTACACCAGTTTACATTTCACGTGTAATTGTCATAATGAATATATTCCCAGGAGTAAATAAGCTTAACTTGAACAAGTGACTCCAAAATATTCCTGTCATGCAAAGCCATTTTACCCCCTTTAGGAATTCACAATGAAAATCTGTTGTGGAAACAATTTCTCCATCTAATGGATTGGAAAAAATACGGTACCCACCACACATTACAAATCAGATCATTCAATTTCATAGTTTCCTATCTAACTGAACAACACAATCAAATGTAGATGGCCAAATCTGATCATTTGCATGGAAAATCTTCATTAATCAGACTGAAGCGGTGTGGATTTTAATTGTCCAATTATAGTCTAATGATCAGATTGTGCCATGCGGACGCAGTTAGAGATGGCTGCAGTTCAAATCGGCTCTGTGCCCTATCTCCCACAATCATACTCACAAATATAAAATAGTTCAAAATTTGTGACGGCAGTGGGAAATGACAATGTGATGCTGAGGAGTGTCAAAATATCAAAACCACTGCTGTTTTGAATACTCTCTCTCTATAGATATATAGATATGTGTGTGTGCATGTGTGTGTGTGTGTGTGTTGGGAATCTCTGTACAGCATCTGGACCCAGAGAGTTCAAATATCATGTCGCCACCTTCCTCGCTCTCTGTATCAGAAATGCCAGTCACCAATTATGCAGCATTAACATTGCTGTCAGATAATGCTTCCACCTTACAGTAGCCAAACATACTTTCCCCACCAGGAGATACAATTCAGTAGATTTTTTTAGTAGATTTTGTTCAAAACAATCAGATTGTAATGTGTGCACTTAAAGTTTGTATTAATACAACTAGAAATGTACTATTTTTCCCCAGAAACAAAACAATGTGCATGTTTCCAGCTTTACTTAGAAATAGGCAGGTAGTTGACAACAAAAAAGGGTAGTTACATAAGTAGAAGAAAGCTTGAAAAGGAAAAATTCTCCTTACAAGAAAATAAAATAAATGTAATGCACTCCAGTCTGGGAATAATTATTGTTATATATAAAAGACAACCTTTATTTATTTATTGTCAATTAATATTCCTGGTTAAGTACGTTTCACTGTGGCTTGATCAAAGGGAATCACCAGGGAAGTCTCGAGGGAGGTTTAAATATCCACTACAGCCAATGGTATATCACTTGAACAGGAGCGAGTGACAGCATAGCAGGCCAATGACATTATCACATAAGATATCCATAGGATAGGATGGCTAATGGAAGGGATAAAATAAAAATAAATCTAAATAGACAAAAGTAAATATGAGGATAATGAAATGTTCATTATGATACAGTCCCACATGGAAAGAGACATGAAATATTGATAAGGGCAAGATATTAGTCAATATGTTGATAGTGACATGTATACAAATAGAGCACCAAAATAAGGATAAATAGTAAGAAACGAATTGCATCACTGGATTGTATCCATCAATTAGTTGCTTACAGATAGTGACAAATACAGACCGAGACAAATTATATGTTTCACATATATAAGGACATCACCAACAATTATTCTTTATACGCAACTTGTTTAGTATCATTGCGGATTAGAGAGTTCAGATTATTAAATGTCACTGCAAGGAGTGATATAGGTAATATATGATGGATGTAAATAATCTGAATGTTATCAGAGACATTCTACAATTCGAACTTGCGTGGAGAAAAGCATATAGCCGCAAAAAAGAAAGCGTTATTAATGCTATTTGAATCTGGTGATATGAAAAAAAAATGTATGTATAGCTAGATCTTCCGTTTAGATCTGCAAGTAGTTCCCAAATATCATGGGTCATAGAAAGCAGCTACAGCTATTGCTTTCATTGAGACCAATGGGCTGTAAGGTGTTCATTAGGAATATCCACTGAGATTCTTTTTACAATAAGATCCGATCTATATCCCCACCTCTAATCCCCATTCTGATTCATTCAAGACCTGATGCTCTTAGGCCTTTAGGATCTCCTTTGTGAGTTTGAAGAAAGTGCTTAGCAATTGGTGAAAGGATCCCGAATCTTTCTTTATCTCGTGAGGCATTCCTAATACAGCCCATGTGCTCCAAGAAACATTGTTTCAGTGGTCTGTCTGTTTGTCCAATGCGTCTCTTACCACATGGACAGGGAGTCATATAAATCACTCCTCGAGTATCATAACTGATGTAGTCACGGATAAGGTGATCATCACCATATCTGTCTGTCGTCTTTTTCAATTTTTCCATGTGTGGATAGGCCTTGCATCTTCCACAAGAATGAAAGCCTTTGAACTTGTCATCTTTCTTTGTTTCTGTGAGGTGGCTTCTAACAAGATAGTCCTTTAGGCCAGTGGTCAGGAAACTGGGGTAAATTACCCCAAATGGGGTAAAAATTAAATTCCTGGGGGTAATGCTGCCGATTCACATGTTGTCAGTTGGATTGTAGACCCCTTTAAATGTGAAATTGCTGTTGTACTAGAAGAGCCTCAAGGGTTGGCAGAGGCACTTCTTGAGCATCGATGCAATAATGAAGCACGTATTGCATTTGAAAACAAAGCACATCTGTCATATTTGTGGATGTCAACAGCTGCAAAGGCATCAAAATTGCACAAGGAGGCAGTCAAAAAATTTCTGTCTTTTGCAACAACCTACCTTTGCGAACAAGGATTTTCCACTCTAACGAACATAAAAACAAAGCAGAGAAATTGATTGGACGCTGAAGACTGTATCCAAATTGCTCTGAAATAAAAAAGCCCCAATATTGATGCTCTCATATCAAAAATGAAGCAACATAATTTCTCCAAAACCTGAAGTTTTGAAGTTGAAGCTTTCAAAGAAAATTTGAATAGATTCAATAAAAATTTGAATTCCAATAATTAATATATGATTTCCTTCCTTTCAAATCAAGGGGGTAACGTCGGAGTATCTAGATATATTTGGGGGTAAAAAGGTAGAAAAGTTCCCTGATCCCTGCTTTAGGCTGTTGGTTCTTCGCCAGCTAATACTGACCTTATCCCCAAAGTTTTATTGAGTATGTCATTGGATAGAAGAACTCCCCAATGTTTTTGGAGGATAGGCTGGCAATCTTGCCACCCTCGCAGAAGTCTCCAATAAATCAAATATCATCTTTCACCTTTGGCTTTTTTGGGAGGATCAGCTCATTATTTTCCCTGAGCTCTTTTGTTTTGATGTTTGCAATATCCTCTTTCTAGTAGTCTACTACTGAGTTCTTCTGCACGTACGTTATAATGTGCGGAATTAGAACAATTCCTCCTAGTCCGTAAGATTTCCCCCATAGGAATATTCTTAATCACTGGTGGAAAGTGAAAACCATCGGATTGTAATATACTGTTAGTTGCTGTATCTTTGCGAAACAAGTCGGTCTCCAAAGCACCTCCATATCCTTTCTTGATAGCAATATCCAAAAAGTCAATGCTCTGTTGGTTCCTGGTGTATGTTAATCTTAAATTATTCTCATTGCTGTTAAGATTGGAGATAAACCGACTGAATTCTAGTTCATTTCCTTTCCACAAAATAAAAATATTATTCATATATTGAGACCAGTTTAATATCTGATCAGTGTAAAAATCAAAGGTCATCGCTGAATACAACCTCACTCTCCCAGTGACCTAAGTAAAGGTTCGCACACACTGCCCCCATTGCAGTTCCAGGAACTTGCAAGTAAAACTTGTCCAAGAATACAAAGAAATTTCTCTTTAGAATAAATTCAAGTAATTGCACCAAAAACTCATTAAAGGGTGAGTCTCCTTCCGATCTTAGGAAATGTTTGACTGATTGAATACCTGCTGTGTGTCCAATACTAGTATATAGGGACTCTACATCACATGTTACGAGCCATACATCATCCTCCAAACAAATACCATTAAGTTTTTGTATAATATCGGTGGTATCCCTAGTGTAGGAGGGTAAGGTAAGGACATGTTTCCTAAGGTGTGTGTCGAAAACTCTGCTCGCTTGTTCTGTTAAGCTACCATTGCGCAAAACAACAGGTTGTCCAGGCGGTATGTTCTTGTTCTTATGTATCTTCGGCAATAGGTAAATCGTAGGAATCCTGGAATTGGTAACATTTAGAAAGTTTAACTCAGTCTTAGTAATGGTTCCCATGTCTAAAGCGGTCTTAATAATGGAAAAATATTGAGATTTATAATCTTCCATGGGATTAGAAAATAATTGTCTGTAACATAAACGATCCTTAAGTTGTTTATTCATCTCGTTTGTACATATGGAGAGGCCAGAGAACCACATTGCCCCCTTTATCTGAGGGCTTAATGATCACATCATGTCATTGTTGGATTTCTTTCAAGGCAATTCTCTCTTCTCTCGTAATATTATCTTCTTAAATCCTATGATTCTTTCTCTTGAATCTAAGGTCATTAAGATCTTTCGAGACTAGTTCCTCGAATACTTGAATTGGAGGACAGATGGTTTCACCCGGAGAGAATTTGGATTTAGGTTTGCAAATAACACTGGATAGAGCTAGGTCATCATTACAGTCATTCTGTTCATTGAGGAGTTCTTGTAGATCCTGTAGAGCCACCTCATCTTCAGCATTATCCAAAGATATGGGCTTATTAGGGGAAAGGTCTCCCATTCCTCTTGTAAAGTAAATAGCAAGCCGAAACCTTCTTGTGAACAGTTGAAGATCCTTCTCCCAACTAAACCGATCAAATAATTTTTTAATAATTGGAGAAAAAGATAGGCCTAGTGAAAGTAATGTAAGATGGGTATCAGAGTATTTTGTCAGTCAAATTAATAATTTGTAGGGAATCTGATTGTTCTATTTTCTTAGTCGCTGACGTTTGTAATAATTCCTGGTTGGTCTCCAACCCCACTGATCCCTGACCAGGAATATTAACGGACAATAAAGGTTAAGTTTTATATATAACAATAATTATTTCCAGACTGGAGTGCACTACATTTCTTTTCAGGAGAATTTTTCCTTTCAAGCTTTCTTCTAATAAACTATTAGTTTAGTGCACCTCCATTTTTTGAATGTGATATATATTAATCACGTATTTGTTGGATGGTCTGTTTATATCTGGTGCGGAGCCAAACCCCCCTCTTTTTCTTTTAGATACATAAGTAACAAAATTATTCCTACTACCGAACATTCAACAGCTATGCCTATTTCTTAATGGGGAACACCACAAGAACAATAGAGGCCACGCACATACGACTCCAAAACAATGAAACAATGTCACATAATTCAGATTCCAACTCTGATGACTGCTGTTTACAGTCAGCAAAAAAACATTTTTGGCCTTCATTTCTTATGGCACAATGCAATTTACTTGGGCATCAGTGGCAGTTTGATGTGCTCCTGGTGATCTAGTAGATCATAAACTCTAAGTACTGTTTCTGAGCATGCACAAGACCACCCATAATGCAGTAGTGAATCTCACCAGGAAATATAGCAATACCAAAGTATAGCAGATAGAGGCGCATTGGAATATTCATAGCATAAAGCCCATACCCTCCATTAAACTGCCATCATGTGACCACTGAGGAGTGAAACTTTTTATTTTTGCAGTGATCGTAATATAAATCCCGTCCACCCCAGAGTCATTTTGCCATTTTTTCTCCTGTTACTATTTAGGATTTAGATATAAGCCCTTGTATAAAAAAAATAGTATCCACCTGTTGCTTTGAAATAATGAAGTTCATTCCATGGTGGAAATTATGTGTAACTTTTATTTGTGAAAAATTATGGAATAGCAATTATTGAATAGTCAAAGTAACCATACTAATGCAAGAAGATTGGATTGCTGGGGGACAAATCAATGTCATATTTAGATCAAGAAAAGTTAGTGAACATGTAATAGTCCAATTATATGTACAGCAATTGTTGGAATCAGTAAAGTGGTCAGGAACGGAATCAATCAATTGGAACAGAAGAATGTTATCCACATCAACCATAGACTGGTAGAAAAATAATATCATATTTCCCTAAAAATAGAGCCAGGTAATTAGCCAACTAAAACTTAAACAAAATAAAAAGAAAATTGAAGGTGTCCTTAAAGAACTTGTGCACATTTTGTGCCTTGGAGTGAAGAGCAGTCATGGTATATTAGAACAACAAAGATTTTGAAAACTAAAATGAATGTATTGTTTGTTTAAAGACACTGACTGAATCTTGAATAAAACACACACCCCATCTTTATTATGTCTATAATGAAGGATAGGGAAAAATTATTACGTATGCATTTTGGATTCAGTAAACATAGGTAGAGTCATGGAAATGTGAAGAATATTGCTTATGTTTACAGTAACCATTAAAACTTTGAGACATTAATCTACCTAAATCAAAAGAATATAATCTGGCAGCAAACTACAAATATGCCATGGACTGGATTAATACAAATGCATATACTTGTCTACAAAACAATTCTTCAGCCCTGATATACACCTTACAGTCCAATCATAGTAGTATCAAAAATCTTCCAGATACAATTAAAGACAAACCCTTAAACTACATGACGTATTTGGCATGAAGACTGATGCAAATTAAATTAAAACGTCAAGTATTTAGTACAAACTCTAGGTTGTAATCCATATTTTTAAGGCTGTCAAACATCAAGGATTTTCCAAACATGGCATAAATCAGGGATTACATTTTCTTCTTAATTTTTTTTTTTTAAATAATTTCTTTTTAATAAAACCTACTTAAACCTCTCAGTTATAACCAGTGCAAACCAAATATAATAAATATATCAATACCTAAATTCACACGCTTTCGAGTATTAAGTTACATTAATAATATTTTACATATTTTAAACTGCATGGACAAATGTTTTTCATTAGATGTACTGTGATGTCAAAATCCTCACACTTCACCAGCCACTTGATTTACTTACACCAAAGATATATGATCAGTGTGGGTACAGCAAAATGGAAGTAATTTTTCCCACATCTAGATAAAAAAATAATCATATTACAAGCTAACAAAACGAAAAACTACTAGATTGTAATTTGTAAATGAACACAATTTTTCACCGAACTTGTCTAATACCAAAGTTAAGTTTTCTTATCCATATAGTAACTGATCAAAGTAGAAGTCTAGCTAAGTGAAAAAATGTGATGGTTTTACAAAGAAGGTAGTAGGATAAGTGGTGGTATGGCATACCACTGTATACAAGCCAACTTTAGCCACTACAAACAGCAACAAAAAGGAATTGCTATAAAAGCCAGATGCTCACAGTAAAGATTTTTCTTTGTCTGTGGCTGTGTCCTAAAATCCAATAAGTTTGGAAGTATGTACATACTAATATAACATCAAAACTTAAACTATGTATGTTGACTGATGATTGGCAATTTAGAAAAATTTAACATAGCGATGAATCAGAAACTGAATAAAAGGGGACAAAACACTTATGTCAGCTGCATCCAAAAAAGTCATCCCATACTCATTCTCCTGGACCTCTCTGCAGCTTCTGAAACTGCTGATTCACCCTCTTCTTGTACACACCATTCACTCCATTGGCCTTTGCGACACTGTTCTTTCCTGGTTCACTTCCTACCTATTGAACCGCTCCTTTAGTGTTTCTACCTCTGTCACATCCACCCCTCCACTCCCACTACCTGCTGGGGTGCCACAAGCCTCTGTTCTTGGCCCTTTACTTTTTCATTGTACATTTCTCTTGGAGCACTAATTCGGCCTCTAATACTACCTCTATGATGACGACACCCAAATTTATCGCTCTTCTTTTATACTATCTTGTGTAACCAACTGTTTCTCTACTATCTTCACTTGGATGTCCTAATGCTACCTAAAGCTCAAAATATCAAAACCAGAGCTTATTATCTTCCCTCCTGCCAGATTCACTACCTGCCCTCAAATCTCCCTCACTGTGAATACCACCACAATTTCCTTAATCTCCCAAGCTCGCTGTCTTGGTGTCAACACTTGACCCCGCCCTCTGCTTTATTCCTCACATCCAGACTCTCTCCCAGTCCTGTCGACTCCCCCTTAAAAACACTGCAGAATACACTCTTTTCTTACTCAACATGCCACCAAAGCTCTTATTCATTCTCTCATCAACCATCTTGACTATTGCAACCGCCTACTATCTGGCATTCCTGACACCCATATATTCACACTTCAATCCATCCTAAAGATCTTCCTCTTTCACCGCTTCCCATCTGCTGCAACACTTTGCAAATCTCTAAACTGGCTCCTGTGTCCTCCAGAATCAAATTCAAAATACTCACCCTTACCTACAAAGACCTCAACACCACCACCCCTTCATACATCTCAAATCTCATATCAAAATACTCTTTTTCCCACTCTCTTAGATCTGCCACTAACCTTCGCCTTGTCTCGTCTCTGGTAACCACGTCTCACTCCCACCTACAAGACTTCTCCGATGCTGCTCCCCACATACGGAATTCCCACCCACGCCCAATCAGACTTTCACACGGCCTTCAAATCTTTATTTGCTCTTTGAAAACCCATCTCTTTTTTTTTCTTTTTAAAGAGGTGACCTTATCCCCGATAACACTATTCACACTAATGCACCCTTACAATTGTCCTAATCTACACTCTGAACCTTCTTTCAGCTGTGCCCTCTTGCACTTAGAATGTAAGCTAACGAGCAGGGTCGTCCATACCCTCTATTTTCATGTCTGCCTTTATTTTATCTACTTTTTATCCTTCTGTTTTATGAATGTACTGTTTTCTCTACTATACGATGCTGGGGAGCACTGTGGCGCCTTACAAATCTACGATAATAATAATAACAATAATAACATTTTACCAGATATTCCTAGATTAAGAATTTAACAAGTTGGCTATCATACTCTTTTCAAATGGATTGGCAAGAAAAAAACAGCAATAAAGAAACAGGACCATTTTCAAACACAGGTACCTTATTTGTATACATTGTCACCAATACTAAAAAAAATAAAACTTTACAACTTCTAGGTAAGACTTTAATATTTTTGTCTGGCAGAAACCATTGATCATGTTAGCAAACTTTTTTTGTGCGGTATAGTTTTTTCCTTATGGTGAACATTTTAAGTAATAGAATCTGTGCAAACAAATAGTCCCTACTCTCAGAAATTCAAAGAACAAGAGGGGTCTAGACTTATATTATTTGGAATGATTTATTAATGTTTATATTTTCCCATTCTGGTGTAAATGACCAAAATAGATGTTTCTTATGTTTATACTTGCCCAACATTAATATATATTTATTATACAGTCATGGTGTTTTGTATCTTTGTTTGAGATCTGTATTACTATTTCTCCGGGTTGACCCATATAAAGGCTTCAGAAGCAAAGTGGACTCTTTTCAATACCAACCCTACATCAGTCTTTATTATCAATAAACATGTAATGGTTTATTAAACGTAACAGGAGATAACCCACTTTACTACAAAGAATGGCTAGAGGTGTAATAAAGTCCAAGATTCATTTTTGCACATACTTGCAATAAGTAACTAACAGTGGTGTAATCTTCAAATATAAACTGAACAATTACCAAGATTTACATTCTTTGGGTTTCTTGTGAATGTACATACAATATTTGAATTACATGAAATTAACCTTTCCAGAGATCCCAACTTTTCCTGTACAACATTTGTATTTCAAAATGCTTAATTTATTTATACTTTGGTGGCCAAAATTGTCAAAATCTAGCTATGTAAACTTTTTTCTGACAATATTGAAAAAACTGATGAAAAAGTCTGATGCAAAAAGGAATGCCTGAACCAGACAGGCTTGTGGTCGCTCTTCCTGTATTTATTGATATAGTATTTTTCCCAACGCTATACACCAAAAGCTCTTTTACACATATCCGTTGTTAATGTGCTTTTGAACTGCTAGTGCCTAACTGTAACAGTTTAAAATGTTAGATCATAGCATGGCCTGCTTCTCACGCATTATTGGATGCTACCAGTAGAATTGATATTACTATTAAGAGCATAACACATCAAAAGCACATGAACAATGCATCACTACAAAACGCATCTGAAGCGTGCGTTATGTTCCATGTGTTTTATTCATTTTCAATGCACATATGTCAACGAGTCCCAAATCTTGGTTCCTTTATGCAGCCTGTTTGTTTTATTTATTTATTGGATGCTTTGCAAATAAATGCCTTTGATCAAAAATGAAAAAGTGTTTTATTACACTATCATATGATCACAATTTATCTTCAGTTCTGACAAATTTAGAAAAATTCGGAATGTTTTAATATATATATATTTGGTAGCTTGCATTTGTGATAACAATTTCAAGCATTTCCTAAAGACACCTTTAATTTGGAAATGATCTGTTTATACTATGTGAATCATATTCCCTATTATTCTATAAGATGCTTATAGCACTATTAAGCTGCATCATTATGACATTATAAACTTTTATTATGAATGTCTGAATGGGTCCAAAACCTCAGCAAAGGTAAATAAAATAGATCATAAAAATCCATGCTGGTGTGGACATCACACTAAACGTGCACACTTACCTTTTTTCTTACTTCTAGCTGAGCTTGGATCTGCAATGAGAAATAAATGAGTAACAGTGTTACAGGTTTGGTACTCTAAGCAGTCAGTGGGCTGCAGAATTTGAATAAAATAAATTAATGTCATATGATAAATACCTCTGGAAAGCAAAACCTTGCATTGAAACATGTTCAGCATATATGCAAACAAAAAAAACCAGCATCTTCAATATAACAGTTATCTTATTCACATGTAACTAGCCATTGTATAAATAGAAAATATAAGTTTTGATTATGCCCGTTTGAGAAAATTTGACAAAAGAAGAGCCAAGGTTATGTAGTCTGAGTAATGTCCAGATTTCACCAACCCCTGCTCCTTAATGCTTGCTCTCTATGAAGCATGTAGGGGTGAGAGTCCCTCCCCTGAAATCACCCCATTGCCTAAAGCTGGTCGCTGGACTACCTTGTTTAACTGAATGCTGCCCTGCAGTTCAATGTTCCAGCAGACTTCATAGATGCAGTCTAATTTAATAGAGCAGAATAGAAGTGTTCTGTCCTATACTATTGAATAAGACTGGACAGCTCTAGTCCATATAAGAACACACTCACATGCACCATCTCAAAACTTCACCACTGTCAGGTGTGGCAAAATGAGGCAGGACATAAAGAGGGAGGCATTTTCTAAAGGTGGAAAGAAAATTGGAGATAGAAAATTGAAAAGAACAAGCCCTAGCTTAGACCTGAACAGTGGAGAGCTACAGCGCCTGTATTACTGTGAAAGGAAACAAAAACAATATACTGCACCATACAAAACAGCACTATTTAACTGGAGGCCCAGGTAGTAATGTGCATAGCACCTACTATAAATCATATGTTGATGAGGAGAAGTGTCAAGCTATCAAACTGGAAGGATGTTCGGAAGATTTTTTATAGCAGTCATTAGGACAGATGTGCAGCTTTACTTGTGTTTCTTTTCAAGATAGGTGGGGGCCTCACTAAGAGGTTGGATAGCATTCACTATCTTGTCATCCCAGAGCACTATGACAAATATATATAGGCCTCATGCCTTTATGTGGTCTCTGCAGTGTCGGACTGGCCTGCCGGGGAGCCGGGGTATCCCCCGGGAGGCCCTGTTGCCTGATAACCCCGCCCTCTTTGTCATACTTGCCAACTCTCCCTAAATGTCAGGGAGACTCCCTGAAATAGGGGTGATCTCCCTCACTCCCTGAAGAGTCTGGCATTCTCCCTGATGCTGAGCTGTGGTTGGCTTCGCCATCTGTGGCATGATGACACAGTTCAGAAATTGTGTCCTATGTCCATGTATTGATGCTTATGGAGGTGGCCATTTTCATGGAGACCAAGATTTAATCAAAGAATGACAGGTAAGACAACATGACTTCAGTAATGGAGACAGAAATGTAAAAGACACTTCAGTCTGTAGAGAGTCATTAGCTGTTTTTCTTTAACACATATTTGATATTCCGGGAGTCTCCCGGGATGTCCGGGAGACTCCCGCATTTCTGGGTGACCTCCCGTTTCTCGCTCCCACAATAGATAAGTGGCAGGGGTGGGCTTAATGATGCAAATATCATGCCATCCTAGCCCCACCCCCCTGCTGTAATTGGCCAAAATTGTGTCAACCGTTTAGGGGGCGGGGACAAAATGATGCGATTCGTCAAGCCCCGTCCCCGCACACCCACCTCCCCCGGGATCTCCCTGAAGCCAACGAGGAAAAGTTGGCAAATATGCTCTTTGTTGGTGAGGCAGAGCAGAGAATTACCGAGTTGCGGTCAGTCTACATATGAAACGGAGACTGTCAAACTAATCCCTGCCTACAGCCAGCACGTGAGAACACTTCCTGCTCCTGAGACAGAGAGAGGCAGAAATGCTTCACAGTGACACAGATCTCAGATTACTCCTTCTGCTGTAGTTGCAGGCGTCCTGTAGTCATAAAGTTGCCATCCTAACTGCAGTGTGAGTCCGTGTAATCAGTAAGTAATAAATCGTGCAAACTTCTCTAGAGCTCTCCACTGTGTGACCTCGGAGGGAGGGAGATAAATTAGAATGGCTTCATTGCAATATACGTCTTCAGTGCCTCTATAAAAGGATCCTATTGCAGCTGACCAATGAATGGATTCCTAATAAACTAGTAACCAAATTCACTGTTTATATCATGTTCCATGTTTATTTGTTTTCAATCAATTGTGGGACTCTATTCCCTATAGAAGCATATCTTAATCAGAATAAAACACATTCAGACAGTTAGGTCCTTATAGGATTGCATCTGCTATATGCTTTAATATTAATGTTTTGCTTTTGTCCTTTGTAGTGGCATTGGATTATTATTGAGTGTACATTTTGTGGGTAGATCATTTTTTAGAGTCCTGTTTTTATTTGCCAGTGTCTAGAGTGTAATTAGATTTATGTAATATTTTAAATGTGCATATATTTTTATGCTAATAATTTTGTGGTCTCCATAGTGCTTCATGGATATATTAATTTTTAGTCTATACCCTTATATTGTGGTTTTCATATGATGAATGGTTGATCTCTAGTACTGTAGTATAGCATTTGTTTTCTGTGTACACTATGAGGGGAGAGAACACTAACCACAAAGAATGGACAGCACACAAATAGCTGATGATGATTGATTGTATTCAATTCATCCCTCCCCTTTCCCTGTCTCCCCTGTTTCACACAGTGCCCTCCATGCTGCATTTGCTCCCCTTCACTTACTTTCCTATTGACTTCTTTCTTCTCTTCTGTCCTTTGCTTCGCGGCTCCTCACTGCAAATGTCCTCTTTTTCTTTATGGACCATACTAAGGTGCTATACGTTGTCCTCCATGGCCTGACCCCATCCCCTTTAATGACTGACCACAACCCCTCTTACAGTTGGCCACACCCCATTGTAGTGGGCCCCTACCGCTGCATTTCCCCCGGTGGGCCCTTCATGTCCCAGTCCGACACTGGGTCTCTGAATGTCTAAAACCATTCAGTATGGGATAAGTGATCCATAATCTTATCTCAAAACTAGTATATAGTAGGTTAAGGCATCCTGGTCACTTGTGTACAACATGCTTCCTGTAGCTATGTATTGTGCTTTGCATAAAAGGTTGAAGAGTGAATTTAGGGAATTTATACTGCTTTCTATTGACAATTAAATTTAACCCATAAATGCTTTTTTATATGGTAATCATTGCAGCCTGCAATATATTAGACAAAGCTAAAAGGAAGCTGGGAAAACCATGCACACCAATGTAGATTTCCAAGATTATATGTGGTGTTTAAAACTCGAAGAGATTGTGATTTTGTAAATTCGTCATACTGGGAAACTAAAGACTAACATCGGAGAACAAAGGCTTCATTCACCCTAAATCAGAGGCCACACCTAGAGAACATCAGCAGTAAAATAAAATGTTCCGCTTTTGTACGGCTTTGCGATATTTGCTTTTTTATCATCCTCAAGAGTACTATTGTGAGGCAGCATATTCTTGGAATAACAAGCACGCACAGTGCTCAAATCACAATGTATTATGTATTCATTAACAAAAGTCTTGCAATCAGCAAAGTTTTCTTTTGCCATACCAACATATTTTAACACTTAACATAATATATTGGAGGTGATTAATTACCACAACATTTTCTACAGAATGCTCCACATGTATCCCTTTTATTAGAGGCTAAATAAAAGATTATGCCCGATACTGGAATTCAACAGACATTCCGACATGCAATATTTACTCATTTGGCTTAAAAATCAAACATTGATATTTCTTACTCTACAAGACGTACAAAATAAAGATATTTATACCAATCAATTTAGAATTTATTTTTTATGTGCAGACAAAACATTCCTGAGAGCTGCGTGCTGAACAGGGTGTATAAAACTTTCTGCCTTTAGATCCGTAAACAGAGTGTGGAAACTAGTAACTGTGGAACAGCAAATGTGTGAATGGATGGAATCAATTAGCTTAAAAGCCCAAAAGACTGTGGATTAAAAACAAATGACAAGCTCATGTTTATTTCCACCAATTCAGCTGTTGCATGTTTCGACACGAGTGCCAGTAAAAATAAATACAACTATTGAATGTAAACAAACTGTGTGAGCATTAAGAGATCTACTTGGTTAGAAAAACACCAGGCAGCCAAAGTATTGTTATATTCTAAATACATCAACATTTAAACTTTATGTAATACTATGTAATGCTGCAGACAAGCAATTCTATATCGGTAAATGTAATATACAAATAATTTCTACATGGAGAGAGACTTTCTGCAAAATGAGGATTACCTTAAATATTCTCTTAATTTAAGAAGAATCACTCATACAATACAAATACACTTGCATGTGAAATTACCTTACGTTATGAGAGACAGAAGCATACAACATTATATGTGACGTACATTGTATTTCTATTTATAATTTCTATGATTGAGGGGGGAAAAAAGCCATTTAAAACAGTCTTATTGAATTTACTTTTTATTTGCATGTTCATTGGGACAGAGTGGGAGGAGAGGCTATAAAATGAGTGGCGACTGGACAGATCAGGGATTGTTTTTTATTTTTTACTAACCTTGACCATCTCTAAAAAGCATATTTATTGTTTAGCTACCCTCTCCCAAAGGTACAGAGCATGCATCGAAAACAAACTGCATAATAACATAAGAATAAAAAAGAAAACCAAAACCCCAGAGCTTAACCTAAATGTGGACTACAAACTAATATGGCTTTAGCTTTGTCACATTAGTCAAAGAGCATTTCACTAAGTACAGACATCACAATTGTCTTCAGTAAAATCTGCTTCTGCTGGCTGCAGGAAAGCTTGTGACTTTTGCAACCAACACTTTAATTTTATATATATATCAGTATGTTGAGCATAATTAAGCAATAATCCTCAAAAAAACAAGGCATTATTCTGCAATAATGCCCTGTTTTGTGGGGATAATTACCATTATAGGCTAAACCTGGCCACAATAGACTGATTCCAGTGTTGCCAGCGGCTGTTCTCGGCCACACACTAGGCCGTCTGGATGTCATGCTCAACCCACAGGCTAGCTCTGATCAAAAAAATTCCAAACTTTCACCTGCTCCTAAGACAGTAGTACCAGTGAAACGGACAGCTTCAAAAGAAAGAGGACAGAGGTTCCGGTATATCATACCAGCCAAATTCCATCACTGTTAGTTGCATTATAAACTGAATTGGAGACATCCGGATTAATTCTTCTTGTCCCTTCTGTCTTTTGTGTGATTGAATTAAGAAATTATACAGAAGTCATAAGAAATGTCCATCCATTAATCACACAAGTTTGGTACAAGTTTGTACAGCAAGGTTCAAATACATGCCAATACATAGAAGAGTGGAACAAAACGGGAATAAATATTACATATGCAACTTATTGCCCCACTAAGACAAATTTCTAGAGAACATAGGGATCCAAAAACTATGAATGTTCCCTGGACTCCTATCGACCAGTGGGATATAGGGTTAAGGATCTCCAGCACATTAGAAAGGACCCCATCATTTTTAAAACCATTAGTGACCATTACAATTTGCTATAATCCAAACTGGCCTAATATTAACCAGCTTCTAAGGAAAGCGTTATCTAGCAGAGTTAGATCAAGATTGTATGACAAGGGCCTGTGTGGGTAGCCAAAAACATCACCCATAGATAACCATAGATAAAATATTCTAAATGTTATTAAAGGGTTAACATAAAAAATGGAACGGGAATGACTAAACAATGGAGTGTGTGTGTGTGTGTGTAGGGGCTGAAGATATTAAGTGTAACAGTATACTCATGGAGAAGACAAAAATGAGCAAAGGAAACAGACGAGCAAGAATGCATTCATTTTTGTTACACTGGTGGTGATCAGATGGCCTGCATAGAAAGCATACCATGGGTTCGACTTAGTTGGAAGTAGAGGAGGGGATGTGGATGTTGAGTATTTGAACCCACTGATTTCCATGTCATAACTTCACTGAATGTGAAAGTGGGAGAACTGGATTTTACAATGTTGAGCTACTAGTTGCGGTAGGTATATGACATGTGACATACCTATTGTGGTGCTGAGGGAGGTAGTGGCGGAGAAGGTTACAATTACAGGAAGGGGTTGCACTTTTGTTCCATGGACCTGTTCATATTTTTGGCCAGCTCCAGAATATGTGTGTGTTAGTCTTCTGGTCTCACTACAACCAATCTTTGAGTTGGTTCAGTAAGCAAGCCTGCTGGTAAAATTCTAAATTGGGTGTGTATAGACCTTTTAGCTTGGGTCAAACCAGGCAATCTCTAGCGAGCCTGGAATGTTTGCCTCCCTATACAAAAATTGATGATATTGTATAAAATGTGTTAATTTTCAAATAACTATATATGGAATGGAGTGGAACAGATACAAGATACTTTGGAGGATCATTTTTACTGCAGCTATTCTTCCCAACCACAAGGCATCGAAATGGTATCAAGACTGGGTTGAGTTGAATTGCTATAACAATGATAAAGAATTATAATCAGTAATGTTCGAGAGATTTGGAGGATAAGTATCGCTAGGTATTTCAGAGAGGATAAGCACCGGTGGAATTTAAGTGTAGGTTTGAGTGATTGGAGGGACTCCTGTATCAATTCAAGGCTTCTGATTTAGAGGTGTTTGCAAATATTCTGAAGCTTCTTATTATAAACTTAAGTACATTATGTAGGTCGGGCAATAAGGTCTCAGGGTTAATTATAAACTCAAGAACATTGTGACAGGATGGACCACCTATGCCACCCTGTCTGTTGTGTTGCTGAAGATCGGATGGGCTTACCTTGCCATCGTCCCTTTTCTTTATCCCAAATGCGACCACTAACCATAGTAGGAGGAGCTCATGCTGCTGCTACCACTGGATTCCTTTGCGGCACCCAGAATCGCGTTCTTCTAGGTAACTATCGCTGCTAGTGTACCACCTTGCTGGTACAAATGGGCTGGTATCCCTAACCTCTTGCCTTCAGATCAGGGTTTCTGTAGATGGTTCCCTCTGGCTTATTTCACTGGCCAGAGCTGCTGGTAGTGGGCAAAGCAATGGTACTGGAATGCTGGGTCCCAACCTCAAGACAGCTGGATAATGAATTAGATTGGTCTAATCTGTGGTCACAGGTATTAAAGCAGGTAAGTGGGCGTGAAAGCAGGTTCCTTAAGTAGTTTGTTTATTAGCGAATGAAGTCCTGAAAAGGACAGCTACATGCATTAGTTGAAGGTACTAGTGGCATCCAGAAAGGTACAGATGGAATAGTACATTTCAGTGTAAAACAGGTCTCTTTTATACAGTTTTGGCACAACATGGCAGGGGATAAACCAGACCCCTTTTCAGACCAGGCCCAAAAAGTCCTTTCATTTAAAGATTAACATCCAGATGTGAGATGTTCTTTAAACTAAATGTAATTTCTACTTAACAAAATTTACACTAATCTGTGATATCCATTGTACCCTGAATCTACATTGTTCAGACTGGATCCTCTCTCCCTACCAATGCGTGGCAACATGCAACAATCTCCTGCTGGGCCTTTAGGCTAAGGCAGGTTTTTTTGTGTCACTTCTGCAATGGAAAGACTTAGCATTTCCTGCTATCAGCAAAACAGACTTCATCTAACCTGACATAATACATTAGAAATCAATACATCAGAAATAAGTACATTTCTAATACAAAGTATCAAAAATCAGTACATTTGCAATGATATAAAGTAGCGCATTCCGCTAATAATTTGCTAAAAGCTGGATAAATATTCAATATGATGTAGCATTTACCCTTGTGTATAAAACCATTGTCTCATAGATTGTAAGCTTGCGAGCAGGGCCTTCTTACTTCTTCGTATGTATGTCCCAGTATTGTTTTATTACTGTTTGTTCCCAATTGTAAGCGCTATGGAATCTGCTGGCGCTATATAAATAAATGTTGATAATGATGAATATATTTATACAATAAGTTTTATATTTATAAGTGATCCAGTCACAAACAATCTGTGAAGAGCCAGATTTTAGGATATATATTACCAAACTGGGTACCCATGATGCAGCCAGTTTTTCCAACTTTTCAGCCAAAGGCTCCATTGCTCAGCAAATATGAGCGGGAAGAGAGGAATGCCCTGTCTAATATCATTTATAATTTTGAAATTAGAAGAGAGAAACCCACAGCTAAAGATACAATTTGAAGGGCTGCTATAAAATGTCTGGAGGAAGAAGCCTTGAAAAGTCAAATCGTTAACAGCTCTTTTTAAACACCAACAGTAAAGCACTAAAGATTACATTTACACACTCAACAAGAACAAGTATCTGGCTACCACTCAGAGAGGGGCTTCAACTGTATTTAAAGTGCCCGATACCCACCTCTGCTTGTTCATGGGGACAACTGAGGGACATAAGACTATGTAAGGAATGGTTTGCATCCTATGTCCTGTGGGAAAAGAGTATATAATGGATTAGTTGAATGATTAATAAATTAGAATAAATGGTTTAAGCCCTTGTTTCACCGCACATGATATCATTTCTACAACATCATAATCTCACACACTTATATTTCCTATAAAGAAACCAGGCAATAATATTCACAGGTTTGCATAAGACCTGAGAACTGTTAACAAACTTGTGTTGCATGCTTTTCTGTTGCATACCCAGCAACTGTATACAACCTATGTCTACTTATTTCATGGTGGTTGATATGTGTGCTGTTTTCTCTTCTAAACAAATTGTGAGAGAAACACTGGGAAAATAGTGGATGTTGTATGTGTGTATATTTCCCTGGTTTTGGTCTTATATTTTTTGAAAGTCTAGGTAATTTTAGTAAGTGTTGGAAAGACAGCATTTCTATATGTTCGGCTCATAAAGAACTAGTTTAAAAGGGACCCTGGCGTGAATAGTGGAGAGATTGTGGGCTCCCATTCCTTTGGGTCAGTTCGGCTCTTCTGGATTCCCAGCCTGCTAACATGCTGATTTCAGGCTACAGCTGTAAGGCCTAAAAAAGGGGTATGACCATTTCCTAGCTGGGTGGGGACGGGGACTTTCCTTGTAAGGTAGAGCCCAATATGCTAGAATTTAGATTGTTGCTTCTTTAGTTGCATGCTTACCTATTGCACAAACAAAAAATAGTGATGGACTGGACTATTATCTTTCACCTGCTGCCTTTGCTATTATGTGCCACCATCGACACCAGGAGACTGCATAAAATAACTATCCACTTAACACTATTCTCTCTGACAGTCAATTCTCATTTGCATTCACTTTTTATGAGGGGGCAAATATACCTGGACCAGATTGATGCAAGGCTACACTAAAGGTCCTTCCCTCTTGTCACAAATTTTAAAAGAAAGTCCTAGATGACATTGTTTTTTCAGCAAGTTCAGTCCAGTACTTCAATGATTTGTTGTTAGCCCCTCCTTTTTCAGATTTAGTCCTTTGCATCTCATTTCCTGTCTTGCTTAAAAGGGGCATAAGGCCTCAAGGTGAAAAACTCCAGCCCTGTGTACCTAATGTACACTATTTAAGACATCGTACTTCAGCAGGGGAATAAAACCTCACTGCTAAAAGAATAAAAGCCATTCTCAATGTCCCAATGTCTCTCTGATGAGACCCTCATTTAGGGCATGGCAGGTTTTTGCAGACAGAATATTCTGATTTGCTCTTCAATTGTGAAACCCCCTAAATGTTTGTCTTAAATGGACACCCTAGAAATTCATCCCTGAGACAAAAAAGCAGAAGCAGCTTTCACATGCATAAAAACAGACATTTTTATTTTTTTTTGCATTTGCTCTTCCAAAATACTAAACCTTTCACTATATTCATGAAACGGAGGGCATTGCTTTAGGCAAATTTACACAGTTGCATAGAGACAGAACACGATTTGATGCACTATATTCTGGTTTTCCATCTTGTCTTAGATCTGTTGCTGCAATTGTTGGGGAATCCTCAGCCCCTTTTTCTGGGTTCCCCACTCAAATTCCACATGCAATAGCTGCTCTTATGTTAAAAACAAAGACACAGCATATGCCTCATGTTAGACTCCAAAACTATTGTATATTTTTTTTACTATTTACTGAAGTCTTACCTATACATTCCAAATGAGAGCTACATGATTGCACATATACAACACAAGATTCTGTGTCATGCATATAATTTATACCTCTTTATAACCATAATATAATTCACTATTTGGGTGGGTCACATCTTAGAAATGACAAAGATACAAGTTGTAGGATATATTGTCCGTTCAAAGTATGAAGTGATAATGTATTTTATATTAAATGTAGTGTACCTTTAAGAATGCTTCACATTTTAAAATGCTCAGGGATATATTCTAAAATTTGTAAGAAGTTTTGCAGAGGATGTTAGAAGCAGAATTAAAGATGGCATCTGCAGAAGTAGCTGATTACAAATAATGTATTACCTTCAAACTCCTTGGAAAATTGCACCATAACGCTAGAACAAGTACAACCGTAGGCTTTCTAGGAAACTGATCTTGTGATTCATCAACTGTTTTTGCACATCAACAAGTTCTTCTGAAGTACTATAAAAATGTGAACCTGGTATGCATTAAACAGAGCAGATTCTACACAGAAGAGATGGTGCTGTGTATATTCTGTTCTCCGATCGTAGTGCATGCAGGAAGATTTTCTTTGATTGTGTATAAGCTCAGCATCAATCCACGGATAGCATACGTTGGATTTGACAGAAGTAACTAAAAGTGGTCATTTACACTGTCTAGTCGCTAAATTGAGACCCTCACAATAACATGCGCACTTGAAGGAAAAATTGTAAGCATTTACACTTATTTTCAGGATGCATATGGTAGGTTCCTCACATCATGTGGGGTATGACTAAAGCAATTACTTATGTCGCTCAAATTCTACATACATTAATATTACCTTCTGCTGTTGCTATTAAATGCACTCCACTGCAGCTCTGTCTAATACCACACAGGGTAATCCACAGTTTATTTTATTGGAACAACATTCTCTCCTCTTATAACATTATGAAACGAGAGTCTGTAATAGTTACATATAGATCTCATTGCCGTATATTACAGTATAAACTTGTGGATTTTATTTGTGAAGCAAAGTTTTGCCTCAAAACTATCTGTTTTCCAACAGTAAAGGGGGTGTGTGTACCCCAATTGGAAACGAATGCTGTGTTTATAATACTGATCACTCACAAGTACTATTTGATTATGCTGAACATATAAGAATAGAAATAAAAAATTGCTTTAAGATGAATTATTGAGTTTGGTTGCATATTTAGAAGCTTGGGGGACAATTTTTTTTTATGGTATCTTGATATTTGTGTTTTATTTTACATGTTTGTCAAAATCGGTCTTGCTCATATGTAGTAAAATTAAGATGGTGTGCCATTCAATTTTATGCCATGAAAGATGATTGAAACCATGTACTTTGCTTTAAAAGGGAAAAATAAAGACATTTGTGGATGACCACATGAGCATTAGTATAAATGATGAAGTTCAGTTGCAAAAAGGCTCAACAGATGAGTATGAGGAAGTAGCTCCTAAAAGCCAGGTCTACATAAGTTCAAACGATTTCTGTGAGTGTGGTGACATTATCAGTACTGGTGGTGCAAAATATCATAGTTGTCCAAGGAATTATGCATAATCAGATATGTTATCTTGTGTGTGTATAATACTTTTTTCTTACATTGCTTCAAGCAATAAATGTACTATAATTCTTTAAGGAAAAAGTAGAGCGATGTGTAACATGCTTGGAAAATTTATTATCGTTTAATTGCTCTCCTGATATGTATCTGATTTCTAAATAATCATAAAACTCAGGACATTCTAACTTTATAGAAGGCCCAGAATCTTGACTCCTTCCAAAACACTAAAAAAAATCCAGGGTGCTGAAAGATTAGAATTTGTAGGGTGAAAAATGTGCAATTTCAATCATGTCAGACAAAAAAAAAAATTATGGAAGGAAGGGAGGGAGGGGTGGAGGAAATGTGAGGACACCAGGAGTCGTTCAATAAATGTAACAGGGAAAAAAAAGAAAGACAAAAAAAGGATAATAATTATTTATAGTGTTTATTTTAACTTGTTTATAAAGTTAAACCAACACAGGGTAGTAAGGTGATGGCAATAAAATATACCAATAGATTACAATTACTAAAACAAACATTCTAACTTTTGAGACATAACTTGTTAAAAATATGCACAGGTCATTTGTGATGGAATACTATTCATATATCCTTTCAAATGCTAGGTGGCATATGATATAGAGGTATACTTTAAATAATAAGGATGGCAATCTTGTATATGAAGATGTTTATGTAATATTACTTTTTGTAGAAAAAGTGAGAGGGATATTTCTTTTGCAAGATATAAGTTTCTGAGCATCATGCACCAGTTACTCACAGTTATGTTGCCCTTTGGGCAGCACTCGGGGGAGTGGGGGGTTATTGTGTGTGTTTTTGGGGGGATGGTTAAGAGGTGCTATGTATATACATGTAGGCTAAACAGATCATGTGTCCTGTACAAGAGTATTGCCAGTGGCAGCATATACAGCCTGTCATCCTACTCTTGCTCAGAATTTGACAGAACCATAACATGTGAAGTGTGTGTGTTTAGTCATTATATAGTAGCATTTGAAAAAAATGGCGCTATGACAATCTGCAGTCCTTCAGTGTAACACCAATCAAATTACGGGTTATCCCAGGGGTATAGATGAAATAAAGTACACGTTTTGAATGAGGTTCTATTAAAAGGACTGTGCTCGTAAATGCCAAAATGTGCAGATCTTTGACATTTTTCAAACTTTGATAAATCAAAAATTAAATGAGATTTAAATAAAATAAAGATATTTGAGACTCATATAGTACTAAATGCGTGAATAATAATAGTAATTTGCACTAGATCACTTGACATGAAATTACCCAACTGTCACAAATTAGGAGAGTCCATATGGGTCAGGAAGTTGGGGGATATGTCCCATTCACTGCTATTCTGATAGAATATTTGTCAAAATCAGATCATTTTTACATATACTCCTGATAGATGAAGGGTGAGCGGCATATTAAGCATGTGCATTATGTTTATCTCACTATACAGTTTTATTTATTTTTCAAAATGTCTACAATGGTTTTTTTCTTCACCTACAGTAAGTTCCAGATTGCAGATCACATTTACTGCAGTACATATTAAAGGGGGTACCCAGCTGTTTGATTTAAGCAACATACAGATGAAACAGATGTCAACAGCATGCTGGTCATCTCCAACTTCACAATGTACCATTCACTACAATAATTTCTACTTTCTCATCAAAATTGAACTGAAAACATGCTGTGCAACTTTCATTTCTGCTTCAAAAACATAAATTAAAAATCTGCCTACTGCATGCCCATTTATTGCATATTCATAAAACATTTGGTATGATATTCAATTGTTGTTTTTCCGCGCCGCGGAAAAACAACTACAGTTAATACGGAAATTTGTAGCTGGATTTCATCTCGCGGCTCAGGGAGCAGCGAGCTGAAACCCAGCGAGTAAATTACCGTATTAACTGTTTTTCCGCGCGCGATTACCGTAATAACGGTAATCGTGCGCGAACCGCGGGATTTTCGGCGTTTCCGCCGACAATTGAATACGCCCCTAAGAGTACTATTGGTTCTGCAGAATCACAGAATAGCAGTTGACGGGATCGCCGAAAATCCCGCGCTCAAAGAATATTACCGTTAATACAGTAATTACTCGCTGGATTTCAGTTCGCAGCTCCCTGAGCTGCGAGCTGAAATCCAGCGTTTAGATTATCGCATTAACGGTATTTACGTGCATGATTACCGTATTAACGGTAATATTCTTTAAGTGCGGGATTTTCGGCGATCCCGCCGTCAATTGAATACCCCCCTAAGAGTCATACAGAAATAAGAATAATGTAAGTGGAGAAAAACAGTTGAAATAATTCAACTAACAAAAAAAAAAACAAAAAAAAAAAAAAACCATTAGGTTACCATTTTGCTGAAAATTACTGAGCGTTTGTTGTAAATATGCAAAAATACAAAAAATACTGTGCGACGGGAGCTTAATGGAATGGGGTTTCATGGTCGAGCAGCTGCATGCAAGCCTCACATCACCAAGACCAATGCCCAGAGTCAAATGGAGTGGTGTAAAGCAGACAGACACTGGAATGTGGAGCAGTGGAAAAATGTTGTGTGGAGTGACGAATCATGCTTCTGTTTGGTACTCAGATGGGAGAGTCTGAGTTTGGCAGATGCCTGAAGAACTTTACCTGCCTGACTGCATTATGCCAACTGTGAAGTTTGGTGGAGGAGGGATAATGGTATGAGGCTGTTATTCAGGGTTTGGGCTAGGCCCCTTATCTCTAGTGAAGGGCAATCTTAATGCTTCAGCATACAAAGTCATTTTGGACAATGCTATGTGGCAACAGTTTGATAGTTTGGGGAAGGCCCTTATCAATTCCAACATGACAGCCCCTGTGCACAAAACAAGGACTACAAAGACATGGTGTGAGGAGTTTGATGGGGTTGACATCAGGGCTCTGTGTGGACGAGTCAAGTTCTTCCACACCAAACACCTTTGGGACGAACTGGAACAGAGGTTGCGAGCCAGGCCTTCTAGTCCAGCATCAATGCTTGACCTCAACTGCTCTATAGAATGAATGCGCACACATTCCCACAGAAAACACTCCAACATCTTGTGGAAAGCGGAAGCTGTTATTACTGCAAAAGGGGGACCAATTCCCAATTAAAGTATATGTATTTGAATACAATGTCATTACAGTCCATGTTAATGTAGAGGTCAAGCGTCCAAACACTTTTATCCATATAGTGTATGTTGGTGCAGTATTGTTGATGACTTTGTATATTAGAAGTATTTTTATACATTTAGATTTGGTAAAGTAAGGGCAACCAATGCAAGGACAGAGTGAAGCAGCAGTAGTATAATGTTTTAAAAGGAAAAATAGACTAGCTGTTGTATGAAATAAATTGTAGGGGTGACAGCATTTTTAGTGTAAGACCAATAAGAAGTGAATTGCAATAGTCAATGCTGGAGATCATGAGTGCATGTATTTTTGCAGTATTTTATGAGATACACACATGTTCTGGAAGTGTTTCTTAGATGTATGTAATAAGAGATTGATACAGACTGGATGTGAGCAACAAATGACAGTTAGAAGTAAAGAATGACACCTGGGAGTGAGCTTGAGGGATACTGTTGTCCACAGTTATAGATATATGAGGTGGGAATATTAACTTTTTGAAAGAGAGTTTGAAGTGTTATCTGAAACAATTTTTGTTCAACACAATTTCTACTATTTTATTTTGGTATATTTCACAAAGGCTTGACTACAATATCGCATAATGCTTTCCTAGTATTAGGCCTAAAATGCCTATCCCGGCTATACAATGAAAGGAAGGAAGGATAATGTGATGGAGGCATAGTTTTGACCATCCTCAAAAGTTAATGCTGTGGAAATCTGACCAGTGACATTCCAGTTGTCAGCTGAAGCAAGTAGTACAAGAACACTCACTATTTCATGCAAAAACAAAATGCTACTGAATGTGGCAACAAAATCACATGCACCATCAAGAAAAAGAGGAGAAGATAAACAAAGAAAAAGACGACACCATTACAATAATTTACATATGGGGATAAAGTTCATTGTCATGGCAAATAGGAACTTTGATGAAAAGTGATCAGATGAATTGTAATTAATTTCAATGACATGATGGACCTCCTATGGCACCCTGTCGTGTTGTTGGGGACCGGCTGGTTATGCCTTGCCACCGTCCCCTTTCATTATCCCAATTGCATCTCTCTAAATGCAGTAGGAGGAGAGTCCCAGCCTCAAAACAGCCAGATAACAGATTGGAGTGGTCTAATCTGCAGGTCACAGGAATTACAGCAGGTAAGTAGGCGTCAAAAGCAGGATTTTGAAGCAGTGCTGCTGAATGGCTCAAGAGGTCTTAACAAGTACCGTTTCACACTAGTTTGAGGTACTAGTGATCATCCAGAATAATACAAAACAAGGTTTAGCCAGCCCCCTGATCCTAGCTGGCACCACAAAGTATGCGATATTACTTACGTCTACTCTCATGATGTAATATTCTCTAGACTTTGAGATAATACCATTTTAAACGTAACAAAATTTACATCACTCTGATTTCCCAAATCACTTGCTGTTTCATTATTCAGACAGGTTCTAAAGACACAGGATGAAAAACTACACAGGACAGAAATGTAACAACCCCCTGCTTTGCATTCAGACTAAAAAGATATGTTGGTCACTCTGAGATAAAGACAATTAGAATGGGATTTACTTTCTTCCAAAAACAAGCTTCCACCAAGATAGCATATTACCGCATATCAATACATGAAAATAAATAAATTTACATTCCCAGCGCCAGGACTTAGCCCTTTCTGACACTGCGCAATGATTACTAATCTGCACCACAATGCCTATACATTAAAGATATACATTTAAATTTATAAATATACCCTTTAATACCATAGTGCTGAGGTTTAACAACCATTCGGGACAGTAACATCAGGTATTAACCCATTTGATGCTACAGCAGTCATCTTGACCATGTGGGAGTTGAGGGGGACCCAGCCACAGGTATGAAAATCTGGTATTGACCTTGGGAATCAGAAATGATAAACAGATTATTAAGCATCGTTCAACCTCGTCCGCAGAGTGACTTTTAACAAGAACAGAAGACTTAAAAAAGCTGGAAATAAAACATTAAACCTGACAACCTCTTTGTTCTGGAGATGGATGAGTTTGGAAGGGATTTAGATTCAAGGATTTTTTGGGAGAAAGCAGAAGAAAATCAGATGCCTTAAGAGGAAAAAAAAAAAAAAAGTCCAACATCACAAATTAAGACAATATGCGGGAATTATTTCATCTTTTACAAGCCCAATTTATAGGTGTGTTTTTCAGAGATGCAGCTCTATTTCAAGAAATGTATTACATGATGAAAGGAACAAAGTACTTAGAAATAAGCTGCCTTCACTTTTAGCCATAGGAGCGTGTTTCCGCAAGGTGTTAAATCTAGCAGTTTGTCAAATTTTACAGAGTCCTTATGCTTATTTAAATATAAAGTCATTGAAAGTTATTATTTAGGAAACCTTTTTACACATTATAAAACATTCCTCAAGAAAAAAAAAAAAACACAAAAAATAAAAAAAACACGCCGCCCCCCCCCCCCCAAAAAAAGACCTTATGATTCAAAAAGGGAACTACATCTAAAATTATTTGTGCTGAATCATCATTAAATAAATAGTGTTGTTCCTTCCAAGCTGAGGAGACTAACACACTAATGTGACAGGATGGACCTCCTATACCACCCTGGTTCACTGTTGCTGGCTGGGGACCGGCTGGGCTTGCCACCGGCCCCTTTCTTAATCCCAAATTGCACCCCTCTAATCGCAGTAGGAGGGTGTGACTGGATCACTATTAAATAACTTTTGGTAAAAATGTATTTAAAGGAAATAGGGCGCATATTTATATAACTGCATAGGCACTTATTTCTGTTTATTATAAGATAGGAAGTCGTCATCTCTGAGACCAGGATAGAAAAGCTGGTCTTTCCTGTTTTCCCCTTACTAAAGGATATGCCTTATTTCTGATGTATATATCTGATACAATAGACCTTTGTGGATGGAGGTCTTGTGCGTATTGGGATGTATTTAGCATGGAAGTGTCATTGTTTAGGATTTGTAAGGTTGCTTTGGAAACCTGCAATTAGGATATGTGCAAGGAATTCTGATAGCAGAAAGTGCTAACGAAGTTTTGTGATGAAGTGTCATGCCTGCTCTGGCCAAAGACCTCATCAGGGGGTCGTTACTGTGGCCTTTGGCAGAGTGAATTTCATAGATAACTGTAAATTTTGTTAGCCTTGAAATGCATGTAAATTTCGGTTTCAATAGAGTATATCCTGTTTCTAAAAATAGACTATTTCTGAACTGTATAAAAGAGGTGCTCTGTGAGCATATAGTGTTCTTCTGAATTGTCATCTGACCTGATCATACTGGGACCTTCCACCAGTGTGTGTGTGAGCAATAAACATCTTGCTTCAAAGACCTGCTTGGAATCATCTTCAATATTGCTGTTTTCCTGTGATCTACAGATTAGACCCTAAAATCTATACCGTTCTCCGGCTGTCTCTGCGGTTTGGACCTAAGCTATTCCAGTGCCAACGCTCTGCGCTACCCAGCAGCCCTGGTTTGTGTGATAGGCCAGGGGAGATCCATTCACAGCAACCCGGATCCATAGTAAGAGGTCCGGAGTTACCAGCCAGGTACACCAGCAAGGAGACACGTTAGCAGCGTCAGTGTCCCAGAAGAAACCCGGTACTGGATGCCGGTAAGGAGTCCAGTGGTGGCAGCTTGTGTAAGCCCCTCCTACTGCGGCAAGAGGGCGCTTTTTGGATAACGAAAGGGAACGGTGGCAAAGTAAGCCCAGCCGGTTCCCAGCAACAACAGACAGGGTGGCATAGGCGGTCCATCCTGTCACAGAGGGGCTTTTGCTTCTGCCACCGCTAGGCTCCTTAGCGGCACCTATAGAACTGGTTCCTTCTGGTTAACTCTCGCTACTAGGGTACCCCCTTGCTAGGCACCTTGGCTGGTACACCTGACCTCAAGCCTTCAGATCAGGGTTTCTCTGAATGGTTCCCCCTGTCCTATTACCATGGCCAGAGCTACAGGCAGCGGACAAAGCGTTGGTACTGGAATGCTGGGTCCCACCCTTAAAACAGCTAGATAATGGATTAGATTGGTCTAATCTGTAGGTCACAGAAATTGTCACAAGTAATTAGGAGTCAAAGCAGGATCAGGAAGCAGTGATTTTGTATAAGCTCTAGTGTCCCAATAAGTACAGTTACATGCCAGTCTGTGGTACTAGCAATCTTTCCAGAAGTTACAGATGGAATAATAATAATAATAATAATAATTTACATGGTCAAACCAGTCCGCCTTATAAACAGATTCCCACAGATAACCTGGCAGGAGGTAACCCAGCCTCCTGCCCCTCTAACAAATACAGGAGCTTCATGCACATAACAGCCTGGAGAAGTTTACCACCATTTTACATTGGTGCTAGTGGCACCACAACATCTGATATTTTATATTGAATGCTTACCATCAGGATAGAACATTTTCTCTATTCTTGTTTTTAATGCAATTTAACTTGCAAAATTCACATTAATCAGTGATCACGTGCATCCTGAGTCTTATACACATAGGATGTCTACCAGCCAGTCTAATTTACCCCTGTGCTTTAAGGATCAACAGACATGTGAAAAGGTCTAATTAACATGATATTACAGATCCCCTCCACGCAAATGCTTACTTGGGACTTCCTAAAGAAAAATTACAAAACCCAAACATGATATGCTGTCCCTGAAATCAATATATTTCCATACAAAACTCATACCAATATATAAAAAAAAGGTACATTTGTAATGATGTAAAATGGCACCTGCACCACTAATTGAAATAAATTTCTACATGATCCAGCCACAACTAACCTTGTTCATTTAGAGTGAATTTTGCAATTTTCCTGATGTCCTCAAAAAGTGCAGCTGTAAACCATATGTACCTTAATAGAAGAATACAAACAAAGAATACAAAAAAAAGGTAACATGCTAAACATTTACATGTTATGCCACCAAAGAGCCCTACATTATAGAGCCACAACAGCCCGTCATAAGTAAAGTTACATATGCTGCTATATTTATTATTTAAACCATCAACATTGTCAACGCTCTTGTGCAGCAATTCCAGGGGAGTTCATGGTCACAGGTGATGGTGTGAGCTGCTAGCTCAAAAAGTTGGCATTACTCACACCTATTTTATGATCTTAAGCAATGTCAGGAAAAGTCACACTACTAAACTAAAGCTAGGTACACATTACAGAATTTGCCACCAACTTTTTATGCTGATCGATTTGACATCCGATCGATGGTCCGATCGCTCGGTCCATGGGCTGCATACACACTAGCCTTGTTTCAGACGATAAAGGGAAGAGCGGCCATCCCAGTAGCGACTTTTTACAGCCATGCTGTCATGAGCAATGATTTTAATTTCGTGCATACTGAAGCAATGCGGGGCATGTAACGGTATACCAAATACAATAACATAAAGGGACAGAGCTTTCACTATAGTTAACACCCAAAACCACTTAAAAAGAGAAGGCAACACTGTGACTTCATTCATTCCTATAAAATAGTAGTTTATTACCATGCATAAAATTTAGAAAAAAAAACATTTACTTGTAAAAGTGCAATGCAATAATTATTCCCCAATAAAATCCCTTCGTATGTAATGGTCCTGTATGGGTTAAAGTAATAACCTTGTGTATGGAGATTTTGGGTATTATACATAAATAGGCATCGCCCACAATGCTCCATTCTCTACGGGCATCATCGCTGATTGGTCCACAGCAGAAACAAATGCCAATGTCCGAATGTATAAAATGACAGGAGCCTGTCTGGCGCCAAGGAACGTGAGAAGATGGCGGGTGAGGAGAAGTTGTCAGTGGGGGTTGCGGCTATGGAGACAGAGACAGAGATGGTGTTGGAATGGCCAAAAAATGTTGAAAATGGTAAGGTGAGTGATGGAGATGCTCAAGAAGAGCAAAGAGAAAAGCCAATGGGCCCAAGAGAGGTGGATATGATGGTAAAAAGTACTGGACCAGTACGACTACGACATTAAAAAAGTGTGTAGCATGTGTAATGTACCTGTTTGAAGGACTTTATTTCTAGAGATGGGCGGGCTCGGTTTTCTTAAAACCGAGCCCATCTGAACTTTGGGGTTCCGAGTACCGAGCCGAGTCGGCTCGGCACTCTTGCTCCTATTCGGATTCCAAAACTAGGCAAAACGCCAACAGCATGTAGGAGATTGCAGCAGCTCCAAGAACAATTTAATTTGCCCTGCCACCAACTTAAGCAAGAGGTGTTAACAAGGTGGAATTCCACCCTGTACATGCTTCAGAGGATGGAGGAACAGTGCTGAAACCATTTGAAGTTTTGACATGTGAAGTGTGTTCGGACTCTGCTAGCTTCCATGAGGAAAGCCTTTACCGGCAAATACATCCACGTACTGACTTTTCTAATGGCGGATTCCAGCGGAGATTAATTAATAGTCTGTGATGATGATGTACACACTGATGAGGGTGAGGATGATGCTGAAGATGATGATATCATCTTGACAGTGTAGAATTAATTTCACACCACTGTTGGTCTAACATGCCTTTAGGGCATTGATAGCTGGTTTAGTGGGGGCCCAAACAAACCAAGCACTTCAGCCACAAAAGTGGCAGCCCTTGTCGCTGAAGTGCTTGGTTTGTTAAAGTGTGCATGTCCTTTGTAAGATCCAACATATGGGTGGGTGGGAGGCCAGCATATCCAAGGACAATTCCATCTTGCACCATTAATCTTTCTTGACACTGATGTGTGTTTCTGCCATTACTCTAGCAAGCCCACTGTTAGCTTGTTTAGGGAGGGCCATGTTGGACTTGCACTTTAGCCACAAAAGTGGCACTCCTTGTGGATGAACTGCTTGGCTTAATCAATTGTACATGCTACCTCTCCTAAAATTGAATGGAAATCACTGGAAATTAGTGTTAGTGAAGTTAATAATAATATAGGTACAAAAAATTTACGAAATTATGTGTTTTTAGCCCAAAAAATGAAATTCAGTAAAAAAAATTGCTAAACAAAACCAAAACACACAAGAGCGGTTTTGACAAAACCCAAAGCTAATCAGATCCAAAACCAAAAAACGGGGGTCAGTGAGCATCTCTATTTCATTCTAGTTTCACACGAAGCAAAGCAAACACCTGATTTGTAAAAAAATTTTGTCAGAACTTAGAATTAACGGTGAGAAGGCCAGTTTAGATACCACTGATGTAACACCTGTTATCAAACAAGAAAAAATTGACGTTGAATACCAAGATATGACAGAAGTTATACACAAATGTATTTCAGTGAACATGTGTAGACAACTAAATGCTTTGGGCACATACCTGTACTGTTATAATAACCAAAATGGCGCCTGTTTTTCAGAATATATGGAGGTTAAGCCCGCTATTATTGCGCTCGCACCACAGAGACCACAACATAAACTGATCTCGAGCAGTGTGCAAGGTGAGCAGATGAGAGTATTTCTGGTGTTGGATATAAATTACAGATATAGAAGTTTAATGGTAAACATTTTTTATTTCCTTGTTTCGTAGGTAATGGAATCAAAGGGAATATAAACTCAAGCAACATCAAGAAAAAAAAATTAAAAACATTGAGAAAAATTTTGTTGTAATGTGTATGCTGTTTGGAACTGTTCTGCCAGAAACCACTATAACCACCTATTTTTTTCACTTGTCATATTCTGCAATAACAATTTTTGTACTTTTTCCTGCAATAAAACTGTTGCATGAACACTGTGTGGTTTATTCTGGGTATTTTACAAATATTAGTTAATAAAGGTTAATATGACTTTATAAGTTTAATAGTTTATAAGGGTATAGGTTTATAAAGGGTAACTATGAATAGGTTCCCAATATAGATGCAAAGGGTAAAAACTAGAGATGGTCACTGACCCCCGTGTTTTGGTTTTGGATTCGGTTTTGGATCTGGATTACCGTCGTGTTTTGGTTTTGGTTTTGCAAAACCGCCATTGCGTGTTTTGGTTTTGGTTTTGTTTGGTTTTGTTTTGCTATTTTTTGGGAAAATCCATGTTTTTGGGCCTAAATTAACCCAATTTAGTGCTCCAACTGTTTTAGAGACAAGTAATCTAATTGTTGAGGTAATAAATCATCCAAAAAAACAGTTTAATTCTTCGTTGGTAGACCTATTCTACACACAAAACAGATTGTCTTCCTCTCCATCTATGCATATTGGCAATGCAGCCATCGTCTTTGAATGTATATTACACCCTACACTTATAGTTAAATATGTAAAGAAATGGAAAAAGCCAGTTTGGTTTCTGTCTCTCAAGGCCCCCCTCCACTTGTATAAAATACCAAAATATTCAGCCATTATAGACTGTACAATATTAATTGACATGGAGAAAGCCAGTTTGGTTTCTGTCTCTCTAGGCCCCCCTCCACTTGTATAAAATACTAAAAAATTCAGCCATTATAGACTGTACAATATTAATTGACATGGAGAAAGACAGTTTGGGGTCACTCTGTCTCTCTAGGCCCCCCTCCACTTGTATAAAATACCAAAAAATTCAGCCATTATAGACTGTACAATATTAATTGACATGGAGAAAGCCAGTTTGGTTTCTGTCTCTCTAGGCCCCCCTCCACTTGTATAAAATACTAAAAAATTCAGCCATTATAGACTGTACAATATTAATTGACATGGAGAAAGACAGTTTGGGGTCACTCTGTCTCTCTAGGCCCCCCTCCACTTGTATAAAATACCAAAAAATTCAGCCATTATAGACTGTACAATATTAATTGACATGGAGAAAGCCAGTTTGGTTTCTGTCTCTCTAGGCCCCCCTCCACTTGTATAAAATACTAAAAAATTCAGCCATTATAGACTGTACAATATTATGAAAAATGGACAAAGCCAGTTTAGGGTCACTCTGTCTATGACACCCTACCCTTAAGGATAAATTGCCCTAACAGCAGCCTTTCAAGATGGTATGTGATATGGAAATGCCACAAGTCCCTTTCCTCTTTGGGGGTAGATTGCACCCTACACTTACATAGAAAGTTTTAAAAAGATGTTATCGGCATCATCTTCAGCTTCATCCTCACCCTCATCAGTGTGTACGTCATCATCACAGACTATCAATTCATCGCCGCTTGAATCCGCCATTAGAGAACAGTCAGTGCTTGGATGTCTTGGATGGTGAAGGCCTTCCTCGTGGAAGATGTAGTTCATTTTTATAAACATCATTTTCTCCACATTTTTGGGAAGTAACCTTCTACGGCGATCACTGACTAAGTTCCCTGCTGTGCTGAACACTCGTTCAGAGTACACACTGGAGGGTGGGCAGCTTAGGTATTGCAAAGCAAGTTTGTACATGGGTTTCCAAATGGCCTGCTTTTCTTCCCAGTAAGGAAAGGGACTGTCTGACATTTCCATATCAACTACCTCTTGAAAGTAATCCTCCACCATCCTTTGCATGTTTATACTCATATTGGATGGAGTTATGGGCAAAGTGACACATTTTTTTGAAAAATCCTTCAAACCAGCCCAGATGTTAAATTGTTCTCGTCTGCCCCCTGTGTCTTCCCTGCTTCTTTTTTGGAAATTTAATTTTTTACGAGCAACAGCTTGAGAAAGTGAAGGAGGACACGTCGTCAAGCCGAGGCCCAGTTCAGCGGCCAACTTGCTGAGCAATAGCTCCTTGCAAAAGTTCACATCTCGCTCATTTACAAGTAAAGACTCAATGTAGGTTTTAAACCTTGGATCAAGCACAGTGGCCAAAACGTACTGATCCGAGTTCAAGATCTTAATAACTCGAGGATCATTGTGAAGCGAATTAAGTACTTGATCGACAAGGCCAACATACTTTGCTGAATTGCTTGCTTTCAGCTCCTCCTTCATTTTCTCAAGCTGCTTTTCCAATAGTCTAATTAAAGGAATGACTTGGCTCAAACTAGCAGAGTCTGCACTGACCTCACATGTCACAACTTCAAATGGTTTCAGCACCTTGCACAGCACTGAAAGGATTCCCCACTGTGCAAGAGTGAAATACATCCCCCCTCCTTTCCCAATGTCATGACTTGTGCAATATGCTTGGATGGCTTTGCGCTGTTCCTCCATCCTCTGAAGCATGTACAGGGTGGAATTCCACCGAGTTACCACCTCTTGCTTAAGTTGGTGGCAGGGCAAGTTAAACTGCTCTTGGAGCTGCTGTAATCTCCTACATGCTGTGGCTGAATGCCTGAAATGGCCTGAAATTTTACGGGCCACCGAAAGCATCTCCTGCACCTCACGGTTATTTCGTAGGAAGCTCTGCACCACCAAGTTGATGGTGTGAGCAAAACAGGGAATATGTTGGAAATCACCCAGCTGTAATGCTCGCACTATATTGTTGGCGTTATCTGAAATGACATACCCTGGGGAGAGTCCGAGTGGTATAAGCCATGCATCAATCACATCTCTCAGTTTGCGTAACAAATTGTCAGCCGTATGCCTGTTAGTGAAGCCGGTGATACAAAGAGTGGCCTGCCTGTGACAAATGTTACGTAGTGGTGTACATGCTGCTGCTGTTCCTGCTGGTGAAGGTGAATGACCAACCCAGTGGGCTGTCACAGTCATATAGTCTTTGGTTTGGCCACTTCCACTTGTCCACATATCTGTGGTTAAGTGAACAGTGGGCAGAATGGCATTTTTCAGCGCAATCTCTACATTTTTACACACTTTTTGGTATAGTTGTGGAATAGCTTTACGGGAGAAATGGTGTCGCGATGGAATTCTGTAACGCGGACACAAAACCTCAATTAACTGTGAAAAACCAGCTGCGTTTATTGTGGAGATTGGACGCAGATCTAACACTAACATTGCAGCCATGGCGTCTGTGATTCGCTTGGCGACTGGGTGACTGCTGTCATATTTGCTTCCCCTCGCAAATGATTGTTTCACAGTTAATTGCTGAAATGTAGGACTGCTCATTTTATTCACCTGCCTCTGGGATGACGATTCACCCCCAGCAGCAGCAACAGCAGCAGCAGGACTAACGCTTTCTTCAGAGGAATCAATAATAGTGCCGGAGTCATCCAGCCTTAAGTGGGATGCCGGGCTAACTCCGAGCGCTACTGAGGATATTGATGAGGATGGTGTGGTGGGTGTATTTTGTAGCCGTCGGTATGTCGGTGAGCGGAGGGTCTTAGCTGATGAGGGAGTGCTTGTATTCTTTTGGGAAGAACTTTCAGCTTTTCCCAACACTTTGCCATGAACTCTCGTTAAATGGCGTAACATAGACGAGGTTCCAAGATGGTTAAGGTCCCTCCCTCGACTGACTGTGGCTTCACATACACTACAAATGGCTATACAATTGTTGTCTGGATTTGGGTAGAAATAATTCCACACATAAGAAGTGGATTTTTTTGTTTTATGCCCAGGCATGACAATGGCCTTTTTCTTGTCACGTGCCAGAACTGCTGCCACTGGTGCAGGACTTACACAAACAACCTCATCCTCATCAACATCCTCATTAGCGCCCTCGTCGCCTACACAAATCTCCCCCTCATCCTCTTCTAATTCCAAAGTGGCATCCTCAATTTGGGTATCACCGGCTACACTCGGGCTATTAAGGCACACATCAGCAGAATGCTCACGATTAGACATCCCACTGTTGGATGGACTCTCCACAGGGATTGTTGTCATTTGTGAATCAGAGCAAATATTCTCCTGTAATGCCTCACTGGTATCTTGCAGCTCAGCTTTGACGCGTAACAGTAGTTGTGCACCAATTGTAGCCTGGGTAACTTTTTGGGATCTGCCACTAATAGCCAAAGGTGAAGGCCTCATTCTCTCTTTGCCACTGCGTGTGTAGAATGGCATGCTTGCAATTTTTTTTTTATCGTCACTTAACTTTTGCTCAGTTACACTTCTTTTTCGCTTCAATACAGTAAATTTTTTTTTGGTTTTTGTTTTTTGCACTAATTTGAAAACACTCTGTTGTTTGACATCGCCTTGGCCAGATGACGTACTGGGAACACTAACATCAGGACTGGTGACAGAACCTGGTTGCTCATTTAGATCATATGTGGACTGCTTTGAATCCATTCTGAGCGCAAACCACTGGGGAGTGCTAAAAATTATTGAGTAGATACTGCTGACAGATATGACTTTTGACAGCCAGAAATATTAATGCACAATTAGGGAGGACACCCCAAAAACACTGAGGAGTGCTAAAAATTATTGAGTAGATACTGCTGACAGATATGACTTTTGACAGCCAGAAATATTAATGCACAATTAGGGAGGACACCCCAAAAACACTGAGGAGTGCTAAAAATTATTGAGTAGATACTGCTGACAGATATGACTTTTGACAGCCAGAAATATTAATGCACAATTAGGGAGGACACCCCAAAAACACTGAGGAGTGCTAAAAATTATTGAGTAGATACTGCTGACAGATATGACTTTTGACAGCCAGAAATATTAATGCACAATTAGGGAGGACACCCCAAAAACACTGAGGAGTGCTAAAAATTATTGAGTAGATACTGCTGACAGATATGACTTTTGACAGCCAGAAATATTAATGCACAATTAGGGAGGACACCCCAAAAACACTGAGGAGTGCTAAAAATTATTGAGTAGATACTGCTGACAGATATGACTTTTGACAGCCAGAAATATTAATGCACAATTAGGGAGGACACCCCAAAAACACTGAGGAGTGCTAAAAATTATTGAGTAGATACTGCTGACAGATATGACTTTTGACAGCCAGAAATATTAATGCACAATTAGGGAGGACACCCCAAAAACACTGAGGAGTGCTAAAAATTATTGAGTAGATACTGCTGACAGATATGACTTTTGACAGCCAGAAATATTAATGCACAATTAGGGAGGACACCCCAAAAACACTGAGGAGTGCTAAAAATTATTGAGTAGATACTGCTGACAGATATGACTTTTGACAGCCAGAAATATTAATGCACAATTAGGGAGGACACCCCAAAAACACTGAGGAGTGCTAAAAATTATTGAGTAGATACTGCTGACAGATATGACTTTTGACAGCCAGAAATATTAATGCACAATTAGGGAGGACACCCCAAAAACACTGAGGAGTGCTAAAAATTATTGAGTAGATACTGCTGACAGATATGACTTTTGACAGCCAGAAATATTAATGCACAATTAGGGAGGACACCCCAAAAACACTGAGGAGTGCTAAAAATTATTGAGTAGATACTGCTGACAGATATGACTTTTGACAGCCAGAAATATTAATGCACAATTAGGGAGGACACCCCAAAAACACTGAGGAGTGCTAAAAATTATTGAGTAGATACTGCTGACAGATATGACTTTTGACAGCCAGAAATATTAATGCACAATTAGGGAGGACACCCCAAAAACACTGAGGAGTGCTAAAAATTATTGAGTAGATACTGCTGACAGATATGACTTTTGACAGCCAGAAATATTAATGCACAATTATGGGGGACACCCCAAAAGCGCTGGGGAGTGCCAAATATGAAGAAAAAATAATAAACCTCTATCCTCCTCTCTGCACTAGCGATTTTGGTTAGAGCAATTGCAAGAACAATATGGTATTCTCTGTCCCTGCTCTAATTAGCCTATGACTACACCCTGCTCTCTCCCTCTGTCAAATGGCGATGGATTGCTGTGGAGGCGTGTATTTATAAAGTTGAAGTATCGCGAGAACCGAGTCCCGAGATCCGACGACGTCACAATGACGTTCGGCCTCGATTTGGATTCGGAATGGGCGGGAGAGTACCGAGCTGCTCAGCTCGGTACTCGGATACCCAAAGTTCGGGTGGGTTCGGTTCTCGGAGAACCGGACCCGCCCATCTCTAGTAAAAACACACGTGCTTTACACAAGTGTAATGGTCTGCAACCAGAGAGGTGCAATACACATCTATACAAAACACAAGTCAGTGATGTGCGGATACCGCACCACGTGGGACTGGTAAAGGCATCACAAATTTACATACACGCCCCCCAGGTCGAGGAAGTATCGGAGGATTGTCGTGGATCGGTCGGAAATTTATACACACTACACAACGGAAAGGAGAATGGAACAAAACTGTTGAACGGTAGGACCAACCAAATGAGGCGACAATCGTCCATTTGGGAAGATTTTCGACCATCATGTCACTACAGACACTGGCCCAACTTTCGAAAGAGCAGTCGTATGACGGCTGGTTGAGCCGATTATTGGACAAAAACCCTGTAGTGTGTACCCAGCTTAACTCCTTTGCCACATTTCGAGGATTGAACTATAAATGGACATAACATGCATGGCCGAATTTATGAAAACTGGTTTATAGGGGATAACTCAAAACTGTACATAGGTCAAAGCGAGAGCGAGGCAAAGCGAGTGTGAGAAAGAGCAACCGCACTAGCATGTCACAACCTGAAGTCATCTGGTTTGAACTAAGTAGCACAACATTTCACACTGCTTGCTTCACACAGCTGAGAGCATTAAAGAAAAGTGATACACTATCTTACAAATAAAGAATGCATCTAGAAAACAGTTAGATGTAGCTGAGCTGATACAGCGTTGTTGGCAAAATGACAAAAAAGTGCATTTACACCCATATACAAAAGTCATACACATTTTACCAACAGTTCACTATTGCACCAGTAGTATATGCCTGGTTTATGACAAATCATCAACAGCATGAACTTATACCTGCCCTTTAACAGGTGCAAAAGATACGCCTCCTAGCGTATATGCATGTTTCTATAGGTCTGCATGAGCTGCATTTACATAAACAAGCCTTTATTGTACTCAGCCAATTATTTATCTAAATAATATATGCTGAAGGAGGTAAATTAATATTTTTTGCAGATTACAACCAGTTGCGATACAAATCGTATGCAACATAACTTTTACTATAAAATGAAACTGTGTTTCACATATCTTATAATCTTTACATATAAAATATATTGTGGTGAACAGTGCCAAAATAATGTTTTCAACATCCAAATAACATCGCGTTTGGTATCACTATGCTTACAATTTAATGAGAACGCTTCCATGCTATTTATGTAGCATTCACACAAGTGAACGCTAGCTATAAATAATATAATTTTTATACACCCAAACAAGCACTCAAGGATCATTAAGAGCAAGTTTAAAGAAGTCTAGAGGCGGGAATCTGAAGTAGGGACACATGGCATTACTGAGAACAAATGACCAGAGGAATCCACCACGTTGAGTATCTGAGAGTGCAAGACCCTTCAACCAATGAATGAAGACTTTACAATTATAACTGTGTGTCACTGTGATGTCATTACATTTACAAATGTACTCTGTATAAATCATAGTTGCCTACTCTCCCGGAATGTCCGGGAGACTCCCGAATTTTTGTGAGTTCTCCTGGACTCCCAAGAGAGCATGCAAAAATCCTGGATCCAGCTGTCTGTTGCGGAAGATGGGTGGGGGGCGGGGCTAAATCTGGCATTGTGGCCCTTGCCCCCTGCTGTGATTGGTCAAAATCACATGAGATTGACAGGGGTGGAGGCTAACGGTGCACTGTCCGTGGCAACTTCCCTTCGGTGGACTCCGCTCCGGACAGTTGCCTTCAAAAGTGGGCAAGTATGGTATAAATGTGAGCTCTGGTTTTTGGAGACCAGAGCGTTCTAATTGAAGCATGAGTTAGTGCCAACTATCGCACACGTATGTATACCAAACTTTGCCTTTTTATGCTTTGCTAATAAAAGGTTTTGTGCTTTGGAACCACAGCGATTGCATTGGACAATATTTATTGGTAATTATAGTACGGACGCAACAATTAGAACGTCTCTTCCCTCCCCATGTCCTGTCTCTCCAGGAGCGGACCCCCATAATCGCAAAAGTTTGCATAGGAACATATGCAAGTGCCCACTTTTTGGGCATGCGCAGCACGAGTTCACGCAAAATACCATACTAAAACAAGCGCAAATCTCAGTCTGCATAAAGGAAACATTTGCAAAAACCAGAAAGAAAAGGGATGTTTTCTCTGGTAACGTTTGGTAATTAGTAAGGTCATCAAATAAATAATGCTTATCAGCATTGTGCATCTTCAGTATGGGGTTTAATTCCACTGTAAGTTTAAATAGAAAACATACCACATTATTAAGCAGGATTTATTGTTCCTTTAATTTTCTTTATTTAATAAAATTTATAGACCAAAACTATTCTCATACAAATGCTCCACAAATGACCTACACACATTGGAGGCTGCTTTTCTGTAAACTGAACTAATACACATGATAATGTGACCTATAAATTCTCTAGAAACAATGACATCACTTATACAGTGTCAGGAAGCTGCGGAAGGCAGGGAAATAGAAAAAACAAAACAAAACACCCACAGACTGAATTGAAGGATACACAGCTTCATGAGTGCAGGGGGGAGCATATTATCCACACTGGATACAAGTAACAAGCTTATTAAACTGAGAATAATTTCAAGATCACTAGCTAATAGACTTACGCACCGCACTAACACTGAATAATTCAAAGGTAAAATTATTTACACTGAAAGTTTGTGCTTGAGGGCATTTTCATGCTGAAACCAGAAAGGACTTTTCTCAAACTGTTGCTACATAAGTTGGAAACACACAATCCTCTAGCATGTCATTGTATGTTGTAGCTGTAAGATTTCCCTTCACTTTCACTAAGGAGCGCATGCCAAACTCTGAACAGCAGCTCCAGACCAGAATTCCTCCTTCACCAAACTTTACAGTTGGCAGTACACATTAGTGTAGGAAGTGTTTCCTGGCACCCCCCAAGATTCCTCCATCAAACTGCCAGATGATGAAGCATGATTCATCACTCCAGAGAACACATTTCCAGTGCTTCAAAGTCAAAGGATGGTGTGCTTTACACCACTCCAGTAGACATTTGTAATTGTGAATGGTGATCTAAGGCTTGTGTGCTGGTGCTTCACCATGAAAAGACAACTTTTGAAGCTCCTAATGAACAGTTCTTGTGGTGATGAATTTTGTAGGAAGTGTTGCAACAGAGGATAGACAATTTTTAAGTGCTTCAGCATTTCGTGGCTGAACTGTTTTTGCTCTGCACTTACAGATGACAGAGGCAGTTCTGGTATTCCTTGACAATGCCAAGTTGAAAGTCACTGGGCTCTTAAGTACGACTCAATGTTTGTGTATGGGGGTTACATGGCTTTTTGAACCAGTTAGCAATGAGTGTGGCTGAAATGGGCATACACAGTAATTAGAAGGGGTATCTAGATACTTTTGGTCATAGAGAGTGTATTGTAACAATAAAAAATAATAACACACGTTTGTATGTAAGCGAATGGAATTTGATAGTTTTCATCACCATTCATCATCACCATTTATATAGCGCCACTAATTCTGCAGCGCTCTACAGAGAACTCACTCTCATCAGTCCCTGCCCCATTGGGACTTACAGTCTAAATTCCCTAACACACACACACACACACACACACACACACACACACACACACACACAGACAGAGAAAAGAGAGACTAGGGTCAATTTGTTAGCAGCCAATTAACTTACCAGTATGTTTTTTGGAATGTGGGAGGAAACCGGAGCACCCGGAGGAAACCTATGCAAACACTGGGAGAACATACAAACTCCTCACAGATAAGGCCATGGTTAGGAATTGAACTCATGACCCCAGTGCTGTAAGGCAAAAGTGCTTATCACTACGCCACCGTGCTGCCCTAGTTTTACCGTGCTGCCATAGTTTTACAATGAAAGCAGTAGGGGAAGTGGTGGTAGGGCATACCACCATATACCAGCCCACTTGGGCCACTCTTTACAAAATATATTTTTATTAATGTGAAGCAATACACTTGTAGTGTGCACCACTCTATTTTGAATACATACTTTTATAAAAAATAAAATATACACTATAAAACATTTTTTTCCCATCAGACCCCTCACTTTAATTATGAGCACACACATACAAACACTTTGCTTTTACACTAGGGCAGGTAGGGCTTTTGTTTGGGAACCTAAAATAAATCTCAGACCCACATTAGCTCCCAGCACAATGCTTCACCATTTGTATCACAGTTTATTTGCAAGGCACCACAAAACAGTCCTCCAAAATACAAATGCACATAAAACATTACAACCACAGAAGAGGTTGAAAAAGGAGTTGCAGACGTAGAACAAAGGATAGAGGGGGCCCTGCTATAAAGAGCTTATAATCTAAAGGGAGAGGACAAGACGGAGACATCAGGTGGTGGTAGGATAGGCTAATTAAGGCTAATTAGGCTAATTTTGTAAGAGTGCTTGAAAGGTTGAAGGGTGGTCAGATGGGTAGGAACTTCCATATGTGGAGAGGAGCTTGGGAGAAGTCTTGAAGACAGAAGAGGTGGCTATCAGATAAGAGGCATAAGTCAGAGGCATATTTGACCTACTGACTGTCTACTGATAATCGCCAATGCCAACAGTTGTGAATGTTGCTTTAAATCCATGCTTTTCCACACACTGTTTTCCTTTTAAAAATGCTAGACCCAGAAATCCATGTTACTGAAAGTTTTCTCTAGCCATAATTTTTAGATCCACAATAAAAAAAAATTAAAAAAAAATTATACCTATCCCCACTTAATACTGGGGTATATGAAACCTGATTTAATAGAAAATAAGCATTGAGAGTTTATTTTGGTTGAGAAAAAAAGGTAACTGTCCAGAAATGACTGACAATTACAGAGCTGTGAAAGAGGAAAAATGGGGACACAAAAATGCTCACATCACATACACAGCTTTCTGGCTGAAAATGACTGCAGATGCCAGACATGTTCGAGGAGTAGCAGAGAATGTAATTATCCACAAGCCCTATACTAAAACACAGTCATTTCAAAATACTGTGTTGTGTAATGCATATGAAACTCCTGCAATAATTCAAATGGTAATTTGTCCACTACAACAACTATTATTGCAATTATTATGTTAACCAAATAAACAAAACAAAAGTTGGCTCTGATAGGCTGACTAAAAGTTTCTCAATAAAAGCTTGAAGTTTGAGCTACTTACTACCTACAGAGGGCCGCCTCCTACAGTTTGGTGCCAGTGAGCAGCAAACACAACTGACAGAGCATAGCCTGGGTACAAGTTTAATGCTGGAAGTGGTTATTTCTGTAAGAAACAGTATTGGTGAGAAAATAGACAATTTCATTATATCAATATATAAAACCAGACTCAAGCACCTTAATAACCTGATTTAAGAAGTGTGATTAATGATCATAAATTGTAAAATTATTCATAAATCCTTATGATTAGCTTTACAAGGAGGACTGACAAGATTTAACATGAAAGCTATCTACACTACATGTTTGGCCATACCCATTGCTAACAGGTGTAGAAAATCAAGCATACAGCCCTGCAATGTCCAAACTCAAACATTAGCAGTACAATGGGTCAAACCTAAGAGCTCAGTGACTTTCAATGTGGTACTGTTATGCCACCTTTCCAACAAGTTAGTTCACCAAGTTTCTGCCCTGCTAGAGTTGCCCCAGTCAACTGTAAGTGAAAACATCTAGTAGCAATAACAGCTCGCCCCAAAACAGTTTTTGAGTCTAGCTTGGCAGGAGGTAATCCATCCTCCTGTCCCTTTAACCAATGTGGACCGATTCATGCAGCCTGCACGTAAGTCAGCCGAGAGATGTCCCTCCCCCACTGTGAGCGGCCTATCCCACAAGAAGTGGATATCATATGGGACATGCACCATACAACAGGTGCCGTCCCATGTGAGTAGAGATGCGCAGCTGGAAGCGGCTGAAAGGCAAATGAGCGCTGCAGTGGGGGGGGTTCTTATGGCAGTGTCTGTGTGTGCGCACAGCGGCGGGAGGCTGATTCCAGCGTGTGTGTGTGTGTGTGTGTGTGTGTGTGTGTGTGTGTGAGTGAAGGCAGCAGGAGGGGGGCTGATGAAAGTGTGTGTGTGTGTGTGTGTGTGTGTGTGTGTGTAGGCAGCAAGGGGGGGGTGATGGCAGTGTGTGTGTGTGTGTGTGTGTGTGTGTGTGTGTGTGTGTGTGTGTAGGCAGCAAGGGGGGGGGGGTGATGGCAGTGTGTGTGTAGGCAGCAGGGGGGGGCTGATAATGTGTGTGTGTGTGTGTGTGTGTGTGTGTAGGCAGCAAAGGGGGGGCTAATGTCAATGTGTGTGAAGGCAGCAAGGGGGGGCTGATGGCAATGTGTGTGTGTGAAGGCAGCAGGGGGGCTGATGGCAATGTGTGTGTTGGCAAAGTGGGGGGGCTTGCGGCAATGGTGTGTGTTGGCAAAGGGGGGGGCTTGTGGCAATGGTGTGTGTTGGCAAAGGGGGGGGCTTGTGGCAATGGTGTGTGTTGGCAAAGGGGGGGGCTTGTGGCAATGGTGTGTGTTGGCAAAGGGGGGGGCTTGTGGCAATGGTGTGTGTTGGCAAAGGGGGGGTCTGATGGCAGTGTGTGTGTGTGTGTGTGTGTGTGTGTGTGTGTGAAGGCAGCAGGGGGGGCTGATGGCAGTGTGTGTGTGGGCAGCGGGGGGGGGGGGGCTTGTGGCAATGGTGTGTGTTGGCAAAGGGGGGGCTTGTGGCAATGGTGTGTGTTGGCAAAGTGGGGGTCTGATGGCAGTGTGTGTGTGAAGGCAGCAGGGGGCTGATGGCAGTGTGTGTGTGGGCAGCGGGGGGGGGGCTTGTGGCAATGGTGTGTGTTGGCAAAGGGGGGGCTTGTGGCAATGTAGTGTGTGTATTGGCAAAGGGGAATTGTGGCATTGTAATATGGGTGTGAGGTAGGTGGTGGCTAATTAATGGGTGCTTTTTTTGTGGAGTGATGGTGGGGCAATTTAATTCAATAGCGGGGCCTATTTAATATGGGATGGTTTGGGGACTATTAATTGAATGTGGGGGTGAGTTTGGGAAGAATGAGGTCTATTTATTAAATGGAATTTGAATTTGAATTATTTAATGCCAATGATGGTTGCGGGAAATAGGTATATTTATTAAACATAAATGCTATAAATTTTTTGCTGGGCTTTGGAAGTTCTCTAATTTGGGTGGGAGGTAGGCTAGTAATTTAATGGTGGACTGCAGGTTGGAGCCAATTATTTAATGGTGGGTGCTATTAATTTATTTGTGGGGTTATGGTGGTGCTATTTAATTTAATTGTGGGGCCTATTGATTTAAGGTGAAGTGCCGGGGGTTAGCCCTTGCTGCACGCCGGTTAATTACCGTTGCTGCAGCGCCTACACACATTCATTTTTAAGTTAAATACATTTGTTTACCTAAATACATGGCCTTATCCCCCCCAGCGTCTAGCGCCAGGGTTGAACCCTTTGTTTGCTGTGGTGCTCTCCTGCACTGCACACATAAAAATCCATTTAACAGTTAAACATTTAAGCATCAAGCTTATTTATCTGATTTAATCCCTCTGGCGCCAGAGTCCATTTCAAGATGGCCACCGCACACGTGCGGTGGCCAGTAGTCAGGAGACCCGGCCACAATGACATTCTGGAGTATATACAAATTGCCATCATAAAAACTGAGGCAGCAGACTTTGTGAAAAATAATATAAAACAGAAAAAAAAAACTGTCAGCGCTCAATTATCACAGAAGCTGCCGAATTTCTTAGATGAAACAGGATACACAGACCTATTGTAAATTAGTAACAACAATAAAATAAATATCCAGAAAAACAGCGCTCAAGTGTACCCTAATATCTCTTAAAGACGTAATAAAACAAATATAAAATAACAAAAAACAAAAATAGTATAAATGTTCCAATCAAAATACACAAGTTGCAACTTCTCATATACAATTGCTTCAGTGCTGGATGTGCAGTAATAGTTCATTCATGGGGCAAGAATAGTTCTTGCTACTTCCACCCGACCGTCACCGCAACGTTGAGCAATTGTATATGAGAAGTTGCAACTTGTGTATTTTGATTGGAACATTTATACTATTTTTATTTTTTGTTATTTTATATTTGTTTTATTACGTCTTTAAGAGATATTAGGGTACACTTGAGCGCTGTTTTTCTGGATATTTATTTTATTGTTTGTAAAAAATAATATTGGTGTCATTCTCAAAACTTTTGCCCATGACTGTAGTAGGTTAATTGGCTGTTGTCAAAATTGTGTGTGAATTAAGGCATTTAGACTGTAAGCTCCAATGGGGCAGGGACTGATGTGAATGACAAATATTCTCTATAGAGCACTGCGGAATTGGTGGCAGTATATAAATAAATGATTCTATAGAACTGACTTTTCCTCCATTTAATCCAAATTTGTGGATCTAATGATTGATTCTGCTGCCAATTGCAAAGTTCTTCCTTTTCTTGATCACAAAGCAGCAGTTATACAAGTAAGCAGTAACAGCCCCTTCTAAAACAGAACATTCTTACAAAGAACCAGGCATCACTACCAACCCCTGCAATAACTTACTGACATTTCAAACAAAAACGCCTTTCAGTACCACTCTCTTTTTTGACAATCATTCCCAAAGCCATCATATGCAAATCTAGGCACAATTGATAGTTTTATATTTTGTGTATTTTCTATTTGGTGTATGTGTTTTGCCACAAACTTTTTTAATGTGTCCCGAACGCCCACAAAAGTATAATTTTAAATGTGTATAGTTTCATGAACTATGTTAGTTTGGGGATTACAAGGGGATAAAGATGAGCAGATATTTTGTTTAGGCGATTCCCATGTCATTTTGTGCTTAATGTATTTTTGATGATATGTAATTTTAAAGTCATGTTTGGATATTATTCTGATATTATTCTTATGTTGATCTCAGTATAAGTGTATTGCACCAAACTATTTTGTTGCAATAATTTTTACTTTGTTATTTTTTTGTACATTTACATCATTTCAGTTTTTAGTAACTCTATAAAAGTACTTCTACTAATTTCTCTTTATGGTTTCTCAATGAAATGGCTGGGGGAAGCTTCTACCAGTTCTGGTGGTTTTACTATCCAAAATCAAAAGGCGTTCTAAAATGCATAAAACTGAATAATAAATTTGTTTGAAATGTACTCACAAAAATAAGGCTGTAATTAATGTATACATGTATATCAAAACTGAAAAATTTGTACATTTCTGCAACCCTGTGACACTGAAATAGAACAGAAATTCCACCCTCCCATGCATTAAGCAGGGATATCATCTGATCAAGGTTTGTTCTATGACATTCTAACAAGAGTATCTATTTTACCTGTCACATAAAAAAAAAACCTTTTAAACCCCTAACAAGTAAATAAAAATAAATGTATTCTCTTTTTAGACAACACATAGCAAAAAGTGCTAAATTTACTCAGGTCACAAAATGACGAGAGTCCTGTTTTCTTAGAGGTTAACTGTACTTGTGCTGCAATAACAACTGAGCTGGTCTTAAGGTTATATACAATCTAATGATATCAAGTTCAAGTTGTGGTTTGTTGGTCTGTATTGCATTTACTGTACGTTAACTTTCAACAGATCTTAAAGTGGAGATGATTGATCTCCAAATTGATTACATAAACTTATTCACACTGCTCCTAATAATCCATATACACCAGAGGCCTGAATTCTAAGAATAACATTTCACATTCAATAATTGAGGCAAAAGTCAGGATTGTTCTAGGAAACCCATGACACTTTTGGATACTTTGCATACTGAAGAGGTTAGTGGCCTCTATTTTTGTTGTAAAGGGCAAGAAAATAAATATCCACAACATAGTTAACATTGAAAAAGAATATAAGTTCATAATAAAAACATAAATCTGTAAATTAGTTTATGATACCCTCTGAAGTCCTCCTCTTCACACAACATAAAAAGGGTTGATTCAATTCGGCCATGTTAATCTAGGAATAACGCAGCGTTGAAAGTATTACTGTTAATACAGCAATTTGAACTCAGATCTTTGCTTGCGGCCCTGTGGGCTGCTAGCAAAAATCAGCATTAAAATTACTGTACTAACAGTAATCGTGCGCAGTTTACCGTAGTAAAGGTAATAGTGCGCAGGCCACGTTATTCCCAGAATAATGCGGCTGAATTCAATTGGCACCATAAGGTACTGAGTACCACTGGGTTTTTGGAGAGTGAGTGCTTAGATAGGAACATCGCACAGCTCATGCTGTTGAGATAAATGCTGCTTTTAAATATTTCTGGTACGTTTTTATTGGAATGTGCTTTAGCCTAATAAAGTGAAGATTACTACAACATGGAAGCGCACCCATTCTATGTTTCTGTTTAGTTGTGTTCAAGTTTCATTAACCATAACGGTTAAAGCAATGCGATGAAGAGCACTTGGCCAGAGACAGAACATAGACTGCCAGACTGTTTCCAACCTTGAATGTTCTAAGCGCCGCCTGTGGCAAGTTGCTTTGTGTGATTATGTGTAATTCATTGTCTATACTCATTAATTCAAACAAAATGATGGACCATGCATACTGATTGTTCTATTTCTGGTATGTTAAACATATGAAATAAGTAACTTTAGACATTGCATTCTAGAAACAGATCAATAATGTCCTTCTTGCTGTAGATCAGTTCAAGCTGTGTTCACAATGTGCAAGAATGAAACATACAACAGGAAGTGTTTGGAAAACTTGTATATACATGTGTAGATAAGCTAAATTAACAAGTCAACACTGTAGAATAACCAATAATAAACTAACATTTAATGATTTGTAAATAGGAAAATTAAAACAGGGTTCCTGTTCAATAAAACAGAATTTCACTTCGATTATTTACTAAATGGCTATGAACTACAGATAGTGGCCTAAACAAATAGAAACACCCGTGTAAATGAAGGATATCAACACTCATGCACTAAAAAAGCAAACTACGTTCATCTGAACAAGTGTGTAAGGTGATGTCGGCATGGAATTCAATGGAAAAAACAGCCAAACAGCAACTTCATAGAACAGGACAATCAATCAGGTTGCAGTTCATAAACTGCTTATCCTAACTCACAATCCAATTCTGTGAGTTCAGCAGTGCAAAGGGCACAGGCCATAGACTACCAGCAAGTGGAGAATGCTGATCTAACCAGATAAATTATCCTTCACCATGTTCTTGACGAACAGATGAATGCACGTGTAGCTCCAAACTAAAGAACTCTACAGGCCTGAGTGCTTGTGCCCCATAACATTACAGAACCACCAGAACACATCACTGTTGGAAACATTTCCTTGACATGGTTTGGTATAGTTCTTCAATTAGGAGACAAGGTCAATGCTAATCTACACTTAATTGTATGAAATTATTTTACTCGCCTGATGTGGTGGGAGAGGTGTTTTCTAGGACAACAATGTTCCTATTAAAAGAGCACATGTGGTCGCACCATAGTTTAAGGAACATGACAATGATGTTATCATCAACATTTACATAGCGTCAGCAGATTCCGTACCACTTTACAATTGGGAACAAACAGTAATAAAACAATACTGGGTAATGCATACTGACAGAGGTAAGAGGGCCCTGTTTGCAAGCTTACAATCTATGGGGCAATGGTTTGATACACAAGGGTAAGTGCTACATCATATTGAATATTTGTCCGACTAAAAAGCAAAGGTAACAAAGAATTTAGTGGGCTGTATGCTCAGTCACACAACTATGTTGTTTAGAGGGTTGTTGTCATGTGTAGAGGGTGTTAATAGGGTAACCTAGGAAGAGGGTGGTAGAGGAATATTATAAGCTTGTCTGAAGAGGTGGGGTTTTAGAGAATGCTTGAAGGTTTGAAGACTAGAGAAAAGTATTGTGGTGCGAGGGAATGAATTCCATAAAGTGAGTGCAGCCCGAAAAAAGTCCTGTAACCGAAAATGGGAGGATGTGATAAGAGTGGAAGAGAGACGCAGATCTTGTGCAGAACGGAGGTGTCAAGTTGGGAGATATTTCGAGACAAGTGAGGAGATGTATGTTGGTTCAATTTTGTTGATGGCCTTGTATGTTAGTAGAAGAGCTTTATTTTGGATTCGCTGAAAAACAGTCAACTAATGTAAAGACTGACAGAGTGACAGAGTGACTCAGCAAACGAAAACCCATTTGCAAGGAAAATCAATCTAGCTGCTGCATGCAAAATAGATTGTAGGGGCTAAAGTCTGATTTTGGGAAGACCAGTAAGGAGGGAATTATAATAGTCGATGCGGGAGAGGAGTGCATTAAAGTGAATGCAGTGTCTTGTGTGAGCTATGTACATATTATGGAAATGTTTTTATAGATGTATGCAGCAGGATGTAAATATAGAGTTGATGTGGGGAACAAAGGATAGTTGTGAGTCAAAGATTACACCTAGGCAGCGAACTTGCGATGTGGTATTTATGGTCATGTTGTCAACCAAAATAAAAATGTCAGGCAGGAATCTTCTATTGTTTGGTGGAAATATTAATTCTATTTTTGAAAAAGATTGAGTTTGAGTCGACGAGAGGCCATTCAAGATGAAATGGCAGAAAGAGTCAGTATTGCGAAACACAGATGGTGAGAGATCAGGAGAGGATAGATACATTTGTGTATCATCCGCATTTTTTTCCAAGAGAAGTGGTAGAAATAGAGAATAGCAGGGGACCTAGGACTAAGACTTGTGGTACTCAAACTGATAAAGGAAGCCGAGTGGAGGTCGTTCCATAGAAATGAACACTGAAAGAGCGATTAGATAGGTAGGATGAGAACCAGGATAGGACATTGTCTTGAAGACCTAAGGATTGTAGCGTCTGTAATAGGACAGAGTGGTCAACGGTGTCAAATGCGGCAGAAAGATCCAGGAGAATTATAAGTGAGTAATCACCTTTAGTTTTAGCTGTGACAAAATCATTGACAACCTTGGTCAGTGCAGTCTCTGAGGAGTGTTGAGAGCGAAAGCATGATTGAAGAAGATTCAATAGGCTGTTTGCAGAAAGGAAACGTGCGAGACGAGTGTAGGCAATTCTCGAGAAGTTTGGAGCGGCATGGGAGCTGAGAGATGGGGCAGTAATTTGATAGAGTTTGGGCCAAAATTTTGTTTTTTCAGGATAGGAGTAATCACTGCGTTCTTGAATAGAGATGGAAAGATACCAGTAGAGAGAGATAAATTACAGATTTTAGTTAGAGGTGGAATATGCAGGGAGGCCAAGGACCAACCAATTTCTGAGGGTATGAGATCAAGAGGACAGTAGGTAAAGTAGGATGATAAGGAGAGAGTAGAAACTTCCTCTTCATATGTGGGATCAAATGAAGAGGGTGTTAGAGGATATTGCAAAGGAATTGAGCCTATTGCTTGTCGAGAGAGATAATACCATTTCAAGACTGATCTTATCAATCTTGTCCTTGAAATAGGAAGCAAGATCCTGGGCACTGATGTAGTTGTAAGGGTTTGGGGTAGGAGGATTGAGAAGATATTTAAATGTGTTAAAAGGGCTTTTGGGGTTAGAAGCCTGAGCATAGATGAGATTGGAAGTATGCTTGTTTTTAGCAGTCTCCAGAGCATTTCGAAAGGAGTGGTAGATAGCAGTACACGCGCTGAAATCATTAGATGTACAAGGTTTACGCCAGTGATGTTCAGCTTTACAAGAAAGTTTTTGTAGATTTCATGTTACTTTAGTGTGCCATGGTTGACAAAGAAGTCTATGCGGAGTATTTAGAGTCACGGGAGCCAATTGAAAAAAAGGGCAGTTGTTAGGGTATGGTGAAAATGAGAAAGTGCCATATCAGGGGAGAAGAATGTAGAAATTAAGGAGAGAAGTTGTTGTTGTAGAGAGGTGGAAAACTGTTGAAAAGCAATAGAGTTAATATTCCTGCGGGTATGAGGAGGCTTGGAAGAGTTTGACAGCAGGGAGGTTAAAGAACTGGGGTATGTTATTCATACCATGGCCTGTCACCAGATCCAACTCAATTTAGCATTTATGGTGTATTCTGGAATGATGCTTGAGACAGCATTTTCCACTGCCATCGAACGGCATTATTCAAGTAACATTCTTACAATTCCAGACATTAACAAACTTAATGCCATGATGCACATGTTGATGGCTCAAGAGCTTATTAGAAGACTTTATATTGGGGTATATATTTTTTTGTCCACTACCTGTACATGTCTTATTATTGGATGCCAGATAGGCAGTAAGCAACTTAATTCATGGCGACTTCCAGAATGTGATGCGGTTTTTGTGTGGTTGGATATGAAAAGTTGACAGTGAAAAAAAGGATAGTCTTACGGTGGACATAGTTATAACGTCAACAGTGACAATGTCGACCTGTAAAATGTGTACAGTGTTGAAAAGTCTAGTCAAAATGTTGACAAAGCACTATATTTAAAATGGCAATACATGGTAAAAAAAAATAAACGCCCCCCCCGCCCCCCGCCCCCCAAAAAAAACAGATTAACCAACCCCCTAGTGCTTCCAGCCTGGTACTAGAAAAACCGGGGTGACAAAGCATGGGTCCTCATGAATTTATTACTACCAGCACTAGGCTCTGCTAGCCTGGGCTGGAGGCACTATACCAGGGAAAGTCTTGAGCTGAAGCCATGGGATATCACCATGTAATAAATATGGCCACACCCGTCAAGAGCTCATTTTCCAGTGGAGCTCCTAGGAGCTAATCTTACGTTATTTATGAGGGTTTTTCATTTTGCCAAGGATCCTTGGATGTATTACAAATGAAGACCCTGGATGTAGGCGAGACAAAGAGGATGAATGAGGGTCGTGTAGGTGCGTTTTTATTTCAATTACAATATTTTTTACACTGCTGTCTGTTTCATTTATATTTTTCCTTAGTACACTACAGGTCCTAGTGGGCCCTGGTAGCATTGGGTATGTGGTGCTTGAGGTACTAAAAGCACCAGCATGCCCAGAAATGGCCGCCTGGGCATGCTGGGACCTTAAATGCCTTTATACAATCAAATCGTTATTACCCCGTGCCCACCGGGGGGAGGGGGGATTTCCCTAGGGAATCCAGCCCTGTGATGTTCAGCCTGGGGCTGGTTTGGCATTATAGCAGGGAGACCCCATGCTGTGGGTTTCCCTGCTACAGTTCCACCAGCCCAGGGGGAGGGGTTATGCCATAATATTTTGGTTTTTTACATTTAGTTCATTTTCACTGTCACCATTACAAATACATCCCGTCTTTGTGCATATGTACGGTGTCACAAAGCCCTTGGGACTCAGAAGGTAAAAAGAAAATATGCCAGATAATGCTGCAGTTATGTTAAAAATAAAGCATGCGAGCAGAATCTTCAGTCAGTATTCAAGTGATTCATAGAAATGTATTTCAATAAATACACAATAAATGGGAAAAGATTGTATTACAGGTGCCATACAAATATTGGAGAGAGTTCTTTGAAACTAAGTTATTACTTTTCAAACAACTAAGTTTGTAAGTATAAAATATAATTTTAAAAGCTGGATGCCCAACTCATTTCTGACAATACAACAGGAAATACAAAGATATCCAAAATGCCTAGAAAAATAAATGTGCAATTCGAACCCAGCTAAATTCTGTTCATACTTTATTAAAATCTATTCTACAGGGTGATTCAAAAGTCACAGTACACCCTTTTATTTCAAAAACTCTACAGGAAATTGGGAAACCTGAATATTCCAGTAAGGTATGGGTGACGTGGTCTATCTTTTACAGTATGTACCAAACATGGGCGCCATCTTGAAATCGGCCAAATTCCTGTAGAGTTTTTGAAATAAAAGGGTGTACTGCGACTTTTGAATCACCCTGTATTTCAGTAACTTCTTAAAAGCTAAGGTTTCTTAAATAGTTGATTCAAATAAAAAGGTGAGCAGCTTTGAAATAATCCATCATTAGTGACCAGTAAAACAGTATCTGTTTATAATCAGGCTTCACTCATCGCTTGGAAAATGTATCAAACTGGGAAACATAATACTTTAAATATTAAACATGATTTTGCATGCTTCAATGCACATGTAATGCAGGTTTCCAAGATGAATTGCGACTTATGCTTACAAGTATACTTATGTCAACACATATAATTCTGGCAAAACATCACTCTGTTAGTTTTAGAAAGTATTAAAATTATTATTCAACAGACTTCATTCAGCATGTTCTCATCCTTGATTTTGGTAATAACATGGTTTGTAGCAATGGAAACTGACTTATGGGTTTCCAAATCTCCTATTTGGAATTCAATGAACTAGAACACTTTCAAATTGAAAACTAATTCTTACTGCAGTCAAAAAATGAAAACATTTATACTAGATTGTCAAATACTTGATATTTCCTACTTTGGAAGAACAAACACCATGTGCTTTGAATCTACCAGTATAAGTAGAAGCAGCATTATTAGAAGTAACGCCAATTTTTTTTTTTTTTTTATCATACATTACACTTTTCCAATTGTAACTAGACGCAAATAATTTTGCACAGAAAAAAAAAAAAGTTTTTTTGTTTAAAGATCCAAAGTTTCGATGCATCAAAATTACTGATGGAAATCGTACAGCTCACTCTTAGCACATGCAGATATGACTGAACTGGTAGATTAAGTTTTTTTGTTGCATTTTTAAAGGCATTTGTTAGGTTTCGATTTAAATGTATTGCGCTGCTCATCAAACACGAAACAGCCCATTGTTGCAATTGGATTGTCCCTCAGTTATCAGTCTGAGTAAAAAAGGGCAACATGTAATCGAATGAAAGTCAAAGAAGGCATTCTTTTGATTTGTCAGGTCAGAGCTGATCGAATACTATTGACTGTTATTAAAGGGAGAATGCCCGTTTTAATGTATGTCTACTTTGTGTTAAGTTCTAATTTAATAGCAATATGTTATTGGTTCCAATCTTTAAACTACGAACATTTATCAAAAATCAACACTGACCAGCTCTTGGTGCTCAGAGAACCATTTCAATATTCTCATCACTGTCGTCTAAGGGACATACAAGAGAAAAAAATAGTTTCAGACATGAAAACAATTGGAAGAGAAGGTCCTACATGTGAGAATGTAAAATCTAGTCAGATAACGGCAGAGCTGAGACAAGAGGAGCAAATATGACTCAGAGTAGAGACTCAGTGTGAGAAGTACAAGTGGGAGTAGGGTAGCCTCTTGTAATGAGGTGGGTTTTTGAAAAGTGTTTAAAGATTTTAAAGCTAGAGAATGGGTTTAATAATGTATAGTATGGTATTCCTAAGTAATGTAGCAGCAATGGAAAAGTCTTGCATCTAGGATTAAGAGGTAAACAAACATACTTCCAATCTCCTATCTATGCTCAGGCTTCTAACTTCAAACGCCTTTTTAACACATTTAAATATCTTCTGAATCCTACCGCCCCAAATCCTCCAGCTACCATCAGTACCCAGGATCTTGCTTCCTATTTCAAGGACAAAATAGATAAGATCAGATTTGAAATGGTATCATCTCCCTCATCAAGCAATCGCCTCAATTCCTTTGTAGCACTCTGACACTCTCCATTTGATCCCACAAATGAAGAGGAAGTTTCTACTCTATCTCCTGTCCTCTTGACCCCATTCCCTGACACATTAGTAGGTCATTGTCTCCTGTGCTTATTCCCCCTCTAACTAAAATCTGTAATCTATCTTTCTACTGGTATTTTTTCCTTCATCACTATTCAAGCATGCAGTGATAACTCCCATTTAAAAAAAACAAACAAAATTCTGACCCAAACACTCTCGCAAATTACCGCCCCATCTCTCAGCTCCCATGCCCCTCCAAGCTTCTCGAGAGAATTGCCTACACTCGCCTCACACACTTTCTTACAGCAAACAACCTATTGGATCCTCTTCAGTCAGGCATTCGCTCTCAACACTCCACAGAGACTGCGCTGACCAATGTTGTCAATGATTTGATCACAGCAAAAAGTAAAAACCATTACTCTCTTCTAATTCTCCTGGATCTCTCTGCTGCATTTGACACTGTTGATCACTCTCTCCTCATACAAACGCTACAATCCCTAGGTCTTCAAGACACTGTCCTATCCTGGTTCTCATCCTACCTATCTAATCACTCTAACAGTGGTCATTTCTCTGAATCCACCTCTGCTCCACTTCCTTTATCAGTTGGAGTACCACAAGGCTCAGTCCTTGGTCCTCTGCTATTCTCTATCTACGCCACTTTTCTTGGAAAACTAATAAGCTCCTTTGGATTTCAGCATCATCTGTATGCGGATGATACACAAATCTATCTATCGTCTCCTGATCTTTCACCATCTGTGTTACTGACTGTCTTTCTGCCATTTCATCTTGGATGTCTTCTCGCCAACTCACACTTAATCTCTCAAAAACTGAATAATATTCCCACCCCATACATTCTAGCAACATTTAAAAAGTTGGAGATGACAAGACTGCAAGAGACTTGATGTCTCTAAACTAAGCTGTCACAAGCAGGACTCTCTCTATCATGTCCCATGCCTGCATCCAACCGCACCACCACCCTCTCATAAGCAACCTCATATGTACATGTCTTATTTTTATATTTGATTTCTTTTTTTATGCTTTTTGTATAATCATTACAGATAAATGATGACTATAAAGAAGATGTAAGGAGTAAAGCAAAGGATCGACACCAAAGTAGAGACCTTGGCGGACTGATGACAAAATGCGAGTGGAGAGGATTACGAAGGCGTGGTTAGATAGGTAGGAAGTGAACAAGGAGAGAACTGTACCACAAAGACTAATGGAGTGAAGGGAGTGTGATAGAAGAGGATGGTCAATAGTGTTGGAAGCAGCACAAAGTTCCTGGAGGATGATTGCCTTATACTTTGCTTAAGCAGATTGTTGGTCACTATTGTGAGAGAAGACTGATTGCAGATTGCTGAGTAGGGAGCAAGAGTAGAGAAAGTGAGATGGACGGCTGGATACGAAGTCCCTCAAGCAGAGAAAAAGAGTGATAGTTGGAGAGGAGCCGAGTCAAGAGATTGAAAAAGGGCATGTATCCATGTAAAGAACATATCATTTTAGACCTGTTTAGTGTTGCAAGTACTTTACGTCTATCAATTTAAGTGCATATATACAAGGATCAGCTTGTTCTGCAAAATAAACTCCAGAAACCCATCATCATAAGTAAAATTAGCACAATAAAATTAAAAAAAAATATAACCAGCTAGAAATGAATTTGATCTCTCAGTTTCCTATGCCAGGCTAAAACAAAAATGGTAGTCTGTAAAAAGAGCAACATTTGCCTTCTATTACTTCTACAATTAAAAACAAAATCTTTTGAAAAGTACCCAATGAATATCCTGTAATGTAGAAGACTAAATGGAAAATGATGCTATCTTACCTGAAGCTTGAAGTATCCTTATTTTACTCCTATCCCTTTCCATTTTCTTTTTATTCTTTAAAGATATGAAGCTAAAGCAGTTCAGGCCATGTTCACCCCATCTAGTGAATTGGGGATCATGAAAGCCCTGGAGTAAAAGCAACACTTACTCTCAGAGCCTTCACTGGCTTTGTTCCGCCTTGTCCTTCGTAAATGTCTGCTGCCTTCTTCCAGATGTGATCTGTCTTCACGGTTTAAAAGGGCCATCTACAACAAAATTAAAACAAAATCTAAACTTAAATTTGGCCGATATTATAAAGATACTGTTATATCAGTTCTGAATGAAAAGAAGGCTCAAAACATCTTTACAGGTTGTATTAAAATAGCATTATGAAAAATATGGTTTATTTCTAAAAACAACACCACCGCATTTTTTTAATTCATATCCCCATAATAAAATATAATAAAGCATAATTTAATGTAATTTCTAATACTGTTTGTTAAAACAATTTATCTGCTGGAGAAACCAGTATACTTGTGTATAAAGTACATCTGAAAATATACTAGAATGGGCTTTCATGTCCCATGCAATCCGTTGTGTAATTAATTAAGCTACAAAAGGACCTGTATAATGGACCTGTATAATATGTACTCATACTGTGTACATTATGGTCAAATACACAAAATGACTATAGATTAAATATTCTAACTTAAAGTGCATCTGACCACTCGGATTTTCAAATAGGTTATCAAAGAACATAAAAAAGGTCACCTGTTTGGATGTGTTGCTTATCAGTAACAATTATGGCTAACAAAATAATCTCTTTCTTTGGCCTCTGTCTCACTTGCCCTCAAGAAAGTCCAAGTCCCCAAGAAACACTCAAATTAATCACATCAGTTAATTAATAAAGGAGTAGTTTGGTCTTTTTTTTCTACCACAAATCACAGGACAATCACCTCAAAAACGACCAGACTAAAGCTCTATAAATAATTTAATAAAAAAAAAAAAAAAAAATTGAAGCACATAAAAAGACCTATGACGAAGCTTGATTATTACTTGACTTCAGCTGCCAAAAGAAAATATTGGTTAAAGAGAATTATAGGATCCCATTCAAACTATTCATGCTCATAAAGCCAACATGAAAAGGTAGGTACACTATTACTGCTTCCATATCAGCAAAGGAGCTAATTTAAGCTAGGTGCTGCTAATCAAGTGCACTTCACTCTAATCAGAAAACATTCCCATCCCTATACTTCAGTCTGAAGTATTCAGATTTGTTTTTAACATGTATAATGTTCACAGAGAAGCAATTGTTGCTGCTCATCAGTCTGGAAAACTTTATAACAGTTTGAAAGCCATCATTCTATTGTCCTAATAATTTACAATTGTGACGCCCACAGATTGACAACTGTCAATCTGTGGGCATCACAGTAAATTCTCCCAAAGAACAAACCACGTTGTCCAACATTTACCTACATCAACATGGTAAATGTTAAAAGTTCATGAATCCAGCAGAGAGACTGAACACATATGGCTTTCACTGAAGGGTAGCCAGGAGAGAGCCCCTTCTCTCCCACAGAGCCAAAGGTATTGCAGCACGGATTAGGTTGTAAGTGAATGAGACAAGAAATCTGCAACAAGGTCTTCTGGATAGACAAAACCAAAGTGACTATTTTTTTTGCAGTTACAGTACCTGGATATCTTGCAATAATGGAATCCACCATGAACTCCTTTTTATACAGTGGGTAATTCCATGTCAGTTCAACCTGGCTTGTCCACCACCCATGTCAGAATTCTACAAAAAGCTTTTAGTTGAGAGGATGTCAAAACAACTATTTCTGCCAAATATCTCGACTGTGACAATTAGTTGATTAAATATTGATTTTTTTATTTATTAAATAATTTACTAATCGCGGCTTCTTTATCCAGTTTATTTGAAGTATCGCAGGTGTTTATTAAGGAATCGCCACAAAATTTGGACCACTAAGTTAACTCTTCCTCCTGAATCCAAACCAAATTACTTTATCTGCCTTGTGTTTTGCGTTCCGGCAAAAACACATGTTTTTCAAATAGAATTAAAAACGCTAGGTTCAATTGACATTAGGGATCCCATTTTTGGGGGGGATGTTTAAAAAGGGTATTTTTGGATTCGGGAGGAAGAGTTACCTTAGGGGGTCCAAATTTTGTGGCGATTCCTTAATAAACACCCACGAAACTTAATAAACTGGATAAAGAAGCCACGATTAGTAAATTATTTAATAAATTGAACAATCAATATTTATTCAACTAATTTTCAGACAGTCGAGATATTTGGCAGAAATAGTTGTTTTGACATCAACTAAAAAAAAAATAAAAAAAAAAATTTGAGATGAGTGGTGGACATTTCATGTTTTCTTGGGTGATCTGATGTGGAATGACCCCAGTGTTTCTAGAGGAAAGTGTATGGCCATCTGTCTAACAGCCTAAATTAGTGTATACAACAGGACAAATGTCCTAGGCACATCAGCCAAAAGACTATTGAATGGCTGAAAAAGAACCAAACCGATATTTTGGAATTGCCAAAAAAAATTCCTCCCACAGCAGAGGCCAGGATCTGTGGAAGGCCTCATACTCATTGGCATTACATTATCATCATCATCTTTCTAGAAAGATGCCACAAAAAGGAAAATACAGTACAATACTGGGCAAGAAAGGACATTACAAAAAAAGGCAAACTGATAGTCGAACCAGAAGGAAATTAAGTGCTAGGCAGTGAAGAGTCTCTTACCATGGATTTCAGGAAAGAGACATGAGAGGTAGACAAACTAAACAGCACAATTTGAACCTGTACCCAGAAGGTGAGTGCAGGAAATAAGGTCAGAGCTACTAATTAAGCAATGAGGAAAGACACTGTTGGCTGGTGGCATAGGTACTGAGAGATAGACAATCTCGGGTGACACAGAAGGCATGTGACAGGGCAGAGTTGGGACAGGTTAAGAGGAGATCTGATAGGCTTTGATGAAAAGAGGAATGAGAGTAGGTCTGATACCTTGTAGAGAGATGGAAAGCCTGATTGGGAGGAGAAGTAGTGAAAGGCAGAGAAGAGGAGCAGCACAGGAGAACTGTTAGAGGCAAGGACTAGAGGAGGCAATAAGTGAGGAAGTGGACAAAACAGAGAGGGTGGGAGGAAGTGTGTAGGGAGATGAGGCTGGGGAGTTGTATTTGGTGAGAGCAAGGAGTTTGAACTGTACAGTGTAGTGGGAAATGAAGTCAGTGTAGCAACTGGCAGAGAGGGGAGACAGATGCAGAGTGGCAGGAAAGAAAAATAAGATAAGCAGCAGCATTGTGGAGCAATTGGAGTTGGGTGAGAAGGGATGAAGGAAGGCAAAAGAGAAGGTGGTTACATTAGCCCATACCAGAGATGACAATGGAGTGGATAGGGATCTTGATTGCCTTCAGGGTGAGAAAGGGTTTTTTGATCCTGGAGATTGTGAAGGTGGAAACATGTGGAAAGTGAAAGAGTGAGAAGAGTTTATTTTTAGACAAATTAAATGCTCTGACAGCCAATAGGAAATGGCAGAAAGACAACTGAAGATGTGAATAGGGTAGGGAGAGGTTAAGGAAGAAGTAGATCTGGGTGTCATCAGCATATAGATGGTATTAGTGGGCAAAAGAGCGGATGAGCACAAGAAGTCTACAGGGAGAAGAGGAGAGGGCCAATAATAAAACCTTCAAGATAATTGGCAGCAAGAGGGCTGTTTCTGTGGAGTGGCGGGCACGAAAACCATATTGAAGTGGGTCAAGGAGGGAATGGTAGGAAAGGAAGGTGATAAGGCGGTTGTAGACAATCCGCTCAAGAAGATTAGAGGCAAAGGAGAGAGATGTGGCAGTAGCTTGAGAGAGTTAGGGTCTAGGATAGGTTGAGAATGGGAGAGATGTGGGCATGCTTAAACAAAGAGAAATGCGCCAGTTGGAAAGAATAGGTTGAAGAGCTGGGCAAGATGGGAACAGGCAGTAGTAGAGGGAAGGTGGGAGAGGATAGGTTCTAAGAAGCAGGTGGGGGGGGTGCAGGAGATGGACCGGACTTTATCTCCCCATAGACTCTTTAGAATAGAACAGTGTGGACAGGCTGGAAAGAGAATAGACTGATAAAAGGCAATGTCCTGACAGATGGATTCAATTTTGTGTGTGGTGAAACGGGTAGTGAAATTAAGGATGGATACAGAGGAGGAAATTGAAAAAAGTGAATAGACGATAGGGGTTGAAAGACAGAGATCAGAGATTTGAAATAGGACTGTTGGAAAAAGAAAGTGCAGAGGAATAGCAGGAGAACATGAATTTGAAGTGGAGGCAGTCTGCACAAGAGCTTGATTTCCTCTAGTGCACTACAGAAGTGTTTTTGAAGGGATCTGGGGCACATGGTAAATCCACGCCTGGATTGAATGCAACTACGGCATTCCAAGTAATGCCTAGTAATGACAGTCAGACTGGAGGTGAGGGTAATGCTGAAGAGGAAAATGGTGAGGTCAGAGCAAGAGAGGGAACAAAGTCCAGTGATGTGTACGCATCAGGTAAATGGCAACAAGTCTACAAAACACACCCCAACTGGCAAAGAAGCAAGCTAGAAATGGAAACACAAATAGAACCGGAGAGCACTCATAGTGCAGTAATTTTTCAACACAATAAAATGTGTATAGTTCTTATATAAACTGTGTACAATTAATAAAATTCAAAGAGGCTTATCTGTAATTCTCCTGAAATCATCCCCATCAGGATATGAATCCAAGGAACAAACATTAAATTTCTATGAAGAGCAGAGAAAAAGCCACAACATGTGTGGAATAGTTTCCAAAAAAAATTATTATCACAATGGTTAAAAATACTTTCACCCCTGATGAAGTGCAGGGCACCAAACATGTAGGGTGGTCTTGCTGCAAGACTTGCTGCAGTCTTATTATCTTGTTTCATAGGTTGGTCTGAACCTGTGACAGTGCTTTTTGTGACAATATAGATAAGTTCTATTATTTTAAGTGCTTTTAACCATTGAATATCATTGAATGGGACATTTCTCCCTAACTAGACTAACCTGCACTTTGCGATTTAACTGGAAAGGTCTGGATCTATTTGAGATTAGTCAAACACTATCAGGATTTTTTAGATTATGAATCAAATCCACGGTTAGATTTTATTTTATATATTGATAAAGGAGTATTTCATATCTTTAAACTACGTTCATTAATAGAAATATTTACTCTGTTTAAAATTGCAAACGCTTGAGATATATGCATATGAAATTATATTCATTTTTAGCAGTGTGTTACAGGCATATTGGACCGTAATAAGATCTATTGTTATGTGTTCGTAGCTGCAGCTACATGGGATATTAGTATTTTTTATGATTATCTTTACAAGTACCGGTATATAGTTTTTGTGGTTAATATTGGCATTAATTATATCCAGCGATTGGTTTTTCTTATTTATCTACAATTTATATAGGGCGTACAAAAATAAGATTTTTTTTTCCCACATGCCCTGTAACTTTCATTTTTATATAATGGTATGGGGTTGTTTTTCAGGATTTGGGCGAGGCCTCTTGTCTCCAGTGAAGGACAATATTAATGCTTCAGCATACAAAGTCCTTTTGGACATGGTATGCTTCCAACTTTGTGGCAACAGTTTGAGGAAGGCCCTTTTCTATTCCAACATGTCTGTGCCCCAGTGCACAAAACAAGGACTACAAAAATATGGTTTGAGGAGTTCAGTGTGGAATAACTTAAGTGGCCCGCACAGAGCCCTGACCTCAACCCCATCAAACATCTTTGGGATGAACGGGAACAGAGATTGCAAGCCAGGCCTTCTCATCCAACATCTTGTGGAAAGCCTTCCAAGAAGAGTGGAGGCTGTTATCGCACACACACATATGCATGAAGCATTCAAATTAATAACTATATTCACCATGGTAATTATGAGTTGTTCATGTAGGATCTCAGGTAAGGCTTATAAAGAAGCTGTGTGGCCATTATTGGGCAGAGTTAGGAATCGGGATGCAGCATGCCCTAATAAATTACATAAAGGTAGTGTCATTTGAGGTGACAATTATGATTAGAAATTTCTCTGTATTTTTCTATATGATGACATGGTTGTGTTATGATTGTTTTTTAGGTTTGAAAGAGAGAATTGTGGATATTTTAATTTTTATTTCTTTTTCTTGCTCCAGGTGTAATAAGTTGCTAAATCGATACATTCAGATGTAATGATTTTCAACTAATGAATACAGAGACAGTAGTTAATATTTGTATTCGTATGTCTCTGAGGAAATTGCAGAGATGCAATGAAAAGCATAAGACAAGATAAGATGAGACAGTGTGATTTATTTTTATTGGTCCATGGAAGATTTTGCTGTTTGGACACATGCACGTGGAAAAGTTAAGTGCCAAGTTTTGAGCCACTAAAGGGTGTCTATAAAGTCTGCAGTCTGACTGGTGGATAACCCAGCAAGAGACTCCAATAGATATTCTTCTCTGGGACAGCCAGCACAGCTGTGAGAAATTGGCCTGACAGAGCAGAGGTATATCAGAAGCTACACAACAGCTGTCGGTGGGGAATAGTGTATGAGTGTCAGCCGAACACAGCAATTGTCGAACAGAGCAATTGTCAGCACGGAGGATCGTATGCGAGTAATGTTTTGTCCTCAAACAAAAAGCCTGTTTACAATCTCAGACTGTCAGAGACAGATCAATTTCTGTACAACGTGGACACGTTGAACAACTTAACAAGCACATATAGGGCACATATAGGAGATATGTTGTTGCACAACCCATTGTGATTTTGGATGACACATTCTGTACTATTTTACTAAACAGAACTCTGCGCATTCACTATAGGGTTTTTGTTCTCTTCCCATGGCACTTATAGTGCAGGTTATTCTACGGAATCATAATTTTACTAGCAATGTGGAAGAATATTTTTCCCTGGATCAATATTCAACATCTGGAAACAATTAATGATGGAACTTGAAAACAGAGTTCCCCCAAGCTTTGAGTCAGCTGGCCACTGACTAAATAGAAGCACTGAAGTGGTTAACATATAACAGTACATGTATATGTACTGTGAAATTATATAATATATATATATATATAACAGTGCGATGGGGGGACAGTGAATTAGTGAAATCAGAGATATCACAGCGACACGTATAGACCAGATCGAGTGAGTGGCCACTAGACTGGGCGGGTGTGGAGGTCCACTGAGAGAGACCAAAAGGCTGGAGAGTAGTTTAGAGCAGAAGGATGGTCTGCAAAAGGAGAATTTGAAGTCAACCAAGATGCGATTAGGATAGTTAGTTGAGAGAAAGGAGGGGAGGCTGGCATCTATGTTTTCTAGGAACTGGGAGATAGAACCAAGAGTGTGTTAAATAACAACAATGTTAAGGTAAACAGGCGAAGGGTGTGGACCGCAAAAGAGAAGAATGAGAGGGAGGACTCAGAGGTTATAATCCTAAAGGTGCAGTATGGGGAGAGAGGGTAATGAGGGGAGTCTAAGGAAGCACAAGGAACCAGAAGCATAAGGAAGGAGAGGAGACTAGGGGGAAGAGAGAGGGGTGGGTGCTGGTAAAAGAGTACCAGGGTGATGAGCAGGAACAGGGATTGAGATGAGGGGTCATGGCCGGAAAAAGGGGGCAAATAATAAATAGGAGGGAGAATGAGTGGATAAGGCGAAGAGGCAGAGAATATGTTGGACAGTGACAAGCCAGGCAGTGGCAAAGTGATATAATGATATATCAGCGGCAGTAAGACTATGGCAGACCAGTGAATTTAAAGCAATGGTGTGGACCACAGCCCTGTTCGTGTGTGTAAGGCTCCTGTGTAACATGATGCCAGTTTTTTCTGTTACCCTGCTGGTGTATCTGGTATTTAATTACTTAATTTGTTCCCAGACCACCCATATAAACATTGGATATGGATACAATGTGGAAATTTAATTATGAATAGGAGGGCTTTTTCAGAACAACCATATTCTTAAATGGAGCCACATGCGATTCACATGTAGCGCAAGATCTGGGACAAGATTGCATTCCTGGTTACTTGATAACCTGTTTCTTCCTATCCTGGGTGACAGGAAGCTGCAATTAGCTGGAGCCCTTTCCACAATACAAAATCATGGACGGTGTCAAACAGGGAAGTTATAGTCATTGGGTCATTCCACATCAAATCAATACAGGGTTTCAAACTGACCGTTTCAGATTGTAATTAAATTTGGTATAATAAATGCTGTCATGGATGTTGAGACACCCCCAAATCTTAGACGGATATGTGCACTGGTTTCAAAGCTGTATGCTTATGGGCTTTCATATGATATATAAACAGCATCATGTTTCAATAAAAATTAAAAATGTAGAATTTTCAAAATCAAAATTTTGATTTTCAAAAAGCCATATTTTTAAATTTCAGAAAAACCATCTCAAAAATTGTTCATACTGCTGTTATTAAATCCCCAAAGTTTTATTTTGGGATCATAATGGGAACATCTGCTACAAGAGCTTTCATTTTGGACTGTTTGTTAAAATAATGAAAATGAAAACTATCTAGGCCTGTTCATTGCTTTTAATTTATCTCCTTAAACAATCCCTTTAATGAATTTTTATCATGTTTTTCAAAAATAAGAAATTTGGCTCTCCGATAAAATCAAAATTTGGATTTTGAAAATGTTAAATTTTTATTTTTTTATTGAAACATGATGCTGTGTTATATATCATATGACAGCCCATAAAATGAGGTTTAGAATGATCCCAACTCAATCAGGTGATCTACAAATGCAATTTAAAAAAACGTTAAAAGCAAGTTTTTGGTTAAAAAAAAGTGCAACTTTAAAGGCGTATAACTTCAAAACCAGCGCACATATCAGCCTAAGATTTGGGGGTTTTCTTTACACCCATGGCAGCATTATACCAAATTAAATTGAAAGAGAATATAAGGTAGAATGTTTTCTAAAATTGTGTTGATTTGATGTGGAATGTGACCCCATTACTGAATCCAAACTGCCTCATCATCCAGATTAGGGGGCTATTGTGTCCTCCTGAACTACACCAGACTCTCAGGTACCAATCCAGTAGTGGGGGAAATGAACATGGTGCTGTTCCCTCTCAATCCCACATCCAACTCCTATGGACTTTCTCTCCAATCATCTCCTATGGGACCTGGAGGTAAACTTGCAGGGTAGAGTTCCACATGTGGGAGTTCTGGACCGCATAAAAAAGGCCTGCGTCTCTCAAGGGGGCTCAAGATTTAAAACAGTTTGGTGTTGAAGTTTCGATCAGCTTGGCCAGAGCACTAAGCTTGGCCAGAAACCAAAGAAAGATCCATTTCAGCCAAATGCACCACTGCTCTGGCACCTACCTCACTTCTTTTGGAGTAGCTTGGCCTGGCACCACTACAACTTTCCAGAACCAAAATTGGAAAGACAACTTAAAATCCGAAGGCAGCATTGCTCCAGCAACTGACTTGGCACCAGTCACTTCAGAAAACAGCTTGGGGCCGATTCCTACAATACCTTGGCTGGATAATTTGTAACTGCTTTTCCAGATCCCATAGATAATACAGTAACACCACAAGACACATAGGGGTATATTTACTAAACTGCATGTTTGAAAAAGTGAAGATGTTGCCTATAGCAACCAATCAGATTCTAGCTGTCATTTTGTAGAATGCACTAAATAAATGAATGCTAGAATCTGATTTGATTGCTATAGGCAACATCTCCACTTCTTCAAACATTATTATTATTATTATCATCCTTTATTTGTTAGGCGCCACAAGATTTCCGCAGCGCTGTACACCATACAAACAGTACACTATACAGGGTGAAGCAGTACAAAATAATAAACAGAGATAGCAGTACTTCAGGAGCTTCAGGCAGGTTAAAGCAATAAACACGGAGCAGAAGAACAGGTGAGGAGACAGGAGGAAAGAGGGCCCTCCTCAAGTGAGCTTACATCCTAAGGTAGGGAAAACAGAACAGGCACAAGCGGAGCCAGATGAGGCAAGGGAGAGAGCGAGTGGAGGAGATGAAGGGGTTATGCGGATGGTTGGTAGGCTTTAAGGAAGAGGTGGGTTTTCAGCGCACGTTTGAAGGAGCACAGAGTAGGAGAGAGGCGGATGGAACGAGGGAGGTCATTCCAGTGAAGGGGGGCTGCACGGGAAAAGTCTTGGATTCTGGAGTGTGAAGAAGTGATAAGAGAGGAGGAGAGGCGGCGATCATTGGCTGAGCGCAGGGAGCGGGCAGGAGTGGTTATGGAGAGGAGGTTAGAGATGTAGGGGGCAGTAGAGTGGGAGAGAGCCTTGTATGTGGTGGTGAGGAGTTTGAAGAGGATTCTATAGGGGAAGGGAAGCCAGTGTAGGGCGAGGCAGAGAGGGGAGGCAGAGGAGGAGCGGCGTGAGAGGAAGATGCAGTTTAGTAACTATACCCCATAGAGTTTAGCTGTTGAATCAGCAACTGCCTCCACAGTCTGGACTGGTCCAGCAAACTTGTTCGCCAACAGCTTGACTGGAGAAACGGTACATCCTAAAAGTACGAGTTTATCTCCGCGGTTGCCTCAAACTGCATCAGGACAACTTTGCCAACTACAGCTTGGCCTGGGATTATAACAGCTTAGTCCGGTTAAGTTATTACAATATATCTTATAGCGGTTGGCAGTATATGGACCCTGGGACGGTGTAGGTTTCTGGGGATTGGTGTTTGTTCAGGCTGTTATTTCTTTCATATTCCTGTACATATCTGCTATTGTTTTTCCATTTGTATTTAATTCTGGAAGAAGTTTGTGGTAATGCCAAAGGTCAAGGAACGATTGCAGACAGACAGGGGGTATCATAGGCCAAGGATCGTGGGAGGCGACTATCCAGGGACATCCGAAGAGAACAGAGGCTGGAAGGGATGGCAGGAAGACATCAGGAAAAGGGCCACAGGAGCAGAATGAAACAGTAGTCAGCAGGGGTAGCTTCCAGGAGGTGGGCATCAGGAGGAAATCAGAGGCTGAAAGGCCATCGGAGTAGGCTGCAGGATGCATTGGAGAGCAGTGATAACCAGGCCAGGTGAAGAAGCCAGCAGCCACTGATTGTCAGGATTATGAGCGTTTACTAGTGTTTTTACTCTAGCACAATCAATGTAAAGGTGTCTGACTATGGAATTCACTGTTACTATTTTCAGCATACCCACTTATTAGCATTTTACATGCGGTTTCACTTTGATTTGCCCAACACCATTTATATAACGCAAGAGTGCTGTGCACAATGAACGCCCTCAAGCACCTATGAACTGAAGCAGCATTGTAAGGAGGATTGGGACAAAATTCCTCAAATAAAATGTAAGAGACTGATGGTAAGGAAAACTTGTTCTGGGTTATATGTTACATGATGTTATATGTATGTATATGGAGGTGCCATCATGTATGTATGCATATGGGGGCGCCATTATTTATGTGTATATATATATATATATATATATATATATATATATATATATATATATATATATATATATATATATATATATATATATATATATATATATATATATATATATATATATAATTTATTATGTAATTAAGTATATGGGGTGCCAGCTATCTCTAGAGAATAGACCCTACTTATGTATATTATATAGTAGAAAGCAATTTATTAATAATGGGGGCATTAATATTATTTTACTACCAAGGGGGCACAACTACTAATTACCCTAGTACCCACCTGCCAGGTGTACAACGAAGGGCCCAAGAGCTATTCTGCATCGGGCTGGTAGTTTTTAGGTGCAGGGGATAAGACGTTTGTTCACACCCACCCTATGAAGACTGACCCAAGTGGTGCTGGGCTTTTAGTAAAATAAGAGGAGGGTTTATTTTTTAATACAATGAATTATTTTTTCCCCCTGTTCTGACAGGCAAGATAGCTCAAATGGTATGTTGTTTGAGCTATCTTGTCTATTAGAACCATAGCTAAAACTGAAGCTTAATTTTTTTTTTTTTAAAAGAAAGAAAATCCCACATCATCGCGGTTTGTTATTTTATGTGTGGGTTGTTCCATTTTGTAAGTTTACCCCCATGTGTTAATTGACATATAGATGCTGCAGATGGTTAATTTATCAAACCAGTATACAAAAAGAATGAAACATGCAATTATAAAATAATCATTACTGGAAGCTAAATCTACAGTTATTATGATTTCTTATCTACAGATATTATAAAATGCCAATACTGACAGAAATATTACATGTAAAATATCTATGACATAAATCAAAGAATAATCTTTCCCATTAAACAAAATACACATACCTTAAAACTCATGTTTCTATTAAAAATAGATAAATGCACAAAGTGTGCTTTAAGGGGAAACTTTAAATGTAACAATTGTAAATAAACACTAAACTTATGATAAGAACAGATGTGATCTGACCAAATACAATATTAGTCACGCTCTGACGTAGAAAACATTCTAGAACTATATTAAAAAGTAAACAAACATTATTACATAAGCATAACTAGCATAGTTAAAGTGTTCCATACATTAATTTTAGTATAATACAGAGTACATTTATTGTTTTTTTTCTTTACAGGTGTTTTTACTAGTTTGTATACTTTCCAATGTGTTAATGCTCAGAAATCGAACAAGTAGCATTCCGAAAAATCCTGTACAACTCAAGTAAGCGATAGTATGCATTGCAAGAAAATAGAAAGCGGACCCGTTTACATCCTTTTATCTATTTGTAATATTTACAGCTGAAGAAATATATGAAGATCATTAATAATTCAGACTTCCAACCCACCTTTTATATCTGGTTGTTGGTAATCAAATTGCAGGAATTATCCTTGATTAGCATTTATTTTTTGAATAGTTACCCAATAGTTCTGCATTACTGTCATTTTACATGCCTTAAACTAATGCGAGATCACAGAATACTTATTTGCGTGTCTAATTTGCGAACAGACACACACTGTAAGGATCTAAACATATTTGCACAACACTCACTGGATACCCACAAACATCTTTCTCTCATATATGCACAATATAACATTAGCTAATAACACTAGATGTGGGATTACAAAATTAATTAGATCAGATGCCTATGTGCCCTTACTTGTTTGTTATTATTTCATTGGATGCCTTATTTGTATATACACATAAATGAGTCCTGGACATATACATACAGTATAATAATACTACCTCGGATATGCAACAAATATTAAAACACAAATGTATTAGGAAGGAGTCAACTCAAGTCAACATTTTATTTAGGACTAGTAGAATTCATTCATTCCTAGAAAAAAAGGTTAAATTCTTCTATATTGTACATGCACCACCTCTCGCCCTGAAGTTTGCAATAAGACAGACCACACAAGACTCCCATATATACAAAGTTCATTTATTCTGAATGTGGTCCGTTTAGGCTTCCGTGGCAACAGAACACCAGCACAACAGCAAATGTAGCCGCTTGTACATTATTAAGTGTGTCTCTCAAGTGTGCTGCGTAAGTTTTAATGCTTCAGGAACAAAGAGGACTTTCCACCCATATCCGTAACAGGAGATCCTTACAGGTCTTCTACTACAACGATTCATCATGATCATCCCTGTCACCGGTTTACACCAGGAGCCAAAGCTACATTCACAGAAGGAGGTAACGTTACAAGTGGAAAACAAAGGGTTTCTAAAAGGAAGGATTCCAAACACTTGGTTTTGGAGCGAAGCAAAAAAAACAAACAAAAAAAACAAACAAAACAAACCCACATTTCTTCTTTGACGCTAAATATCCACCGGCTACCCTGAGATGTATGCTGTTTGACTGTGGTTCCACATGTAAAACTAGAAATGTTGTATTTATAAAAGATGACCAACACACATCATATATCTGGTTGTAGGATTAGGTACAATGATGTTATCACATGACTATTTATATTTTTATCATGTGGAGTTGTATGCGTGTGTGTATAATATATACTTTTTTTATGGGGGCAGCACTTGCTAGTGTACACTTTTGGCACTACAAGTGACTGTATGCACTGGTGCCCATATACATTTTTCATATGATTGCATATACACTATATGGACAAAAGTATTCACACACTTGACCACTACACCAACAGAGACTGTAATAACATTGTATTCAAATACATATACATCAATATGAAGCTGCTCCCCCTTTTGCAGAGATGACAGCTTTCACTCTTGGAAGGCTTTCCACAAGATGTTGGAGTGTTTCTGTGGGAATTTGTGCCCATTCATTCTGTAGAGCATTTATGAGATCAGGCGCTTGTGTTGGATGAGAAGGCCTGGCTCGCAATCTCCATTTCAGTTCATCCCAAAGAGGTTTGATGGGGTTGAAGTCAGGGCTCTGTGCGCCAGTCAAGTTTTTCCACACCAGACTCATCAAACCATGTCTTTGTAGTCCTTGTTTTGTGCACTGGGGCACAGACATGTTGGAATAGAAAAGGGCCTTCCCCAAACTGTTGCCACAAATTTGGAAGCATAGCATTGTTCCAAATGACTTTGTATGCTGAAGCATTAAGATTGCCTTCACTGGAGAGAAGGGGCCTCGGCCAAGCCCTGAAAGACACCCCCATACAATTATCCCTCTTCCACCAAACTTCACAGAAGGCATAATGCCGTCAGGCAGATAACATTCTCCCGCCATCTGTCAAACCCAGACTCTCCCATCTGAATGCCAAAGAGAAGCCGGATTCGTCACTCCAATGCTCTACAGTCCAGTGTCAGGGTGCTTTACAGCACTCCATCCGAGTCTTGGCATTGTTCTTGGTGATGTGAGGCTTGCATGCAGCTGCTGGACCATGGAAACCCATTCCATTAAGCTCCCGCCACACAGCTTCTGTGCTTACACTAATGTCAGTGGAAGTTCGGAACTCTTCAGCTATGGAATCAGCAGAGCGTTGGCGCCCTAGTAGTCGTTGACCCCGCTCTGTGATTTCACGTGGTCTTCCGCTTCATATCTGAGTTGCTGTTGTTCCTAAGTGCTTCCACTTTCTAATAATATCACTTACAGTTGACCGTGGAACATCCAGCAGGGATGAAATTTCAAGAACTTATTGCAAAGATGGCATTCTATCACAGTACCACACTTGAAGTCACTGAGCTCTTCAGAATGACCCATTTTGTATCACAAATGTTTGCAAATGGAGCCTGCATGGCTAAGCGCTTGATTTTATTCAACTCTGGCAACGGGTCTGATTGAAACACCTCAATTCATTAACAGCTGTGGCCAAATACTTTTGTCCATATAGCATATATGACATTAATAATGTTTTCATCCATATTTAAAAATGTTTATGTCCTAGTCACTGTACCATAAACTTGTATCTTTTTAAATGTAATATACTCTATCCCAGTTGTAATAATGTTATAATATTTTAATTGTTTTTAATATTAATCTTTATTTATATAAATCATATATTATGACTTTTCAGGCAATATTTAATTATTCACATCAATTCTTGCCCGGGTAGAGGAAACAATCTATACTCCATACCACATCAACACACACAACCTCACAAAGGTTTTCATTAGAAGCCAATTAACAAACTACATGTTTGCTCCAAATTCTTGCCATAGTACAAAAACAAAGTACATACAAATTCAACACAGATCAAACTCACACCCCATACTCTCTTACTAGAATCATAGTTTTAATATCTCTTCACCAGCTTAATTAACCAGACATAATTTAGCTTATTGTTTGGCCAGTTTGTTTATCTTGACTTGTGTATATTGTGTTCTATAGGGCCCCGGGTCTTGAATAACAGAAACAAGTGCATCTTAAACAGCCCTGCCATGTCCTCTGTGGGATGGCCACTTGCATTCAGCGATGTGCCGCCTGAAGTACACACCATTTCATGGGTCCCTACCATTGCATACCTCTAGTGGGCCCTTCACGCCCCAGTCCACCACTGTTTACACACACACACACACACACACACACAGATAGATTCATAGAGACAGATGTGTGCAAATGTACAGCTTCAATCAAACCTGTGTATTTATAAAGCAGAACATAACTACCAGTCTAATATTTGCTCAATTTAATTTCAGGTGACAAATAAGCCATTACAGATTTTACTGGGACATCATTTATTTAACAAATGAAGTTAACATAAAGAAGCAATATGTGAAAAAAGCAAGTACACATCATTCAGAAGCTTGTAGAACCCCCATCAAGACTAAACACCACCACTCTAGTCTAGTCTGTCCAGAGGCATGTTCCAGACACTTTGTGTTTTGTCCACATGCAACTTTGCTAACAAACTGTACTGCAATGTTTTTGGGGAGAGGGCATTCTCCTGGCCACACTTCTATGAAAGCCATAGCTGTTAAGTTATAAAATTTATCATCACAGACCTACCATGTTGATAGAGGCCTGAAGATATGGCTTTTGGGTTCATCATAATTCCTTGAAGCATCATGTGGTTTGTTTATTGGATGAATTTGCTTTGATTCCCACTCCTGGGAAGATTGGTATTTATCTTCAATGTTCCCCATTTGTAAATTTTACTCAGAGTAGAACGATGGACTGCAAATTGTTGTAGCCCTTTCAAGAGTGCTGAGCAGCAATGATCGCTTCTCCGAGATCATTACACATGCCTTTTCTCCTTGGCATGGAATTAAATCTACATAAAGATGAGCTAGAGGAAGTCTCATTCATACTGCTTGAAAAAGTCTGCAGAGGCAGACGAAACGCGTTGCAGAGACTTTCTTATTGCTCAGTGCATGTATTTCCATTCCAAGGAGGAGATCGTGAGGATCACTATAGCTTCAGTGCACAAAGCTATTTTTAGGAGGAACCTTTAGACTGGAGGTGACTTTTGGATCGGACAGTTTGTGGTGCGCACCATAGAAACAGCTGAACATAATAGCCGCCAGAGAGGCGAGTAAATTACTCTTCGTCCCCCAGAAGCGGGTAAGCGATCTTTTTTGCCTATATCACAACGTGGGCTATTACCGCTGAATATTACCCTCTACTCTGAAAACGGGGGATTTATGTGATCTCTTTTTTGCCTATATTATAACGTGGGCTATTACCGTTAAATATCACTCTTTACTCCAAAACGGGGGAGCTATTTATGCCCAAATACATTGTGGGCGATTACCCCGGGATTTTCTTCCTCCATAAAGTGAATAGGACATTTCTGCCCTAAATATATCGGGGGCTATTATATCAAGAACTACCTATTGATGGAAATTTATATACCACTTATACGGAGGAAATTCATCTGTATACATTGATTTGTGTCAAGCTCTATATCGCTGAAACAACATGTATAACTACTGTGGAGTCATCTGGATTTCTTCCTTTAGGGAGATACATTGTTGCTCTATATTTTTATACTGATTCACGACTCTATATTACACCATTCTACTGTTTGATTTTATTTTATGAGAATAGCAAAGTATTCAATCCATCAGGATATGGAACAAAGATACTAAAGTCTGATTTCTATGTATTTTAAGAATCAAATATTGGATGCTGTATACATGCATGTTTTATTATTAAGGAGATATATTCAGGGATTCATGATTATGTATACATACTTTTTCATTGATATGTGAGATTGTGATGGTCTAGTATATGGTATTATTAAACTTTGATTATATGGTTCATAAGAAGTGAGTTTGCGCATTCATCCCCCCTTTTTCCCTTTATATGGAATTAAATCAAACCTGAATGCACCAGATCAAACTGCTAAGGATCTACTTTAATATGGAGGCGGCAGCACGTCCTGATGATCAAACAATGAAGTACACTAAATTAGCAGCCCCTGGCCTAACAACTCATTTTCCGATATGGAATCAATATGACTATACTTACATTTTGATGCATTTTGGCTTACTTTCTTGTTAATATACACGTGTAACAAAAAATACTTAAAATGCTAACAACTATGACAACTATGATACCAACAGAAACTGTTTGTTGTGAAAATGTTATAGCACAAACAATTTAAAAGTAAATAAACACATCAAATAATTTATATATGCTTACAAACAATATAAATTAATTGGGTCCCAGATATAAGGGCAGTGGAAATAAAATCACTTGCTTAAAAAAAAAAAAAAAAAAGGGAGGATGAATCTACAGGATTCTAATTAGTGTAATGTAGCTTTGTTCAAAATAAAAAAGCCCAACAGTAATTATGGAGTCAATTATAATGGGTTAATGCGACATTATGCCCAATAAATGGAAAGATTTGTAATCCTCATGAGGAGGAAATTACAATTAATTACTTACTTGACATTAGTGTAGTCTTCCACTTATTGTGACAGTTTACCAAGTAACCTACTGAGATAAATAGATAAACTGTATTTGCAACAAAAGCAAAACAAATAAAATTAGTAAGTTCATGCTTCTAGTCCTGTATAAATGCATAGGGAGGTATTCAATGGTCAGCGAGTTGTTTTTTTTTTTGACTGCGTTAAGTCATTTTAACGCTGTTTTTTATAATTTTCAAGCTGGTTAAACCTTACCCGCAATTCAATTCCATTTTTAACGCTACTTTTTTTTTTTTCATCAAACTGTCCTCTCGCGCTCCATTAGAAGGTCTATTGCAAAAGGCAGCCGCGTTAAAAGCTATTCAATTGTTTTTTAATGCAGCGGGTAAAACAGGAAAACATGCTGTTTTATCTCGTACCTCCTTGGGGTATATTAAAAATTAAAAAACCTCGGAAAAGTATTTGAAATCATGTAGAAATATGGAAAAAAGTTAAACTTATGTTTATCACTAATGCCTAACTTGTGTAAGTTGATTTTCTTGTGAAAAAATAATGAAATAAAAAATAAATAAATTATATTTGTGTATGTTTTTGGTACAAATATGAATGTAGTAATGTGTTTGGACATGGTATAGATGATTGTACGGTAAAAAATAGTTCAATTAAAAAATATGCTAAATAAAGTACTGTAATGTAGATATTATCAATGTGTAATGCAATCTAATGTATGGAAATGTATGCAAAACATTTTTTTGTGTCCTACATGATCGCATTAAAACTCCCATTCACTCCCCTAAAATCTCGCAAACACAGTTTTTAACGCGCAGGGACAGCATTCCCTCTCTTTCAATTGAATTGCACGAGTTTTCCCGCTGCGCTAACTCAAAACGGTCACTATTGCCGTCAAAAACCCGCAGGAGATTTTTTTTTTCCTTTTTTTACATGACTGGGGGGAAAAAAAAAAAAAAAAAAAAAATCGCTAACAACTGATCACCCCCCATAGATGTATTGCCAGTACAGATAAATCTCCTATTTCATTACAATTTCTTTATTAAGCCATATATGTAATGAAATGGAAACTCTTCTGCAATAACTTCTTTTTACTAATATCATAATAATATCCTTAGGGCACACAATTCAGTAAAACTGTCTTCAAGACTAGATGATACAAAAACCTCTGAAGCTTGTGTTGCAATCTTTAGCAAAACACAGAGGGCGTTCCCGATTCTGGGATTAGTTCATGCCTAAGGTGCGTGGGAAGGTCAAGGTAGCATTGCAATTCATTTTGGTTAATAATTGCATGATCTTTCCTAAACTCAGTTTAAGTTCATTACCTCAATATATTTGTGGATAAGGACTATGTAAATTAAAATATAAATCCTAACATTAATATGTTTAAAAACGGACATGATTCGACAAATGTGCCACAAACATGCATTCGTGAGGTGCTGCTTGCACCATCTGTTGCACAATATTATATAAGATAGTTAGAATCTAATATTTTTTTTTTTAGTTAGATCAAATGTGTTTTTCTAGTAAGCTTTAACATTCATTGATGAACGTCTTAAATCCAAACCCCTTATCAATATGAAAGATTATCACCTTCAGCCCCTAGTAAAAAACCATACCATCATACCTTAAAGACACGGGAGATATCCTACGCAAATTGGATGATATGACATGGGAATAGGATTATTTTTTTTAATTACGGCAGACATTGCCTCCCTCTATACTATTATTTCACATGAAAGGGGTCTTCAATCTGTGGAATTTTTTTTTAATTTATCAAATCATGATTTAAATCTTAAAACAGTTTATTCTTGAAGGAATCCGTTTCATTCTATTTAACAATTATTTCTACTTTAAAAGAGAATTATCATCTTCAGAGATTAGGCACGGCCGTGGGCACCAGGTTCGCTCCGAGCTATGCCAATCTATTTATGGCCTATTGGGAATACACCCATATAGATATAGGATATAGATGTTTTTATTTGGCGTGGGGATGAGGATTCCTTAAAACAGTTTTGCTCCTATCTTAACAATAATGACTGGAATGTTTTTTTGTCATTTGACATAAGTAAAATTACTATAAATTTTCTGGATATACAGATGTTTGTTGAAAATGGGGTTGTACATGCAAGGTGATATAAGAAACACATGGATAGTAATGCATATATTCTTAAGAATAATGAGCATCATGAAACTTGGCTGAATAGGATTCTATCAGCCAGTTTTTGAGACTCAAACGTAATTGCACTGAACCAAATGTCCTAGATCAGTGATGGGCAAACTTTTTCAGGAGCGAGCCAAATAAAAAAGAAAAACTTTAGGCGGGCCAATAGAATTTATTAAAAAACTCAAATATCGAAATATATAATACAAATTTTTTGAATGGGACGGGAGGGTGTTATATAGCAGTGTTACCTCTAAGTGCACTGATCGTACAGACAGCACTTATTTCCGCAGGTTGTTGCAGATCCGTCTTTCTGGTGAGCCACTAACTGACAACACAGCAGCCAATCGAAATCCGCCTTAGTATATGGCCCAGCCCATCTCTTCTCACATGACTTTCAGCCATTAGGGGGCGGGCAGGTGTTTGAGTGATTGACATACGAAGTGTCCTTTTAGGAAGGAGGATGAAGTGTAATGGAGGAAATAGCTGGGAAGGCATAACAATGAAGGTTCTGACACAGGGTCTGCCCTGATAATTTTATTCATATTTTAATGACATTTTTTAAAATATTGGCGGGCCGGATAGAACCTCTAAGTGGGCCGGATCTGGCCCGCGGGCCGTAGTTTGAACATTTAAGGACAAAGGGTACAGTGTATTACATTTAGATAAAGCAAAAAATAGAGCACTAAAAAAGGTAGATAGACAGTCTTTTTCTGGAAAAAAAATTACAAAAAAACCCCAAAAATTGGTACATAAGCATTGGCACATTTTAAATAAAGATAACATCCTTACCTAAATACTCCCAAAGAGACAAACCTTTATTTACAAAAGGACACCGAATATTAAAGATAAATTAGTGAAAGATATCATTGAGGAGGATAAAATAAATGGTCACGTTAGGAGTAAAAGGTTTCTATAAATGTGGAAAATGCCAGGGGTGTAGAACAGTAAAAAGTAAGAACGGTAAAATTGAAAAGTCTATGGTAAAGGAACAAGAGTATTCTATAAATCACTTCCTCACCTGCAATTTGAAGAATGTGATATATCTATTAGGATGTAAATGCGGTCTAGTATACGTGGGAGGAACGTCTAGACCGCTTAAGACACATATTGGTGAACACTTGAGAAATATTAAAAAAGGACTATTATCTCACTCTGTGTCCTCACATTTCAAAGATGTACACAATTGTTCAACCTCTGATATAATATATTTTATGGCAATATATTCAATACAAAGTAATTGGAAAGATGTAGGAAATAGGCTTGTTAGAACAGATGGCATGGATCTATAAATTGAATAGCCTTATTCCTATGGGATTAAATAAAGATTTTGAACTAAAATGCTTTTAACAGGAATATACAAAAATTGGTATTCTTTTCAAATAAAACAAAATAATTGTTGTCAATCTTTTTTATTGTTCCTTTTGAAGTGCTCCTATGATTGAAAATTAAGAATGAAAGCATTAAAGAAGAAGAGTTTTAGATCTATTATAATCAAATGGACTCTGTACTTAAACTATTGGTGCACTGCAACCCCAGTGTGGGTTAAATTTGTATTGTTTACAGTGTAGTAATTTGTCATAGATTTTATCAATGAAAATAACGGACCTCACTACGAGACTTGGTCCGCAGAACTGGAAGCAACATCACACTTTCTAGGAACCGGAAGTCTCATTACGCTTACTATGGGTTCTACCTGAAGATCCGGAAGTAAATTTGTGTTTCATCATTTGTGTGGTGTGTTATAAACAAACTTCTTGGTGGTTTTTATTTTCAGTTTAATGATGTTAATACCATTATGTATGTATTTATCTTAATATCTAGAGATCCCCGGTTATTAGGGAATTGTACTGGGTTTTAAAGTGAAAATAGAGGAGCTTTTTGACTGGCCAATTTATGTATAAAAAGCTCACTGGGACAATCAGCAGACATGCACCTTGATAAAGACAATGAATGTCGAAACATGTTGGAGCTTGTAAGCGGATTGTTATTTTATATTGCTGAATACAGTTTACACCTCTTCCGCTGAACAGGGACTCCTTTGGCTTTCTACAATACTGATATCCCAGGTCCTTTGTGGAAAAATTACTAACTTACAAGATATTTTCATTTATTCGGTAGGAGTGTATGACTATTTTCCTTTTGGATTTCATAATTGTTTTATTTGTGAAAATGTGAGTATCACTTTGTGTGTGAATAAAAAGATTTTATATTTAACCAAGCAATATCACACTAGATGCACTTTATTATTTCTTTTATATATGATAGGATATGATGGTGAGCTCCTCATGATGGATGGAGGAAGAATATAAAGAAAGAGAATTCTATGTTGATGTGCCAATTTCCAACAGAGTTCTAATGAGTAGCCCAACACTAGGGGGCGATAAGCTAAGAAGAAATAGTGGGTTTTCAAACAAAAAAAATGAATATGAGGGACTTTGTTACACATTTATATATGCCAAACAATATTATACTATCGTGATTTTTCTTTTTTTCTCTGTATATGATATATGAGAAGAGTATTCTAAAGAACCAACAACTCAGAGTGTTGTCAAGCAATTTAAGTATAATTTATTATTTTCTCAATCTGTAAAGATACTGTAACAGCATTTTACAGTTTCATATTGTTAAAAGTAATTTTTGATATGAAAGTAAGGTTGGGTAAACACTATACAAAATTTCTCCAGATGCGATATCCTTTACGATTTTTAAAAACATAATAATTAAAAAAGTCCTGATCAGCATGCCAAACCATTTTTACACACTAAACACATTTTATACAATTTACCTTAACAATATGCTCTTTATCTGTCATAACCATTGGCTGAAAAGACCGTGACTCTGCACATTCCATAGAGATCTATGGACACTGACGGTCGCTAGTACATACACACTGCAGAATTGGCACAACATTGTTGAAAGAGATTTTTGGTCTGGTTTAAGAATCAAATGAAATGATACGATGTGCTTTGGGAAGATAATCTTTCATCATTCAGCGGATACACTAATGCGATATCGGGCCAACGGTTGTTTATCATGTGATTGGCCCGATAATCAGCTGAAAACATTGTAGTGTGTACCCAGCCTAACTCAGGGGGTCACACATCATATGACAGAGCCACTTTCCAAATCACTAGAATTTTCACCCACACTGGTCCCTGCACTAGGGAATCTTAATGACTGAAGTTGGAAAATCCAAATCTTTATGATTTATGAGATAAAATACTGATTTGTTGATCTTGCTATATAAATATACAATTGAGATAGTTTATTCAAGATATTTCGACATTATATTTCCAGAAACAAATATGTGCATGTATTAGTAAGCACAATGACTCTTCAATGAAACACTTTGCATTGTTCCAAAGCATAACACTGAAATTCCCTGCAATACATTTTTCTTCCACCAATTGTTACTCGTCCTCCCAGAGGCTACTGATCCCATAATGAAAAGTGCTGTGGTTAATTCAGACCACCCCTCTGTGGAGGTCAGGGTAACTAAGATTGCCAAACCTGGACTGGAGAGTTCATCACTCCAGTTATCCTTTATAATGGACATAACCCCTGCACGTTGCACCAAAAAGAATTAAACTAAACACACACACACAATGTTAAAAGTAACTGCAAATAAAATATTTTCTATTTTCATGATCCAATGTCATCCAAAATTGTAAAAAAAAAACACATACACATACCAAAATATTTAAATAAAACCCCCAAATTCTAAAAAAAATCCCCACTCCCAAAGAAAAACAGATGCAAAATTAGTATGAGCGATGGTATCCAGACGCCCCTTCAAAGGCAGCAAACCACATGTGGTTTCTCAAGGCAGTTTGTGATTGGTTGGTAATGAAGACCTAGGATCTGGGTGTTGATAACTTTGCTGCAGTCATTTGTAGGAAGTTGGTTAGTTGTTTATGTGTAGGAAGTTTCTGTGTTCTTCCTATTTGCGATTTTAATTATATTTGAGTTTTATTACATTAAAAGTGGGTGTGTGCTTTTTTTTGGTATGAGCAGGCATCTTAATCCTTATCCTGGACCACTGGGGTGGCAAAGATGTCAATCCAGTCTCCCTCGTATAGTGGAAAGCAGACCATGCTCACCAGAGCTGGGGCTGGTTAAGGATCTGGAGGAAGGGTCATGCTACCCATCTTTAAATGATTATTCATTTTTTTGGTATGTTATGTCTTATTAGAAGTATAGCAGCAGTCCAAATCTTTACTAGCTTACTCCGCCCCTTTCTCTCATTGCATCCCACTCACTTCAGCCTGTAGAAAGCAGATATACAAGGTTGCAAAAACAAGACGAACCAGAGCACTGTTGAACTTTTTGACAAGTAATCAGGTATGTGACATTGTATTAAAATGTATGGATACATGACCAGCTGACATGGCCTTGGTGTACATATCAGATAAAGTGTGGAAATACCACAATTACATGAAAAAAACGAATATATGGCTTAACCAACCTTACAGTAAAGATCAACGCGGTCAAAAAAAGTAAAGTACTACCTCCTCACTATTACAGACAGTTGTATGGGAGGGGTTACAACAGTGTTCTAATGCAGAAGTGGTCAACAAATCTTTGCATTCCAAAAACTATAATAAAACAAACTAATGGTAGCGTTACTGTGCTAAGACTGCTTGATACAAAAATAAAAAGATCCTGACAGAGCAGACAAAATAAAAATGAAGGAAGCATACATATTTCTGAAAATGTCCAGCTACTTAACACTTGGAACCATATTTTTGCCCTGTGTAGCAAGGTCACTGGAACAAAAATAAATATTCCCCATTTCCAAGACATGGCACTTTCATTCTAAGTCTTTATTCACCTTAAATATTAAGACATGACAGATGCGTAATAAGCTGCATATTAATAGCAACAAGAACAGTAATTACCAAACAATGGAAAAATTCATTTCCACCCCCAACCAGAAGTAAAATTTGATCTAAAATCCTATATAGTTTTGAAATGGAAATATTAGGTACATCCTACTCCATCACAGCATTATCCCCTGTCATGAAATGGTACAAATAATAATCTGTTATTTATAAGACCCATATTATGGGTTTACTTGCCTTTGTGGCATACAAACTAACCTACCAATTTTGGCCACCCACATTTCTGACCAGTTAGACCCATCCTAAGGTTCAACCATAAATATTCACGGAGACTGAATAAAACTTGCACTATTTTTGTGTGTTTGAGAGAGTATTTCAGTACATTAAATTTATATATAGCTTTACATAGAGCCATTTGCCCAAAGAACTAATTAATTCCCTTCACAGACTATTTTATCTAATCACTACTGCTCTACTTTATGAAAGCTCCACAACACAAGCTGGCCTGCACTTATGATATTGTAACTGTCCATTTAAAAGTAAGAGGTCAGCAGAAGCTACAGGCTCAGTTTCTCATTGATTCAGTTACCAGGGATTGAGAAGATTTAAATTTCTAGATCTCTAACACACAATGCTTAAAAGGCAATTTATGCAATAAACTGAGTGTGGAAGACCAAAGATTTTTCAAATGGGATAAGAGCATATTGCAGTTTGGTAAGCAGTTCAGCAAACAGATATGCATTACATTTCTACATGGTGTACCGATTTAAATCAACTAGATTTTAATCATGATTTAAATCAAATGTTTTTATTAACAAAAAATCATTGATTTAAATCACCATTAAAAAATTCAGTGTTTTAAACAAGCTTTTAATAGTAATTGGCATACTGTGTAAAATGGACCATATCCTTTGACCTTTCTTTAGCTACTCTACTAATAAAAGGTCTGTATCTACAGCTATTGCTTGCTGACCTAATTTAAGTATGACTCATGTGACACACAGGCACAGGCAACAGACAAGAAACAGATAACTCCAGAATCAGAGAGAATGACCAACACCACACCAGTGTTTCAAGTTCAGAGAGAAAGGACAGATGAAAGAAGTAACTTATCACTGTAAAAGTAACCCGTTTAATGACCTGTTTGACCACGATGTTGTGTCAACAGTGGCACCAATAGACTGGTGGAAAATGCAGTTTCTGAACCAATGATAATGTCATGGTAGCAGTAGATCAATTTCTAACAGCTGCAACATCATCAGCTTCAGTAGAAAGAATATTTTACACATTTGGGTTGGTGCAGTCAAAACTGAGACAGGTACTGACAAAGCTGCAAAACTTGTGCTTCTTTTTAAGTTCGTTCAGTAAGCCTAATGTGTAGGCTCATTTGGATTTACAAATCAGGCAAGGCAATTGCCAACTATTGTAACTTTTAACATCATTGCCATTTATTTCCTTTTGCAGTTTGTGTTGTGATTTGTTTGTAGTTTTGCTGTGTCATGCCATGATTGGTGACACTGTCAAGTCTTTTAAATTGAATACATTAAGGATACAGTATTTTAAAAGAACTTTGTATTATTGTTTTTACTTGATTATTTTGTTAAAAAAAAATAAAAAAAAATTGTGATCTTTTTTTCACACTCTGCATTTCCCTGTTGCCCAAACAACCTAAAGCACAATGGCGAGCAAGAGAGGGGGCGTGGCTGGGAATCCTACTCAGTATCATGCAGGGTCTAGACATTGCATTTCCATAAGAGATGCCTTTCAAGGTAAACCAAATAGTTCTTAACAAATAACCAAATCTTTATCCATGTAACAGACTATGACAAGGGTCCAGAGCAAGTTTCACAGACAGTACCCAAACTGTATTTTTAAGTATACAGTTACAAAATAAGAATATACCATGGATATCAATCCCCATGGAGAGTCCACCCACTTGCAAAGATTCACATTATTTAATATAAATCCATAAAAAAATTCACGATTAAATGTAGTAACTTGATAAGGGAAAACACTGTTTTATTGTGGGTAGCATTAACACAGCCAATATGCACAGACTTCTATCATTTTATCTTGAATCTTGCAGCTATCAAGTGGAATTTGACATGACAACACGCAACTGAAATTGTGAGGTTCTGAAAACTTATAAGGGAGGGGAATTGTAAAGATTGTAAGACACACTTGCATGCATGTGGTCAAGTAGGGGTGCATACGATGGTATGCCACAACACCATTGTTTTCTTACATGTTCCACACCGCCACTTTTTCCATACCTAATTATATTTGATGCAATCTCCGTTTCAGCCACTGCAAAATACTGAGGAAGATAGGAAAGCCATGATCTGCTCAAATAGTAGCCAGTGCAAGCTCAGATATCACAGTTGTGCTTGTGCTTCCAGTTGCACATGTTCTGGAGACCCTAATGCTCCTTAGGGTTGGAGCCAGAAAAAAAAAATATGAATACTATAACTTTAAAGCTGGCTATGTATAGGTTCTACAATCGAATGCAAGAAGATGTTCAATATTAAAGGCAAAAAGCACGGGAAACTGTGGGCACTTAGTGTTGTTATGAATTACAAATGATGGATAAACTGGTTTTTTTCCTCTCTTTATCCAAATGTTAATGATTTTATTGTAATTTTAAGGAGCCACAAATCACAAAATAATGTCACATCAAGTGAAAAAAAAAATAATGAAAAAAAAAAATAATGATCAAATGCATTTCATTGTCAAATAAAAACAACCACACTTTTTGACCATAATTAGTACCATCAATAATAAAATTAGCTAACAACTGGTTGCTTACTTATGTGCCTACCCAGTCAACAGCTGAACATCTGCTACCAATGTATATTAGGACCACTCTATAGTTGCTAAGAAGGACTGTTTGCAATTGGATCTATGGCCATTGGACTTCAGCTAATACACCAGTATCGTGACAACATTGCACAGTCAAATGTGGAGTGAAAAGGATACTTCTCAGAACAATTTTGAAAATATAATTTCTACATACACCCAAACCTATATGGAATTAAGGGCACCAACAAAGAAAGTAATTATTCATCTCTAATAGCAAACTATGTTATAACAACATGGAGAAAGGTAACCACAAGAAGATAAGGAATGGATGTAATGCAATGCACTAAATACTAGGTAAATATCTCAAAGTGCATTGCAGTCATGTCAGAAAAGAACTTTATTGTGGCACTATAGCACACAAGGCCAAGAAATCTTTTGAGTTAATCCTTTGGGTAAGATGGTAAATCCATCAACTATTTCAAAGGAAGACTTCTACCCTTACACGATTACCCACAAGAAAATATGACAATGTGATAATTTATGGAATGTCTTAGGCTTTGGAGAGAAAGGGACTAGGGGGACAATTCAATTAGCTGTGAGGTTCCTAAAGCAGGTGTCTCTGAGGGATGTTTATAGTTAAAATCTCTGCTCATTTTGTGCTTGTACGTCATAAACAAAGAATCCTGTATTGCCAGTGTTTTGAACAGAAACACCACCCGGCTTATTGAATCTGCCCCTAAGCGTCAGACAATGTCTAGCCAACTGTATGCCAGTATGTCCTTTCTGAAAAGAGTATTTTGGACTGAGCATGGTCCTAGGATTGTTACTTTACATTTCAATACAGTCATTCCCCACAAAGCATGTTTACAATAAATACGTGTAAAATTAGATCAAGTTATATATAGTCTACCCCACCTACTGAATACATTGGCGACCTCTTCAGGTGATTCTTGTAAGCAAATGTTTAAGATGTGTACATAAATTCTATATCCAGTACCTAGCATTACCCCACTAGCTGGCATGTTGAGACTATAGGGTATATTTACAAAACTGTGTGTTTCAAAAAGTGGAGATGTTGTCTAGAGCAACCAGATTTTAGTTATTACCAATTATTTAGTACATTCTACAAAATGACAGCTAGAATCTGATTGGTTTCTATAGGCAACATCTCCACTTTTTCAAACTCTCAGTTTAGTAAATATACCCCTATGTCCTCATGTGTTGTTCTTTCCATCTTTTTGTAGGACATTAAGATAATGTGTTACAAAAGAGAAAATACATATTTCAGGTGCCCTAAACACCCTATTGGTCAGCTGTTGAGTGTGTATGAATTCAAGATGTGTCGTTGTATTGCTTCTTTGAGCATCAAGTGGTTTATACGCTTTACTATTCGTAAGTATTTGTGTTAGAAGGTTGTATTTATTTTTACTTTATTTATTGATAAACTACCTCACTAGCATTTTGTTTCAACATAGAAACTAAATGGAAAAAAGTAGAGTAAGTTTACCAACAACTGTAGAGGCAATGCTAATGCAACAACGGATAATTTAGCTTGTGGTAAGTTTATCATATGCTTTAAAGACTTTATTTCTACCCTCTGTATTAATTAATTTTTATTAGTAAAATTGTTTTTTTATTACTAGATTTTGAGAGTGCCACCTATTTATTCTTTTCATTTTTGTTGCTGAGAGACAGGCAATCTATTTGGCGATAGACCAAAAAAAAACCCATAGATTTAGGCAGCTATTTTTGCTCCCTCTGCGACTGAAATTTTTTTGGGCTTTGCATGACTGAACGTGTTAGTTTATGCATCTATTATTAAGGAGTGTGCCTGAAATAGCCAAACTATAGTTAGAAGAAGGAATGTCCACATAAGTTTGGCAATATAGTGTATATAATATAGGCTAGTTAGAACCATTGTACATGTATTATGAACTGCATTAATGGCTTGATGAAAAAAACACTATTTTTTTTTTTTTTCTTTTTGCTGCACCAAGTCAAAATACTAAACCCCTGGTGGGCTCTGGGCAGCTTTTATCATTTGAGATAATAGTTTATCTGCACTAGATGTATCATTAACTGTGCATATATAAATAGATTAATTTACCAGATTTTAATCCTATTCTTATTGTTTCTTATTCTATAATGTTCTCAAAGGTGGTGCCCTCCCAGAACTGTCAATACGAGTACTTACTAAACTAGTAGTGTACTTAGCGTTATGGATTAATGAGTGCCTCCAGTAACAATCCTTTCTTCTTTCCTTTTCAGGACAGCTTTTATAATTTACCTTTTTTTGGTCTAGGTCTCAATCAAACTTATACAACAGATAGTAAAGTTTGTTAACTGCCCCCTTTTTTTGTATAGTATTATTTCATTCTTGCTGCATGGATTTTTCTATAACAGCAGGTTTTTACTGCATATTGCATTTGATGCTTCAGAATCCCGTGTTTCCTTCCACACCTTTTCTAGCAAAAATGTTATTGGTTTAGAATTAAAGCACACTAGAGGGTCCCAGAAAATAAAATTAATTTAAACAAGCACAGATAAAAAACAACCAGTGTTCATGCATAGGCCAAATGAAAAATATTTTAACAGACGTAGATGTTAATTATATACAAGAATCTGTGAACATCTATAATGGAATGGAATCATCAAAAAGCCAGAAATGCTTAGAGGCAAAATAGCATGCCAAACGATCTATGTTCTTAGAGGAAGCAACACGGATTAAAAACACTTCAAAATACATCAGTCAACATATCTTACACAGCTCATCAGATTTTGTTTATCATTTTCTGTTCATCAAAATGATTAAAAGATGATACCACCATCGGACCTATTATTTTAAAAAGTAATTCCCCTCCCTTGCCCTCTCTTACGTGAAGCATCATGTTGCTTACCCTTGTTTAAATGGTCGAGGTCCCTCCTCTGTGACCACCTTTCTCTGCACTGGTTGTGGTTCACAAAATTAGGCCCGATTTCTGGGTCGGCTAGTAATAAAGAGTGATTTCCACAATTTAAGACAGGGGTTCCCAAAATTTCTCAGTTCGAGGCACCCTTAGGGTCACCATAATTTTTCCAAGGCACCCCTAAGCAAAAATAATTACCAGGTAGTCCCGTTTTTTAAGTAGTTGGGTCAAAATGACGTAAGATGTATTTAGACCCCCTCACCATCACATTGTGCTCCTTCACCATATCACTCTGTATCCTTCGCCATCTCACACCCTTTGCCCTCCCTCCTTCAGCGTCTCTCTCTGTCCCCCTTCACTTTCCGTTCCTTTACTTACCTTCATGTTTCACGGTCTTCTGTCCTGATGTCCTCTCTGCTGCTGCTCCTCACTGACACTGTTGGACGTGACGACATCACACCCGGCAGTCACTGAAGACAGTGAGGTGGAGGATCCGGCGCTGGATGATTGGCAAGTTTGTTTTTTTCCTTCTTTTTATTTGGAGGGTGATCGCGGCACCCCTGTGACAGCGCCGTGGCGCGCACACTTTGGGAACCGCTGATTTAAGAGGAACCACTATAATGGGGGGATTACTTTTTAAAATTTGGAACCCAAGTAGTGAAATTGTGCTTTAAAAATGTGCCAGTGAAGGAACAGTATGGGGGAAATTCAATTGATGCGTTGTTCGTGAGAATAACTATTACTGGTACTATGGTATTAGTGCGCATTATTACCGGTAATTCCAGCGCTGACTGTTGCTTGCAGCTCTGTGAGCCGCAGGAAAAAATATGCGTTATTACCGTAATAGTGCGCAGGCCGTGTTATTCTCATGAACAATCACGAACAACGAGGTCAATTGAATTCCCCTCTATATTTTTTTCTTTTACAAAATTATATGCGACAATAACAAGTTTTGTGCTGCCGAATAACAATTTTACCGTCAAGCTTTACCAAATGTGGCTGTTGAATAAGATACATGTCATATAAATTACTGTTATTTCCTGTCTTTAAGCAGTTGATAATTATAACTATAGCGCTATTCTTTGGCTCTGAGCAGTTGGTGATTACAGATAGTTCCAATTAGTTCCTAGCTTCAGATACTGTGTGTGACAGGATGCACCCTGTCTGTTGCTGCTGGGAACCAGATGGGCTTACTTTGCCACCATTCCCTCACGTTATCCAAAATGCGCCTTCTTGCCACAGTAGGGGGGGGCTTACAGCATCCAGAACCGGGTTTCTTTCGGGGTGACTGACGCCGATAGTGTACCCTGTTACTGGTGTACCTGGGTTGGTACCCTTGACCTCATCCTATAGCTCAGGGTTGCTGTAGATGGATCCCCCCTGGCCTATCACACTGGCCAGAACTGCTGGGTAGCAGGCAGAGCGGTGGTGCTGGGTCCAAACATCAGAACAGGCGGGAACGGATTAGAGTTGGGTCTAATCTGTAGGTCATAGAATAGAGAAGTTTCCAAGCAGGTATTTGAAGCAAGTGATGTTTATTTGATCTTACACTGGTTAAAAAGGTACCACTGATCAGGTTAGATGAAAGAAGAACAGCTTTTATTTGAATACAAAACAGAGCCTTTTTTATACACATTTGAGACTTGACTTAGCAGGAGGTAATCTGTCCTCCTGTCCCTTTAACCAATCTGGGCTGATTCATGCAGCCTGCACATGTATCAGCCCAGAGAGGTTTAACACCTTTACCATTGCTGCTAGTGGCAGGGGGGGGGGTCTATACCACTCCCCCCCCTGCCCCCCCTGTCCATGAGCTGCCAGGGAGAATGGGCTCAACCCACTCTCCTCCCCTGGTGCCTATCTGTCTGGGGTGGGAGATTTATCTTTTAAATCTACCGCCCGAACTGACTTCCAACTGCCCTGTTGCTAGTTGAAGCTATTTAAACTCCAACTAGGGACTTGGCTTCCTGGGACCCCCAGGAGGCGCTGCACCTCCTGGACCTATTTGCTTCCAGGAGGCTGGTTGCCAAGTCCCTCCGGCAGCCACTGAAGCCATAATGTGCTACTGTAATTGATACAGCAATCCATTACTAAAGTGACCCAAATTTACAGAGACCCTCTTTTTAGCCCCAAAAATTGCAATCACTTCTCTTAACAGGTTTTACTGGTTATGACTGACTTTTATGAAGTACGTTGCGCTCTCCTTCTACCACCATTTTATAACAGAGGCTAAATATTGCAAGATAGCAAGAATCATATTACATCTATTAATTTATAACCGATGCTTAAAAAGGTAATAAAACAAAAAAATATATTTACAGGGAAAGAAAAAAAACAACTTATTTTTTTAATCCCATTTTTCATATAAGTGTGAAATGTGACCGCTGTTTCAATAAGCCATTTCATATTTAAAAAGAGAAGAAAAAAATTATTTAAGGCCGGAGCTTCACATAATGGTGAATCTGTGCAATCAGAAGTGGGTAGGGGGTTACTGAAACAATTAGATTCCACCCCCATACCTAATATTACCTAATGTGATCAGCCATTTGTTGCATTCAGAGCCCACAACCGAGAGGCGGGTGAATTTTATTTTGGATGCATTGTGTTGTTTGAAACACAGAAATTAGTACAGGACATGCAAACATGAGAAGCCTTGATGTTGGGTTGCAAGCGTAATTGTTTTGATCAAAATATGAACCAACAACTCATACTTTCATTTTGATAGATGCATACAAATTTGCAATAGTAAAGATAAGCTGTAACAATTGCAGTTTTTGTTTTTACCCATACGCTTCTCTTCTGCCATTAAAAGAAGCATGTCAAATATAACAGAAGCAACAAAGCCTAAGAAAACAATGCATGGACTTTCATAAATTTACCATAATCACGTTTAAGGTCTTTCTGCAAATAAGGTCACCTATATATAAAAACAGAATGGCTAAATACAGAGTAGATAAGAAAAAAAGATATCAAAATGGAGGAATGGATGGAAAATCTGAATGAGGATAGATTACAAAGCAAAGTAAACACAGCCAAACGGATTGGAAAAAAAAAAAAAAAAAAAAAAAAAAGGATTTCTAATGAATATTTACTTTATATAAAAATGGCAGATAGACAGAGAATAGCAAGGCTTATGAATGATTGAAGTTGTCCTGCCCTGAAATAGCCATTCAAAATCCAATTTCTTTTTTAGAGAAAAATCTTGTCTAATTGAAATCTGAGTTACCAGTTCCCTACAACACACAAAGATTTCCTTAATGTGCTATGTGTAAAACAACTGATGAAAACAATGTATGAGCCAATCAGTATGAAAAATGTATGTTTAAACTGAAAACCAATCTGTGTCAAAATTCTAATTACTACAAAACATTACAATGGAAGTTGTACAGACTACTACCATATAAAAGTAATATTCTCCAAATTAAACAGACCACTGTCCTTCTTTAAAACACACTGATTAATAAATATCAGATTACATTTTTATTGAAACATACTGCTGTGTTACATATCGTTATTATATTATATTTTTCGTTAAAAAAATAAAAAATGCAGCTTGAAAAGACATATAACTTTAAAACCAGTGCACATATCTGCCTAACATTTGGAGGTTTTCTTTACACCCATGGCAGCATTTATTTTACCAAATTTGATTACAATCTGAAATTGTCAGTTTGAAACTCTGTCGATTTGATGTGGAATGACCAGAGTCTAGTATGCATGAGTCATGACCTCAGTGTGTCCACCTCCAAATGGCCTTTTCTTCCCCCTCCTGCTAGGTTGCTGGGTGGATCCAGAACTCAATGAGGGCAGATGGCTGTGTAATAAAAATATAAATTCAAATAGTTAGAATGATAACAATATATATTTTCCAGTTACCATCAAAGGCTGTTGAATGGCAACTTATCGCATATGAATTTGGGCAATTGTGGAATTTCCTAAACTGTGGCAGTGCCATATATGGCAAAAATGTCAGAATTATGCCACTCTCTAAAACTGGTTCCTATTTTTACAATTACAAGAGATTCTTCAGTATAATCCTGGTGGCCATAGTGGACGAAAGATATAAATTAACCTTTGTGGACATTGGAAAAAATGTCAACGTGTCTGATTGTGGGGCATTGGAACAGACGTCCATCCATGACAAACTTAAAAAGAATTCACTGAATTTGCCAACATGCACCCAAACAAAATTAGGTCTTAATTTTGTATTTGTGACTGACAAATAATATTTTCAAACCTTCCCCCCAAAAGCATTCAAACCTGAATGGAGGATATTCAATTACAGATTATCAAGAGCAAGGTGAGTAGTGTTGAATGCTTTCATTATAGTAACATATTCCCCATATTTTATGCCTCCATTAATCTTCGCCTTGACAAAATAGACAAGGTGGTGATCGCATGCTGTGTCCCACACAACTATTTTTTAGCATAAAAGCCCCACTGTGTCTACTTTGTAGCATAGTACAGATTATGGAGAAGTGGTAGAGTTGACACCACTGGAGTCTTCTGAAATGAGAAATTCCAGTGAAAAGGCCAAGTTAAACAGGGAGGAGTGTTTGCAATATTTTAATGGTGAAGGTGCGTATCATGACAGAATAACAGATTATAATGTATGTACATTGAAATTCTAGGTTATACTGAAGTACAAATTTTTAACGTAGTGGTTAGCACTTCTGCCTTACAGCACTGGGGTCATGAGTTCAATTGTCGACCATGGCCTTATCTGTGAGGAGTTTGTATGTTCTCCCAGTGTTTGCGTGGGTTTCCTCCGGGTGCTCCGGTTTCCTCCCACACTCCAAAAAAAAACAAAACATACTGGTAGGTTAATTGGCTGCTAACAAATTGACCCTAGTCTGTCTGTCTCTGTGTGTGTGTGTGTGTGTGTGTGTGTGTGTGTGTGTGTGTGTGTGTGTGTGTGTGTGTGTGTGTGTGTGTGTGTGTGTGTTAGGGAATTTAGGCTGTAAGCCTTAATTGGGCAGGGACTGATGTGAGTGAGTTCTCTGTACAGCGCTGCAGAATTTGTGGCGCTATATAAATAAATGGTGATGATGATATTTTAAGCATTCATGATTGTATGTTTACTTATTATACCACTTGCCAGTATGTCTATGGTTTTCAGAGAGACAGATGAGGAACTGGATTTCCACTGGGGCAAGTTGCCAGTGGATGGTCTGACAATTTCTTGGTCAGCTGTTAACCTCAGGAGCTTAAACTACCACAACCTTGGTACACTTGGTACATTTTCAGCCCCTGTCCGTCTCCAACTTATTGAGATCTTTGCGGAACACAGCAAGCATCTTTCCGGTCACCCATTTTGCTGTTGCTTCTGGATAATGAGGAAGGCTTACTCTGACCATATCCTGATAATCCTTCATTCTCTTCTGCCTATTTGAGTAGTCCTTGGGTTTTCCACAAGCAGGGATGCGAGCGGTAGGCCTCAATAAAATTCTTCCTGTGTTCTATATTGTCAGAAGACATGATGAAATTTCTGGAAAAAGATAAAACATGTAATGTAGTATTTCCATCCACACACAACTCATATATTAACAAAATCAGATGTAATAAAGTACTTACCTTGCTATAATAGCGATGAAAAGAGGTAAAGAAATCGTGAAATCCATTTAGAAAGCACAAAAACGTCAAAGGCTCAAAGCTGAGCCAAAACAACCACCGCGGATGAACGCTAATGGCGAATGAGTGTTCGCCCACTATGCAGCTAGAACCGCCGTGATTGGTCCATATCAATTGTTAACTCCCACACATGCATAAGAATGGTCTAGATAAATAGAGCATTTTTTTATTTTTTTTAAGAAACACAAAGTCCTGCAAGCTATGTTTTTCAGCACAAAGTTGTATACATTGGTGGTCATATGCAAAAGGATAACTATCATTAATTGCTCTAGTACAAATTAGACAGTTTAATGACATCCCTTTGTTAGTAAATAACCCCCAGTCTAACTTTCAACCACTCAAGGATAGTTGCCAATTTCAGGCAACTATTGAATGTTTAAAAGAAAAAAAAAAACAACAAACACACAAAGTTCGAAAACAGTATAGCCTTCTACCGAAGAAAGTTTATGACACAAACAACTTTAGGCTAGTTACACAGAAGTACAAACGCATGTAAATATAAAACAGACTCTGCGCATAACCATTTGCATCCATATTTCTGTATTTGTCCATTTGCATGGAAGTGCTTGTTTCATTTCAGAATCTTCAAGGCTTGTCACCGCACTTGGACAGCTATGTAAGTACATTGTATACATACCCACTAGGGGTTAACACAAATGGTTTAAATCAGCAATGCGCTATATTTTTCCCATTTAGGCATATTCATTTCAATGAGGTGTAGAAAACCCATTCAAATGCAGTCTATTGACATGGAGTTCCAAGGCATTGGTAATTGTCTTTCAATACAGGAAGTCCACAAGACCCCCATTAGCCATCAGTGAATCACAATGCGACTAGCAAAGGGAACAGTCTCTTCAAACCCCCCTTTTTTTTTGCTCCTCCAAGAAAACAGAGCCTCCAGCCCCACAATGATCAGCCCAGGCCTTCTCTCTCTCCCTAGCAGGTCAAGGGAAGGGGGGGGCGGGGGGAGACCACACTCTTGTTGGCCTACTTTAAATGGGACAAGCACAAGCTGTCTGGCAATGGCATTGGCTGAGAGAGTTTCTCCCATGTGTTTTCAATTTATAGAGCTTCACTGCAGCCAAACATATCTAGTGCAATCAACCTTATGTATACAAGTGACCTGTATTACACAGCATTTACATGCTTTACTACATGGGGTTTGCACTTGTGTTTTATAAATGTTCTATTGCTTACTACTCACTGGGGTTGCATTTGTATAAAAAAATGCAAGTCTTGACATTGTAGAAATTAATAATTCAGGAAAAGCACAAGGGAGATGCTCAGTATTTCCTTCTCATGATTGAGGAAGTAGTATTGTTATTGAAAACTAGCTGCAGGACATATACTTGGATACAGGTTACCTGTGTGTTTTTGTTTTTTTGTTTGTTTTTTCGTACATGGTTCAGGGCTACCATAAGCCTCAACTAAAGTGCTCTATATCTAGAAAACCTTAAGAGCATAGTCTTTTCCCACCTGATGTATTGCTGGCAATGGTGATCCTGCACCCAGGACCCGGAAGAACACTTAAGAGGCAAAGAGACTTCCAAAGTACCGAGATTCTGCACAAATCTACTCTGAATCAAAGTAAGGGAAAAGGTTACTGAAAGAGGTTAAGGGACTGCAAAAGAGTCCAAGGTCTGGTGAAAAATTGAACCAAACCCTAAAGGAGGCCCATAATATACAGAATTTTGTTCTTAGGCAACACTATGATGAGAATAAAGAGAAAGTACAAAAAAGTAACAACAGAATCTGAACTGGAAATTGTAACACACATACATATTTGCTCAGAGCAATGACGTCTAATGAAAAGAAAACTGTTTAAACAAGTTGTCTCCATAGCTGTTGTCACTGTTCAGACAAATGCCTATGTGGCACATAGTAGACAAATCAGAATTATAGAATTTGAGGGGAAGTCGTTTATTTTGCCATCTAAATAACAAATTATAAAATTATGTTACTGTGAGATATTTAAAATAAAATGTTCAGTATCTGGATTACATCTCCACATTTGTACCATAATCAATGAAATCAAAGGAAAGTCAAATATGTGACAGATGCAACTCTGATTATTCATGCCACAATAAAATAAATTGAGAGGCGTTTAACACTCTACTAAACACCGACAGCTAACCAGGTTCATCTTGATTACCCCGTTATTTTCATTTTGCCGTGTCAGACTTGGCATCGAGGTCAAGTGATCCTTTCTTCTTTAGTTCTCAAAATTGAAAATAAGCATCATTTGCAGCATTTGCAAATTACGGTGTATAACATAATAAAAATGACAAGACACCAATGATCAACAATAAATTGAACAAATCAATATTTACTAAAGCTGGGTACACACTACACAGTTTTCATCCAATAATCGGCTAAATCAGCCGACATACGGCCGCTCGTTCAAAAGTCGGGTCAGTGTGTGCAGTGACACGATGGTCGAAAGTCTGCCCAAATGGACGATTGTCGCCTCATTTGGTTGGTCGTACCGTTTAATATTTTCGTTCCAATCTCGTTTCCGTTGTGTAGTGTGTATAAACTTCCGACCGACCCACAACAGAGAGTACGAAATTACAGTCATTGCTCAACATGGCTGTAAAAAGTCGCTAAAGGGACGTCCGCTCTTCCCTTTATTGTCCTAAACAAGGCTAGTGTGTATGCAGTCCATGGACCGAGCGATCGGAACATCGATCGCATGTAAATATCGCTCGGCATAAAAAGTTGGTTGAAATTTCTTTAGTGTGTACCCAGCTTATGAAGCAGCAAGCCATGGGGGTAAATGTATCAAGCTGAGAGTTTGCCGGCGGGTTTAAAAAGTGGAGATGTTGCCTATAGCAACCAATCAGATTCTAGCTGTCATTTTGTAGAATGCACTAAATGACAGCTAGAATCTGATTGGTTTTTCAAACTCGCCGGAAAACTCTCAGCTTGATACATTTACCCCATGGTCTCTGATCAAGCTACCGTTAACTGCTGCTTCAGTGAAGAATGATAAAGTATAGCAGGCATATCGAACTCAAAACCACAATTGGGCCAAATAATCAAAGTCTAAGATTATGGGGCATATTCAATTGTTGGCATTATAACCTAAATTAACACGCTGAGCGCACTATTACCGTCATTACGGTAATAGTGCGTGTAAATAGCGGTATTACGGTACTTTTCTCGCTGGATTTCAGCTCGAGGCTCAGGGAGCCGCGAGCTGAAATCCGGCTTATTATTACCGTAATACCAGTAATAATTTTTACGCGGCGGAAACCGCCGAGAATTGAAGCTCAGGGAGCTGCGAAATGAAATTCAGTGAGTAATTACCGTATTAACGGTAATCGTTTTAGAGCGCTCGTTTTTCCGGCGGCCGGAGGAACAATTGAATACGCCCCTATGTGTGCTAAAAGAAAACTAAATAAATTATAACCATTGTCAGCACAAACGGGTAATACATTTGATAAACAATCGACAAACGGTCACATAAATGTTTTTGGACACCAACTTACTAAACAAACAAGGATAATGTTTTCAGCACGAACAGTGAAATCACCAAGTAACAAGCAGTTTGCTTGAATAAGGAAAGAGTACTGTTCTGACTACGTGCGACAACATACAGCACGAGAGGAGACGAGCAGAATCGGTGCACGCATTTGTCACGTGCAACCGACGGGGAAGGCTGACTGAACTCTTACAAATTGTTCTGCTGTATTCAATCAATTTTTAAGTAATTTAACTGAATAAAATAAAAAACGTGTTGCGCATTTCACTTGTTTTCCCATAGTAATGCGGGGCCGGAAAAAAAATGCGTTTGAGCCACATGTGGCTTGCAAGTTTGACAGGTCTGAAGTATAGGTATGATCGTCACAGTTACATTGTACAACTACTTCTCCAAGTTTTCAAAATAAGTTCTGCCTACTTAAAACAGGTTACAGTTGCTGTTTATTGCAGCTCTATTGTTTTATGTTAAAGGGCAAGGAAAGAGTATTTCACATGAACATAAATCAAAAGGTTATATATAATCAAGGTGACTTAAATACATGAATTAGGGGCGATTTGGAGCTGGCTGCAAGTTAGCTGAGCTCTGTCATATACAAATTCAAATCTGCATATCTACCACCACAAGCTCTGCAAAAAAATAAAATAAAATCTAATTCTCTGAGGTTACAATGACAAAGATGCATTCCATGGATCCAATGAAACCAAAACTCAGCTCTGCCAGAACAATGCCACAACAAAGGCTGTAGGTTTCCAATATGGCAGATAAACATAACATGGCAAGAACATCAAACTGTAATACTACTCCCTTGCCAGATCCTCCAGTATAAATTATTACCAAGGACCCCCTTACCTGGATGTCCCGCTCACGGTAAGAGCAACGCAAATCCTGGTGCCTGCCCTTAAAGCAAATAAATAAACATATGTGTGCACATACCTCCAAACAGTAAAGTTCTAATTACCATATTGGGCAATTGCAGTGATCATAAGGAAAATAAAAGGTAGGAATTAGTTTCGTCACATAAATTATTTGACTACCAAGTATAAAAGGCATTAGAAACTGAGATACCAGCTTTAAGAAAAAATAAAATAAAATTACAGACCTTGAAGGTAGGTCTTATCACCAACAATATCAGGCAGTGAGACGCTAAATCTGTGTCAAACTTTCAGTTGAAAGGCACATGCCACAGCCTGTTGCCTGAAGCATCAGGTCCTGACCTTATTATCAGCATAAAATACAGATTGCCAATATTCAAATATCACACATAAAATTGTCCTTGTGATATTCTGTTGAACTGTCTCCTTTAATCCTGGGGGGGGGGGGGGGGGGGGGGGGAGACTATTTCTCTTAGACACATCAGCAACCAGAAAAGCTGGAATCATGTATGGACGGGTATATCCATTCAAACTCCTGGGGGTAAATTTATTTAACTGCGGGATTGAAAAACTGTAGATGTTGCCTATAGCGACCATCATCATCATCATCATTTATTTATATAGCGCCACTAATTCCGCAGCGCTGTACAGAGAACTCACTCACATCAGTCCCTGCTCCATTGTAGCTTACAGTCTAAATTCCCTAATATAGGTAAACACTCACACACACACACACACACAGACAGACATAGAGGGAGAGACTAGGGTCAATTTTGAAAGCAGCCAATTAACCTACCAGTATGTTTTTGGAGTGTGGGAAGAAACTGGAGCACCCGGAGGAAACCCACGCAAACACAGGGAGAACATACAAACTCCACACATATAAGGCCATGGTCGGGAATCGAACTCATGACCCCAGTGCTGTGAGGCAGAAGTGCTACCACTAGGCCACTGTGCTGCCCAGATTCTAGTTATTTATTTAGTACATTTTACAAAAGGACATCTAGAATCAGATTGGTTGCTATTGGAGCTTTTTGTCAACCTATCCAACAACAGGGCCGGAGGCAAAGACAAGGAGTGGGGAGACCCAGTGGTGAATTTGAGCATATTTGAATATGTCTTTAGAGGGTATGTCAAAACGTTCCTGGGAGAAGCGCAAAGGGGAGAAAAGGGTCCTGAGCGTATAGGTATTTGAGATAGACCAATACCCTAGCGCGCCAAGAAGCAAGGTTAAGGTCCAGAATACGTTTAGAGAGGGCTTGGAGGGACACGCTATGGGTAGGGAGTCAAAAACCTTTATAATGACCCATAGGTTGGTCCCAAATCAGCAGAGCATTCAAGATGGAGAGGGGTTGGTAAGTAGGTACTGTACGAGCGCCTCTAGGGGTCCCCAACAAGTCTACTAGGAGATAGACCAGAGAGGAGGCCCGTTCCAGGTCCACCCATGTTTAATGTTGGAGGGGTGAGACCAGTCCCTAAGATGTCACAGTAGGCATGCCTCTTGGAAGAGGGCCAGATTGGGAAGCATTAGGCCTCCCTGGCGCTTTGATAGGGTCATAAAAGTATGTTATTTACAAAACGTATTTATGGCACTTACTTGCCTGATTCATGTTCGATGCATGTCCCATTTGGGAAGGAGCGGATGGATATATGCAATGTTCAGTTAGTGTATGCCTACCCAGATGTGGCCAATTCAAGTCCTGGGTTTCTCTTTAGTATGCTTGGTTTCAGACATATCATTTGCACCAGGCAGAGGAGAGAGGTTTAAATGCCGACTGATAATGATGACCGACACAGCATAGTCTTTGTTTGGAAAAGTACACGCATGCATGCCACTAGATAGCACAGAACATGTGTATGCAAGATGGGCTATAAAAATACATTGCATGTACAGAAAATCTTGATTTATGTATTTAAATTATAATATTTTAAACTATATTATGATTATACTGTTTAGAGTCGTTCATTTACTTAACTAAACATTTTTTGTATGCGACCTTATATTGCACATATGCTTGTGCCTATACTGTTCTCTGTTTTCATGGCTAACTAACAGCAAGTGCTGTGTAGACAGTACTTGTACAACCAGATTCAAATAAAAATGCATCTTGAGATGTGCTTGGTTGTGAATACGGTTGTAACTATACTCATGTTCTGTGCTCTTTTTTTAAAATGCAAGTTGTGTTCAGGTTTAAATCAGGCCCACTGTGTTTTAGGTTTTGCCTGCATTAATACATATAGTCTGCGGGTTTAATGTTGAGTAGATGTATTTGAGCAGGTCCTCTCCCCACCCACTTACTGTGAACTAGAACAGCTTTTTGTTTGTTCGTTTTTTTTTAGCAATACAGCTACTCTTATGAGGTCTATTTCAGTTTCTCCCATTTACTCTTTCCCTGGCTCTCCTACCCCTACACTGAATGATTTTGAAGTCATACATTGTGATCGTATTTATTCCAATTTACCAGTCGTTACACCAGCTATACTATGATCAAATGCATAACAGAACTAAAATCTTTTCACCAGAAAGAAAAAAAAAAAAAAAAAAGGTGCAGTAGTTTACATACATTGTCATTTTAGAATTTTTCCTCTACCAACTAAAAGTGTATGACAAACACTTTCCACGGTGTTTCATGACCAATGGGCCCATCAAGAGTTGCCCTCCTGTTTAAAGCCAAGTGGTATCTCATTACATGCTCCTGCTAATGAATATTCCAATATGATTCACACTGGGAGAGACTCAAGAAGTTAAAAGCACAGGGTAGTAGCCTCTATCCTAAATTGTCTGTTTCACATTGTCTGTGTAGGACCCAATTTACATTTGTATGGGAACTGTCTTGATTCCTGTTACATGCAGAACCCACAGCTGGTTTTAAATAGATATTACTAAAAGCTGCATTTTATTGTTCTTTAGACTAAGGTCTGCAAGTTTGCTCTAACAATATATACTACTAGAAACTGTATTAATATGTTGGAGGTAGATTGTTGTAAGTTTATGGGCAGGTTTTTTCGATTACCAGCCATAAATATATAATGATAAAATGTATTGTTTCATCTTTGCTCTTTTGCATTTATTTATTTTAGTCTGACTGGTATTAAATAACCATATTAGTTTTTGATTGTCATGATGGCATTGTCGTACAGAGGTATATGAAATGGTCCTTGTTTTACCTGTATGTTCTTGAAAAAGGTCTTTATACAGAATGAAATGTTGCAATAAATAGACCCATCTATTGTTTCTGGAGGCAGAGAGCCAGCCTGTCTACCCCTGCTGTGCATTTGTATTTCTGCAAGGGGGAAGGGTGTGTGTGGCTGCTGTGACATGCTGTTTGCATCACCACAGCAGTGTGTATAAATGCAAACAAATATACAGATGTGTGCAATGGTGCAGCATGTACAAGACCATTCCTCTCCAAGCATTCCTGGAGGCCAGTGGTTTACCTATGAAAACAAACAGCCTATGAGGCTACTATGGGTCCCACTATTGTAAAGTGCCTGTATTTTATGACCCCATTTTAATACTGCCAAGGTATCTCACTGCTATATTGTGAGACCCACTGGATCTACCTGAGGCTCCAGGACATACGGTGTTGTCTAGGATCCCTAAGCGCACTCCTCATGTAATAAACCGTGAGATGCTATGCAATGTAAGGAGGTGAATTGGTACTTTACTAGACCAAGGTGATTTTCTTCACGGGTTCAATTCTTTGGATTATTTTACCACCAGATAGGTAAGGAGGTTTATCCACAAAACTAAGGATGACGACTGCAGTATCTTTCAAATTAGCCTTACTTAATTCCGAAGGAGGGCAGCTGATAAGAAATTGTTATGCGGTTTCCAAACTTAACAAATTAATGTTAATTTCAAACCAATCACATATGACTAAAATTGTTACTTGTTTTGTGAACATGAATTTTATTCCAGTGGAACTCTGTATCCCGGGTGTTTGTCAAAATAACCCAGGGCCATCTTAACAACATTATGGGCCCCAGGGCAATGCAGTGCACCCTACCTACACAACCACACACAGGAATTAAAAACGTAAAATTAAGTTAATATTTAAACACTGATTTTTGTTGCAAGTAGTGATAAACATTAAAACCCATGCTGTACAGTTGTGCCTTGATACATGGGATCTTATGGTGTCAGCACCTTCTTGTGCACCAATCATCCATCTTAAGGGGTAGGTAAGCCATGCAGTCTCAAAAAAACATGGATGGATGGATAGATCTATATGCACAACTTCCTGTAAAGTATGTAGACATGAGATGTTCTGTGACCATATAAAAGGATATATGGTAATTTCAGGTGACTTCTAATAGCTGCACTAAGTTAAAGCTGAGGTGCATTACTTTCTATAACACACAGGTTTCCATAATAAATATTTAAGTGTTTGCTCCCTCCCTCATTATAACCACTGACATCGGAACTCATAAGCAGAGATATTTTAACAGGAGTTTATACATATATTTACATCACTTGTTTAGTAAAGCTAAAGTGTGATTATTCAGTTCAGTCCAGATCATCTATATGTAAACATTTACATGGATATAAAATGTTTACATGGCATAAACTATTAAAAGAACATATAAGATGGATGCGGGTGTGTTGTATATACATGCATAGACGTGTCACTCAACTGCTCCTATCTAGTCAGTTTTAGGGTCTCCCTGAGAAGTCTCTGCGAGCTGCACACAACTTGTTGGACATCTTGTGTCCATCTTAGGTGGCAGACACCGTCTCCTCTCACATGTGCAGTGCAAAAGCACTAGAATTGCTAGGTCCCTGACTGGTGGGAGGAGCCGCTTGACTTTCAATGGGAGGAGGGTGGGCGCCGGGCCCTGCAGTGAATAGATTTTTTTCTTCCATTGGGCCCTGCTTATGGGGCCCCCAGGCAACTGCCCAGCATGCCCATGCGCAAGACAGTCCCACATTAACCCTTGCATAAATAATTGCATAACATTATCAGATATAATAATCCAACATGGTATAGATACAGATTTGTCAAGATAACCCCGTTTATATGTAAATTTCTACACAGTAAATATGAACCTAAATATATATTCCCCAAAATACAGGTGGTTCTCAAAAGCAGTTGTCCCTAATTTTTAGTTATTTAGCGTTGCAGCCGATTGCGGGTGAGTAAAACTCCGCAGCTTGCGGCGAGTTTAATTTCTCTACAATTTAGTAGTTTTATTTAAAAGCTTGGAGAGAAGATCTCTTTACTGCAGGTGTTCGGGACCCTGGAGATTTGTTTGCAAGATCTGTATTCCTCAATTATGACAGTTTCCATTCAACTGCACAGAGGATTTTAACAGCTCAGTCCTTACTTAGTATGAATTATCTATAGCTGTTAACAGTTTCCTCTTTCCTAAAAAGATTGGAATGAGTTATTTAGAGTCAAATCTCTGACCGATTATTTCAATGATGTTGGTTTAAACAGACTTTTACTTAATATTATGGAATACCTGGCTCTTAATGTCTCCATACATGTAGATAGCTCTAGTGTACCACTGATTCTATTTCTGTCAGTTGGGAGTATGAAGAAGGGCTGATATCTGTGAGGAGATTTTTTGTTTGTTTGTTTTTAAACAGACCTCTCTGGATGTTTCCCACTGAAGGGCGGCTATCAGCAGGGAATCCCCTCTTCTCACTCACAGCCATGGGGTGCAGCCTGTGGAAGCAACTCTGCTGCAGGGGAAGGGAATTTCCTTCTGCTCTGGTCCTCACTGCCGGGAAAACTCAGCAGCAGGTCCCTGTGCTCTTAGCCTGTCACCTCAGGCATCCCACATGGCAATTTATCCCCTCAGATTTTAAACCTCTAACTTTCCCACCAAAACTCAGCTGCTGCCCCCTCAGCCCCAGGAGTCAGAGCCCCTCCCCCTTATTTTTCTGTGCAAACTAATGTTTTAAATGAGTTTATAAGCATGTTCTTCTACTGACAAGTAGGTTAGAGAAAAGTCCAAACACAACTATTATAAAACAAAACACAATTACTATAAAATTATTTTGTTATTGGAACAACATACAATATTAAACTCAAAATCCATTGGCTATATTCGTATATTTTAAAGCAACACAAGTCCCTTAATAATGTATGTGGGCAATGTCATAGCTACTCCCACACACAATCAGTTTCCATAAGCAATTCCAAAAGGGAATATAGGTAATTATGCAGTGAGATGAATATAGCTAAGTGCACACACATATTTCTATATGTTTACATCTATATCATACTTGCCAACTCTTCCGGAAACTCCGGGAGACCCCCGAAATTCAGGTCAGTCTCCCGGGCTCCCGCGAGAGCTGGCATTTCTCCCGCATCCCGGAATACCCTTGTTAAATAAAACAATTCATCGAGAATCACTTCATTTTGCTACTCAAGTGAAGTCAATGAACAGTGTGACTTGAGGTAATGTATTGCACCTATGCATCTGTAGTCATTCATCAGAAGGTTTTGGAATATTTCTTGTGATTTGACATGTCATTCAATAATTTTGTTGTTACAGACTGTACATTTCCAATAGTCTGTAAATATACAGCTATCACAAATATATCCAAAAGGTAGGAACCAGGAATTATGTAATTAAAGCCTGAAAGTCACAAAAAAAATAAAAAAAATAAAGTCTAGTTCTGGTACTATGCACACTAGCAGATAACAGCATCATGTGCAATAATGACCAGCACTCATTTATTGAAATCACCACTGTATTATACATAGCTTGTACAAGGGCGTCCATGCCCTGGAAAGTTGATCTATTTTCTTACTACCTCTTGGCCACCCAATGTACACCCTGGGAATACTCAGAATCACTTCCTGGCATTTAGACACAGCATTTATGCTTTTTAAATTTATTAATAAATTTGCACTGTTTACCAATAATGACAACATACATTTTTATTCAACGATTAAGGTTTGTGCGTGCTATCTATACCTACTTGTACAATTTAGTTTGACAAAAGATGTGCTATGTTCCAAAGTGTGCTGCTCTCTGTGGGGAAAAACAAACAAACTTTTTGCTTGGCTATCAAATTCTTAATTATATATAGAAATCCTAAGCGCTGTGGATACCCGATTTTATAGATACAACAGTCAAGTATCCTTTTTTTCTTATCTGTACCATTGACTCAAAAAGGTTTTCAATTTATAATATATTGAAGTAAGCAGAATGGACAGTACAATATAATTATACAGAAGAGATTAAACACAAGGTGGCAGCAGAGTTTGGCAATGAGCTCTCTGCTCTGACCACCAACACTTAAATAAGCACCAGAACACCATGTGCATGGTCCATCATTATGTAAATTTAAACTTGCTCAGAGGAAGATGATCAAAGGCCAGCTTCACTCTGATCAAGTTGGCTTGGCAATTAGCACCCATATGGGAAATACAGTTTAGTCACAAAATGGAGAGAGGGTCAATGATAACCTACACAGAATGCAGGGGGGGTGGGGGGGGGGGGGTAGGTGGGCCAATGACGACCGACAGAATGGAGAGAGGAGGAGGGAGGTGGTCCCTCCTTGACACAGAATGGAGGTCCAATGATGATTGACGCAGAAAGAGGTGAGGTGGAATGTGATTGATGCAGGAAGTAGGGGTTAATCATTACATTTAGAATTATGAAGGGGAGATGAGGGGGGCAAAGTGATGAAAATAAGAGTGTATAGGGGGATTAGTATGAGAAGAGAATGGTGCAAAGGAATAAAGAAGTGGATTGAGTGGGCAATTATAATGCAGAGGAGAAGGGGGATGAAGGGTTTTAGGAGTGAAGAGTTATGATGTGAATTGAAGGAGGTGTAATGTCCGAAAGAGGGAGGAGAGAGCTAGGTGTAAAAGGGACGGGGGATATGTATATGGTGCTCTATTTATCAACAGACACCAAATAAATATGCTTTAAAATTTCCCTAGCTCCTACCTTCAAAAATACTGTAATCAATGGAACAGGCTCTGACACAGACTTGCATCATGGTCAATTTCATCAGGAGACATTTGCCTAGTCTGGTAAAGACCATTTTTTAAATGAATTATTCTGCAGCCCAATGGTTTTACTTGCATCAATAGAGTCAGAGGGGACTCCTAATATCCATAACAATATTACAGTAAAGGGTAAATTATTAAAATGTATACCTTGAAATTTTGAAATACCAAAGAACTATTTAATCAGTCAATAGTCCTCTAACTACTGTGCAACAGGTATAGTTTGCATGGGACATAAGAGTAACTGCTGGAATAGGGGGACAGGAGAATCTGTTTACACAACAAGAGGTATATTTACTAAACAACGGGTTTGAAAAAGTGGAGATGTTGCCTATAGCAACCAATCAGATTCTAGCTGTCATTTTGCAAAATATACTAAATAAATTATTGCTGTAGGCAACATTTCCACTTTTTCAAACCTGCAGTTTAGTAAATATACCCCAAAGACGCTTGGGGGTATATTTACTAAAGCTGAAGCCAAGTTTTCAAACTTCCATTTTGGTTACAATTTAGCAAATTTGACTACCTTGGGCATCTCGCCCAAAGACTCATTAGATAGGGGGGCTGCAGTGAGAACTAAGTGAAAGACATAAGACTGGACTAGACTGAAGAAAAGAATTTGGGGCAATGAAGTAAACCATTCTCTGATATACATAATGTACATTGACTTCAGAAGCACAGAATTCTTGTAAATTTAAAATGGTATTCATAACTCTTGTACACTGATGTTATAGTTAGTGACTTCCACAGTAAAAAACTTAATTGTAAAAAGTCTTTTGTCAGTTTTAAAGAAACATAATGTGGATGGCACATAAAGACCAATGGACCACCAATTATTATGCCTATTTGACTTAAGACATGCATTGCCAGACAGGAATTACAAAAGAAATATCCTAAAAGAAGCTAAACTTGTACTATACAATATATATTATTTTGAAATCAACTCATTTGTTTAGTTATATTTTTTAACTAAAATATGTAGAAATATATGGATACTATTTTTTTTTTATTATTTATTTATTTTTAACTACAGTAAGATTTTATTTTCTCCTTATAGCTAATTGGACCATTCTCCAGCCATAGCCCATTCCTTTTCAAGTCATTAGCGATAGAAGAGCGCTCCCAGATGTCCCATACTTATAACAGCATGGAAAGTTCAGCTGATCGCAGCACCTTCTAACTGTCTGTGCTTGTAAAATAAACCACATACACCTTTCTTTTCTATAGCTGGTCATTGCAGCCAACAGCGCTGGCAGTAAAAATATCCTATGACCAGCTGAACAGGTGGGGGTCCTGCAGAGCGAATACATTCTGAGTACATTCATTTTTTTGTAAAAATATAATGAGATTTCAAAACTGCTCTCAATCAATCAAAGGTCCACAAAACTCATACATTTGCTTTCTATGGCCCCGACCAAAATGATTAGTGGTTGAAAAGAAATCTATAGGCATTTAAAAGGGCAGGCGGTAAAAAGGTCATGTGATTAGCTCACCACTCACAAATATTTTACAGGTGACAGTCCGTGGAGCATCATTGGCACAAGTCAATTAAACATAGAGAAAAAAAAAACACACATTTTACTGTAATACATAAAAAAGTATTTATACACAATTTTATTGTATTCACAAGTTCTGTATTTTGTTTTAGGTGGGAGATACGCTTAACAGCTCAGGACAGACTACTTTTTATTTTACACATGTTTAAAGATACTCCACATTTTTTTTTTAACCACTATTTTGTTAACAGCGAAAGCCGTACATTAGGTGCCACCATTAAGTAAAAATGCCAATGCAGAAAACAGCTTTATGTTATACCTTTAAATAAAGACAATTCTGTGGGAGATAATATATTTGTTTGCACACAGCCGTGAGTAGTCACCAATGGCCTCATCTCATTCCTCCTCCTCTCTAAAAAAAAAAAAAAAAAAAAAAAAAAAACCCAGCAAAAACACAAACAAAAAAAAAAAAGGTCTAAAGTACCATTACCTAAATTTGGGAAGGGGAGTGATGCAAACAGAGCTGTGTGGCAGGGGGTGTTTTAGAACACATGTATAGGGGGTCATATCTAGATACACAAAAACAATAGTGGTGCTTTAAACTGGTTTATTTTTTCTAAATACTTCTGTTAGAAGGTTCCCCCAAGCACCTACCAATTTGACAGTAAACTGTATATTGTAATGGAATTTCCCCATACTAGATTTTGATGATGTCCACTTAATAATAGCATGGTGAATACTTCCAAACTGGTTGAGAAGTTACACGGAAAGAGGTGTACTTCAAAATTGTCTCTCGTTAGTTTATTACCCTTTTAATTGTCTAATCGTTTCATAACCCTGCAAGAAGAAAGAGTGGGGATATAGTATCCGGCTTTGCCAAAATCATGAGAAGAGCGTTGTTACAGCATTGAATGATTCTCAATTATTTACAATAGTTTAAACAAGCAAAGCTACATTACTGGTGCATATTAGTGTGGTTAACTTGAGAGCACATGCCTTTGTGCCTTCAATGAAACTTCCTAATGATGTGGGCCCAATAGCAACATTTAATAGGGGCTTCAATCTACCAGCGAAATTTGAGAATATACATATGCACATGTGGCTTTGACAAGGGCGGTGGTCCCCCCTAGTAGCAGGCCCCATCACAGCTGTACCCCCTGCTACTATGGTAGCTATGCCTTCACTTATGTGTCTGCTCATTGTGGAGATATATGGGTAAGCACTTGAGCACTTTCTTACCACTCAGAACAGGCTGTCAGAAGAGACCAATATGAATAGGGAGCCTACAATGAACCAAATCTAAACTGATGAATGTATTATCCAGCTGAGCCAGGTGATTACCTGTTTTGAGGTCATCTGAACAACAGACAGAATGACAGAAAATGGACATCATTGAGTTATTAAAAGTGGCATATAGTCAGAGCTCAGACATGAAAACTGGCACCTGACACCAAAGAGAATTATGTCAAGTCCATGGAAATATTGCACAAATGGTTAAGGCACATCATCAACATTTATTTATATAGCGCCAGCAAATTCCGTAGCGCTTTACAATTGGGAACAAACATTAATAAAACAATACTGAGTAATACATACAGACAGAGAGGTAAGAGAACCCTGCTCGCAAGCTTACAATCTATGGGACATAAAAGTTAATTTTGTATTAGGGCAACACAGTGGCATGGATTTATAAGAAATAATATAAATTTACACAATATTAAACTGCAAGCCAAAAACACTTGTGTGCTTCAATTAATGTTTTTAACTGACAAATCTACACCTTATGTAGTGTCCATGCTCAATGATTATATTGCTAAAGTGCTTATATTGTCATACAGTTTATTACTTCCCAGGTACATTATATGTCTTTCAACAGATCATATACTCAGACTAGATCTTAGCTATAACCAAATGAAAAAACAAAAATAAAATACAAAATATGTAAACATTGATTGCAAGTAAGTGCCATCATGGAGGGCTATATAGTGCCCATTGTATTATACCCATATACTATAATTCTGTATTATTAAATATACATTTGGGGACACTTTCAGGGGTTCATATCCTACATACACTCCTATTTAAAGACAGGTAGCACTGCATACCTGACAGATGCATTTAGATGAAGGGCTCTCGCTTACATAACATATTTTACTCAAAATAACGGTATACCCTCTATGACCACAAGCCATAATCAATCTAATACTCAGCTCTAATACAAATTTCATAACACATAAATCATATCAAAGAGTAAACATTTCAGATGAGGGGCATTGTTGCAACTGATTTAAAGCAGTTGCAAACATTTTAACATGTCACATTTTTTATTTATTTCTTACATAAACCTCGTGCTCTGAACCAAGCCAAAATACTAATAGGGAATGTAATAAGTGGATCAGATACACAAATTGAATGTTTTGATTAAGACGTAGAGTGGTGCACATACACACTTATATATTATATACACACACATACTAACAGATATGCTGCACAAGGCATCGGAGCCCCATAGATCTGATCTGACAGACAGGGCTCACCTGACGTCGGTCGGCAGTCCCTGGGTGCTGTAAGTCAGACAGTTGCAGAGCGGTCCTCCGGAGTTGGGAGAAGTCCCCCTCATCGTCGCTGGTCCCTGGGCCGGAGCCCCGTGCTAGCTTCCCAGCTCCCATCTCCCGGCGCATCTCAGAGCGCAGTTCCAGATAGCAGCAGATAGTAACTAAGTGCAATGACAGGGACAGGGCGAAGAACCCCAGGAATAGCCGACAGCTCCCGCAACTTTTGGGACAACTACATCCAGAGTGTTGCAGAGAGGAGGAGTCCGGAGATAGGGAGGGGTCCGTCCCAGGCTGCTCGGACAGACTCCGGGTTGCCATGCTCGCAACTGGCAAAGGAGCAGTGTGGTCACCGAGGAGGAAGGCGCAGCCCGGTCTCTTGGCAGCACGTCTGGTTACTACAACCGGTCACGGCACCATGACTGTTAGCCGGAGACCCCGGGATAGCTTTGACCTGACCGAAGCAAGCAGATGAAATAACTCTGTGGAGCAGGGAAAGAGGAGGCGCTGTAGACACAGGACAGCTCCGTCCTCTCAACATCAAACCACACCTCCCAGTCAAGCACCCCAATCCGTAACCCCGCCTCTCCTGTGCTGGCCCCGCCTGCATAGTAGACGGGGCGAGTCTCTGTCACAACGCCACACCCACATGCCCGTTTCGGTCCAATCATACACGGTAATAAAAACAACACTTCACCTCCGCAACGTAACTCCTCCCACAGACCAATACTGCCACCTATCGCCCGCGTTGCTTGTACTGCAAACTTAGTCTAACGTGAAGATAAAAAAGACAGGCGGGGAGGGGATGCCAGAATGTGAATCAATTCTAGCGATTACCACATATGCCCCAGGCTCACAGATACCAACATGACATGATTTGCTCCATCAAGTCATAGCTATAGTGAAAATAATTTCTTCTCGTTCTTTGAATTCTTGGTATGCCATTAGAAGTGGTCCTTTTTCCCAATAAAGCCAGATATTCTTTTTAAAGTTGGTAAGTGGGACACTTTTATTCTTTTTTTTTTTTACTATTTTATGTACTTTGCGTCTTTTTGTATATTAAGTGCCAGGAAATTTATTGGAGTTGCTTTCACAATTCAGCACAGTTCCTCACCAAAGCGATTTTTAAAATTTTGACAATCATACCATATGTTCGTTTACTAAACACAATGCAGACTTGGCTGTTTACACAACAATTTACAATAAACTCCTTTCACCCTAACTCTACACAAATGCAAGTCCATACATACTGGGCAACTGATCTGGCACAAAAACTATGACAGCAGATGGACCACCATATTAGTCTGTGCATGTGGTCATCTTCTGACAACACTAAGAGGCTTCAATGACACCAAATGAGCTGCTGGATCTTCTCCACTTTGGATACCTCCATACCCATAGGCAATTTTAAATGCAGGCAGACACTGCCCGTTTATTTGCACATCAGGGTTTCTTTCAGCCAAGGTCAGTAGGAGTCTTGCCGTGCAATTTCCTGAACCCAGCACTTATTTTTTGTTGTATGGCCCCAAACCTCCTGTTCCAGTTTGTTCATTGTGTGGATACCAAGGGCATAGCAAGACCATTTACCCACAGATAGACTGTTTCTTTTCAGACCAACTCACTACCGCTTCCGCTCAGGCCCCGCGCTCCCATTAGGCAAGGTTAGGCACTTGCCTAGGGCGCCACAGATTAAAAATTTCCTTAAAACTGTGCGGCGACCGCTGACTATACCTTTCACGGCTGCCGCACAGCTTCACATACATCCACAGGGAGGGGGGGGAGGGACTATTGCTCACCACCACTGCCGCCTCTCTGCTCTGTCTCCTCCCCTCCACTCACTGACTGACTGTCGGGCGTGACATCATCATCACGGCCCGACAGTGTCAGTGAGTGGAGGGGAGCAGAGAGGAGGCAAGTTAGAAGCAGGTAAGAAAAGACGCACATTTTCAAAATCGGCGCCCCCACCCTGCACACTTACACACTATTTTGTAAGTATGCAGGGTGGGGGCGCCGATTTTGAAAATGTGCCGGGCAGGGGGTGCCGATTTTGTAAATGTGCCTAGGGTGCCACGGACCCTAGTACCGGCCCTGCTTCCGCTACTCCAAGTTCACCAGTGATACAGGTACTGGTGCAGGTTGAAAGTAAAGTAGTTACAAGCATAATGGTAACTAACATTTTAATGCGGTAGGACTTACTCCCCATAAAAAGAGAATTATACAACATAGCCCAATCCATATTGGTTATGTCCATGGGGACGTTCGGGTGTACCTAGCCTCTTTAGTCTCTTTATCCATTAAAGTGAAACACTGCTAAGTTGAGGATGGGGGTTATTCCTTGTTTACCATCTCCTGTTCTGCCAGGCCAGGATTAGCCAGACTTTCTTGCTCTTTTTGAAACTGTGAGGAAAACAGTGTTTCTTCAGCCACTGAGACCCTAGGAGAGACATTTCAATTTGCCCCTGATTTATTTCTAAGCTAGAGTTAAAACCCCTACATTTCAGACATAGAGAAGAAAAGACCACAAGGATTTGGTCTAACAAGAAGTTCTGGTGGGAGGGAGAGTTGCACCAATTTCTGTTGATACCAATGATGATGTTGATTTGCATATTATTAATGAGGAGGTATTAACTCTTCTCCTTGCTCCCCTTTCTGACCTTGTGGTACAACAGAAAAACCCTGCGATTAAAAGAGCATTTGCAAATGTTGTGACTGTTGATGATAAAAAGTTGCACAGTTTAAAAGAGCTCACGTACCCTTGATTCATTTTGCAATACAATACATTACACCAAAAGGACAAGCATAAACATACAGGGGAGGTTATACAACAATGTGCTGTTTCCACCCACTTTAGAAAACAGGTGTTGACTTTGGCCCATTCTTTTTCTTGGGGTGGACACTTGGAATGGGATAAAACTGTGGATGGCTTCATGACAAGGTTTTTTTCGGCCAGGTATCTTTTCAGAGGTTGCTGGATTTTACGCAGCATGTCCTGATTGTCAAAGAATAGCCACAAAATATCTAGTCCCTGCTGCACTAGTTCCCCTCCCCATTATTGGTGTTTCTTTTGCAAAAATAGGAGTGGACCTAGTAAGACCTATTGAACCATTCTTTAAAGGTTTTAAGTACATTCTGGTTGTTAACAAAAATATGGTGTAACAGTTACACAGGCGCTCCACAAAAAATGCAGCTATTGTTTACCCAAAAAATGTCATGAAAGACTAAAATATAGTATAAAAAGAAGAGCAACAAAAATGCGCTTCTTTTTAACAACGAGTAAAAGACCATATAAAGACATATAAATATATGAAAGGTATAAATAGGCTACTTGGCATGAAACTTTTTCCACTATAACTGCAGCTTTCACATCTAAGTTCATCTCCGTAGAAATCTCCGTCACTGTCTGTGGCATATACACGATGAATGTTTCAAATATCCATATAATAGTATAGTTTCCAAGTATTCGCCTCTGCATGTGAGGTATATGGAGTATTCTCACATGAATCCAGACAGACGGTCATATATAAGAAGAGAAGGAAAAATAGAAAAACATAGTGTATTTCTGTATAATCCAAATAAATAGCTTCTATGTAAAATTGGCATGACATTGTGATTCAATGGACATACAGACTCCCTAGGGGTAATGAGAACAGGTTATAAATTATGGTTTATTAGGTCCATGCCTTAGACCAGTGTTTCCCAAACCCAGACCTCAGGTACCCCTAACAGTGCAGGTTTTTCCAGGTCATAAGTGGAGTAATTAGTACCACCTGTGGATCTTTCAAAATGTGTCAGTAAATAATGAATACACCTGTGCTCCTGCAAAGAGACATGGAAAATAAGCAATGTTAGGGGTACTTGAGGACTGAGTTTGGGAAACACTGTCTTAGACAATGTCCCAGTCCCTTGTACAAAAAAAGAAGGACTGGCAGGCTACTATAGGAGATTTATTCCCCAGTTCTCTACACTGGTGGACCTTTTATCGTACTGGCTGAAAAATTCAGCTCCAAATAGGGCACCATGGTCTTCTGAGGGTCAGGCTGCTTTTGTCACTATCAAGCCGATCCTTTGTGAGGGTCCTGTTTTACTGTCTCTGGGCTTTACTAAACAATGCGCATTACAGATTGATGCCTCCAATGTGGGACCAAGGCAGTGTTGGCTAACCCGTGACACTCCAGGTGTTGAGAAACTACAAGTCCCAGCATACCCTTCCAGCGATAAGCTGCTATATATTGGCAAAGCATGCTGGGACTTGTAGTTTTACAACACCTGGAGTGTCACAGGTTAGCCAACACTGGACTAAGGTGTGGAAGTCAAATAATTGGATGAAGTCGGCTAAATTAATTAATATTGATTTACCATGTGATTGCAATTAGTACGCCACGTCTAACGATGCAATTGCACGAATAAATAACACACATTCACACTTACACTTGTAAATAGTACACATTTTCTAAAGTTCCAATCTACATTTGATTATTTAATAAATTAATTAAAGGTTATTTATACACAGATAATATTATAGTACAGGTATTTATGGTTAAGGTCCTCTAAAATATATAGAGTTTGGTCTCATATTAATCCATATTGCACCAGCAGTAACCCGGTTACAACAGAGTAGCGATCGCATCTAGTGGTCGCTAGTTATGAGCGATATGAGATTAATACTTAAAAGCACTCTTCTTATGGGTCAGATTAAACCATTTTTCCACGGGAAGACACGTATACATCGTTAACCCTGGACCAATGGAGAACTCTCTTAGTGTAATCTATGTATATTTTGTGACCTCATCAGTGTTTTTTCTAAACTTAACAGTATATAAGCAGCCTCTGATTCAGATACAGTTTCACTCTTTGCCAACAGACATCAGGATTGACAGATTGTTCCTGGATCCAGGGCTGTGCAGCATATGTATCGGTTGTACTTTGTATTATTATAGTGATCTGCTAAATTTTGCTATTAAATCTCTTTTGTGCTTTGGAACCACATTAATTGCATCAGACAATATTTATTGGTAGTGACAATACAGACTTAACAAACGGAAGTTCTGTTCCGAAATTTTGAGGGGGTTGAGCATCCGGTTTTATATCTGAGCTGGAAGCATTACCATCGAGAAACCAGTATTTGGTGGTAGAGAAGGAGTGCCTTGCAGTAAAGTGGGCCATAGAGGTCCTCAATACTACCTTGTTGGGGTGCACTTTGCTATGGCCACTGATCAATGCCCCTTAAGGTGGCTCCATTCTATGAGAGATTCAAATGCTCGCCTCACTAGGTGGTATCTTGCACTCCAGCCATTCTCTTTTGAGGTGTATCACCGCCTAGGACGCTTGCAAGTTAATGCAGACTTTTTGTCCTAAGCAGGGCTGGGACACTGGGCTTTAGCCTCGGGTAGTCGGGCATCACCCTTTAACGGGATAGGTATGTGCAGGGTGAAGAACTGCCATCTCTGAGGAAAGGGTTAACCTCATAGCAGCCTGAAATTCAAAAGATGCTTTGGCTTCTTTTTGTTGAATTTCAGTTACACTTGACAGCTGTTGTTTTTTTGTAAGTTTTTTAAGCAACATGAACAATAACAAATGTAATTCTACAATGTGTATAGTACTAGCCTAGAGTATGATAGAGAATGCATCACATTTAAATCCTCAGGGATCTAGAGCAGGGATGACCAACCCGCGGCTCTCGACCCGTGTGACTTTAAAATTGATGCTCCTAGAATGTTGGGTGATACTCTGTGGCTGTCAGCAATGCTGCATTTTCTGACAGCCACAGATCTGACAGCTCGATTGCAGCCGTGTCATATGACCTCCATTGCATAATGCAGGTAGGTCATGTTATGACATCAATCCAATCAGGGAAGGAGGAGGAGAGTGTGTAGTCTGTACCCCCTCCTTCCTCTGTGCAGGATCCAGCAACTGTAGATGAATCAAAACAGCAACCAATGTTCAGTGAATGATTCTAGAGCCATTTTCATATGGCATTTCAAATTGCTTCACATAGCAATCGCAGTACAGATCAAGCCGGGATAAATATAAGAGAAATGCCCTTACAATATTAAATCATAGCATAACCTCGGGAACACTTAGGGCTATTGTCTACTATTCTGCAGAGATCACACTGCACCAACAGGTAAGTAAGGGGCATGTGAGCAGCTGATGGCATTTGAGAATATCTCTTGGAATGTGTGGAGTTTTGATTGGCCTGTATGGGACATATGGTGAGGCTGATTGGCCTGTATGGGACATGTGGGGAGGCTGACAGGCCTATATGGGGCATGTGGGGAGGCTGATTGGCATGTATGGGGCATGTGGGGATGCTGATAGGCCTGTATGGGTCATGTGGGGAGGCTGATTTGCATGTATGGGATATGTGGTGAGGCTGATTGGCATGTATGGGACATGTGGTGAGGCTGATTGGCATGTATGGGGCATGTGGAGAGGCTGATTGGCATGTATGGGGCTTGTGGGGAGGCTGATTGGCATGTATGGGACATGTGGTGAGGCTGATTGGCATGCATGGGTCATGTGGGGAGGCTGATTGGCATGTATGGGGCATGTGAAGAGGCTGATTGGACTGTATGAACCATGTGGTGAGGCTAGTGTGTATGTAAGGGGCACGTGGTGAGGTCTGGTGCGAATGTGAAGAGGTCTGAGAGGCATGTTTCCTATTTATAACTCTTTTTTTATCCACACTTCAATAGTTTCCTCCACAGCGATTGTGGATACAGAAGCATTGGGAGCTACAGTGGAGAGACTGTAAGTAACCCTTTGAACCCTCCTTCACTGGACACAGTAGCGAGATAAGAGCTGAGTTGATTATTATACTGAACATTTTGGCACTGTTGGATATCTTATTTTTCACTTAGCAAGATACTGTAAATTATGTTATATTTTCAATGTATGTGTGTGTGTTATGTTTGCGCATGTTTATACTGTATGCATTATGTATGCACATGTTTATACCAGGGGCGCACGCAGGATTTTTAAGGGGGGGTTTCCCCCCTACCCAAAAAAAAAAATAGAGAGAGCTGCAGCTCCATTTCGGCAGCACTGTACTATACAGCAGCCGCGGCTCTGTCAAAGAAGCAGCGGCGGCGGTGCTGTATAGTACAGTACAGCGCCGTATGTAGAGGCACTTCGATAGCGGAGGGGAGGGGTTTCCAGCGAGGGAGACCCAGAAACCCCCCCTGCGTGCGCTTCTGTATACTATGTAAAAGGTAAAATTGGCTCTTTGCCGTATCTATGGATATATTTTAGCTTTTAGGCTCTGACTGGTTGTCCACCCCTGATCTAGAGGATGTGACATTCTAGTGGAGAATAACTGCTTCTTTCGAGACCACTTATGCAAATTCAATACATGTTCTACAGCTATTAATAGCATAAGAATTCCATGTCACTGCTGCATCTGTTTTTCACACAATACAGTATTTTTCTGACATTTTACAGGCAGAATCTGACTCCTAGTGGAGCACTATTGTAGCACCACTATTATTTTGTAAGACTGAGAAACATTAATTTGAAACTCACATTTGCTTATACATTTTTACAAAGTTGCAAAGTTAAGACATTATCTAAACACAACTTATTGTTTTATGTTTTCCAGTAGTAGTGTACAGTACAGTTGTGTTGCTGTACACAAAAATACAAATACACATAATATCCCTTTTATTTTGTATTGTGAGAAAAAAACAGTACTATAATTGCATACCTATGGCTTTTCTAAAAACAAAAAAGCACTAATGTTTCTGAGTGGTACCTTAGTCAAAATCTATTGTAAAACTTTTATGGGCAGCTCATAATTGGCTTCTTTTATTCTACTGTTGATTAGAACGGTTGTGCTCTGAGAGCCTCACTTAGAGTTGGACATAAATCCCGTTGCACCATTTAAAAATGCTTTCTGACACATGCACTAAAACTTGAACCTGAATTTAGAAATTCACATGAAATTACACCCATGGCTCCTTACATCTAGAGAGGAGGATCAGTGAACGTTCACGTGCAACCACAGGAAGGTTGTGCTCATGCTAGTCACTTATGTTTGGCTAAGAGGCTAATGACACTTCCACTTGAGGCGTCATTCATCTCCTGGGCTCCTTAAAAGCAGCTATAGTAGGGTTTTTTTCTTTAATTTATTTCCTCTGTTCTACACTGTGAAAGAAGGATCACATTGGGATTATTTTTAATAAAGTGGTAAAAGAGGATTTTTCAACAAGTCTTTATGGAAATAAAAATGTATTTAACTATTTGTGTGTGTGTTTATCTTTTCCAGTTATTGCATAGCTGCATGTTCCATAGGGTACACCGGCGTCATGGGGTGGCAGAGTTGCCATTACGGTGGTCCAGACTTTATTATATTACTATTACCCAGGTAGTCATAGCAAGCTCACTTGTTTTCTTTGGACTCTACCCCAACTGAATGCACTTTGGTCGCTTCTTTAAAGGCTCTGAACCAGAATCAGCAAACACAGGGTGTGGCCTCCAACGTCTTTCCTAGCTTTCAATAACCTTAAACGAGCCTTTTCTTTGACTCCCATTCACAAATAGTCAAATACTTCCTGTCATTTCCTCTTTGAAGTGAATGCCTTATCATATGGGGTAGGCACAGTCTTGTCCAAACAATCTTCTTCTGACAAACTCCATACTTGTGGATTTTTCTCCCGTAAACTCCAACCAGCTGACATGAGTTATGGCATTGGCGACAAAAAGCTTCTTGCTATTAAGTTGGTTCTAGAAGAATGCAGAAATCTACTTGAGAGGGAAATATTCCCAGCAACTATCCACATGGATCATAAAATTTTGCATTATTTTATAAACTGAACAATGCTCCCCAAGCAACATGGTCATTATTATCTTCTTGCTTTAAACTCTTACCTATCGCACAAGGACGAAAAATATTAAAGTTGAAAAGTTTATGGTCACTCCCAATCCTTCAACAACTCTGATCTTCAGTTTCCATCAAAAACAAAGCATAGTTTAGATTCTATTTACTGGCTACTATACATTCCTTACCTGGCAGCCATCCACCTGGGAAAACTTTGATCTCTCTGTCCCCAGTTATTAATTTGGGTTCCTGCCCCCCAGTTCAGTTGTCATTGCAGGAGTATATATATATATATATATATATATATATATGTGTGTGTGTGTGTGTGTATATATATATGTATGTATATATATATATATATATATATATATATATATATATATATATGTGTGTGTGTATATATATATATATATATATATATATATGTGTATATATATGTATATATATATATATATATATATATAGAAAAATAATAAGCAAAAGGCGCTTAGTGCATTAATATAAAAAACACCAAATTGTGACAATACTTATGCGTATATGTGTACCTCATACACAATAAGAATATAAAAAACATACAAATTTACGCAGCAGGCAGCTCCTCAAAAAAAGCACTCATTTGCAAGTGCCCAAATAATTCTAAAAGACAAAAGGAGAGAGAAGCGTCACGCATAGTGTATTAAATGACCAACAATTAGTCTTCTCAGTGTGACAAACAAGTGAATTGGCCTCCTACCAAAAAATGAATAATAAACAGCTTATCTGTAATTAGATTCCCGACATCCTATATAGTAAGAATCCTTGATGTCCAGTCCTTATGGCTCCAGATATTCAGATCGCTATGGACTCAGAACAAAACTATTATGGTGTAGTATGCCAAATAAGGCTACCAACAATTCCTCAAAAGTGGGTACCAACATAAGCTCATATCAAATTGATCCATCAAAAATTTTAATTACAAAGGTAAAATAATTTTATATATATAAAATGCGCCCGTACATAATATATAACATATATAGGCTTATCTGCAATCTTTCCTGATGGTAGTCACGGATCTCTCAAAACCACCTGGCCGAGGTAGATATGGTAATCCACGGAAAGAATCAGAAAACGCCTTATCCCCCTCAACGCGTTTCGTCACTCGACTTTTTCAAGAGGATTCCGGGTATGTAGTATAGTATATTAGTCCAAATGTCCAGTTTATATAGTCCCACAAAGCACAAACACCTGTAAGTATCATTATCTGGAGATCCGGCCGGACAAAGCAATATGACATCACTTCCGGTGACGGACCCTCCGTCACTTCCGGTATCGAAAGATCTGTCACTTATCAAAGTAAAACATTTTTTCATATTATTGGATACATGTTACTTCCGCATTATAACTATATTACAGCTTGTTTATACACAGCACTAGGAAAGTAACTCTTTATCGAAAAACGAGCCTCCTCATACTTATCAATAGAACCATTCACATATCATATTATCGTCCTCATTTTTGTACAATGGAGAGCGCCATTTTCTAGTGGATTATATCACTAAAACATATGGAAGCCATTTTTAACTAGATCCCCTCGTTGTTATATAGGGCATTGAAGCAATACATACAAGCATCTATTAAATATGTATTACAAGCATCAATTAGTATACAGTACAACCAAGAATTAACAGCAAATCAAAGTACATACATAAATTACATATAAAAACATATAAAAAAATATATCATTTTGATATATAGTATATCTTCATATATCAAGAAGTATTAAAACTTCCAAAATACATAATCCCCCTGTCAGATAAACAAGAGGAAAAAAGAAAGGAGAGAGAGAAGAGACAAAAAAATAAATTAATATTACAAATTAGAAACATAGATCATATGAAGGCAGCTAGCTCAAAGGCTCCATTTAATCCCCTTGGTGCAAGTGTATCCAGTTTGTAGATCCAAAACATCTCTCTATGTGATAATTTATTAGCTAAGTCTCCACCTCTAGGGCCCAGGGAGACTTGTTCTATAGCCTTAAATTTAAGCCCCTTTGGATCAGCATTATGATGTTTAGTAAAATGTCTAGGAATAGAGTGTATATCCAATTTATTTTTAATTGATCTCACATGCTCCTGGATTCGTAATTTGATATTCCTCTTAGTTTTCCCAATATACTTTAGGCCACATGGGCATTCCAGCATATATACAACAGATGAAGCCAAACAATTCATATATGTTTGAATTTTAAACTCTTGTTTACTACCAGAGTCTGTAAATATCTTGTTCAGTCCATCCACAAATTTACATACATTACATTTGGTGCATTTATAAAAACCATTAGGATGCTTTAAGAAATTATTAGTTTTGTCCTCACAAACCAGACTTTTCAGATTACTAGGTGCCACCATATCTTTTAAATTCCTAGATTTCCGAAAAACAATATCAGGTTTTTTTGGCACTATAGGACCTAAAACGGGGTCTACACAGATCAGGTTCCAATATTTATTAAGAACATATCTTACTCTTTTTTCTCCCATCCCATATTCTGTGATAAAAGGGATCAGATTCTCTTTCTTTTCCCTCTCCTTATATTTTAAAATGTCGTTTCTCTCAATATCATTAGTTCTTTTTAGCGCTTCAGAGATAATAGATTCAGGGTATTTGCATTCTCTAAACCTTTTAACATAGACCTCAGTTTGTTCATTACATACATTCTTGTCAGAACAGTTACGTTTAATTCTACTAAATTGAGATAACGGGATGTTATTTTTCCATTTTCTCATATGGTTGCTCCCATAATGTATATAGCTGTTAGTATCGACATTTTTAATAAAAGTTTTGGTTTATATTCTCTCTTCCTTAATTTCCAGAACCAAATCTAAGAATTCAACGCTTGTCTCATTAATGAAGGAGGTGAACTTAAGATTAAATTGATTATTATTTATATGTTGAAGAAAATTTTGAAAGAGATCCAAAGACCCATCCCAGATAATTAAAATATCGTCAATATATCTACGATATAGGATGAGAGATTTCGAAAAAGCATTCTCCACAAAGATAGATTCCTCCTCCCATTTACCCATATACAAATTAGCCATGGAGGGTGCAAAAGTAGTGCCCATGGCTGTCCCACATAATTGTAAATAAAAAGCTCCCAAAAATTTAAAATAATGATGGGACAAAATAAACAGGACTAAATTACATAAAAAAGTTTTATGCACCACATCCAGGTCTACATCATTTTCCAAAAAATATCTTATAGCTTCCAGCCCCTTAGTGTGATTAATAGAGGTGTCACTCACCAGACTGTGAGTGCTTCTTCCCGTGTGTTTAGGAACCGTGGCCGTCCACCATCCTGAGGGTCTGCGCATGCGCAGCCCTTTCAAAACCTTCAGTACCTGTCCCTTTACTTAATTGACTGATCAGGCAACACTCCCTATTTAAAGCACCTGCTGTCCATACCTCGTTGCCTGATCTTGGAGTCTCATTCCCCATGAGCCTCTGAAGGTGTTCCTGTGTTTCCTCGTGTATTCAGCGCTGCTGATTCCTGTGGTTTCCAGACCACTTCTACTCCTGTGGTTTCCAGACCACTTCAACTCACCTGTGTTTCATCGTGACTGTTAGCTGATTCCTATCCGGTGCCTCCGTGCACTACAGTCTTCAGACCACTTCAACTCACCTGTGTTTCATCGTGACTGTTAGCTGATTCCTATCCGCTGCCTCCGTGCACTACAGTCCTCAGACCACTTCAACTCTCCTGTGTTTCATCGTGACTGTTAGCTGATTCCTATCCGCTGCCTCCGTGCACTACAGTCTTCAGACCACTTCAACTCTCCTGTGTTTCATCGTGACTGTTTAGCTGTTTCCTATCCGCTGCCTCCGTGCGCTACAGTCTTCAGCTCATCTCAACTCTCCTGTGTTTCCTCAAGACTGCTACAACTGATTCCTATCCGCTGCTCTCCATGCTCAACAGTTCCAGCTCAGCTCTACTCTCCCGTGTTTCATCGTGGCTGCACCTGCTGGTTGCTATCCGCTACCTCCGTGTACCTGCAGAGTCCTGCTGGCTGCTACTCCTCAGTTCTACTCGTGTCTGCAGCAGCTGATCCGCTCTCCGTGCTTCTCAGTGTTCCTGCTGGTGTCTACTCGCCAGTCTGCATCGGATCTGCGCCTCACTGCTTTCATCTCGTCTAGACCATCGCTACTCTTCAGGGTCCTCCAGGAGTCCAGTTCTACATACTACTGCTTCCTGAGTATTTGTTCCCCTGCTGGTCTACCTACCTGTGCGCTGCACCTACTTGATTACCGCTTCACCCTCCAGGGACTTCGCATCCTGCCGGCCTCCAGCCGTTCAGGTATCTCTGCACTCCTGTCTGACAGGCTGCTCCTGAACCACGGTATGCATACTTCTCATTGACTGTGCTGGTGTATTGCATATCTTGCTGGACTGAGTTGTGCTCCTCTGGAGCTTACTATCCGCTGAGACTTTTGCCATCATTGACTGTGTTATCTTTTGCCCGGATAGTTTCTATGACTTTGTATTATTGCAGTGCTGTTCAGTCATTACTATATTGTGCATGTCATTGTGGATCAAGTTCAAGGTGCCCGTGTATCCTCTGTATTGCAGTCTCTCCCCGTGCTCCTCCTCACTCATATATTCAGTGGTACAACTTGCTAGAGGCAGACCACTGATTCCTGTTTCCTGTGTCACCTGTGCCAGTGTCCTCTCACATAGCAGTGGTACAACTTGCTAACGCAGACCACTGACTCCCCGGATACCTTCACCTGGATTTTATTCCTTCACCCAGACAGTGGTACAACTTGCTAAACGCAGACCGCTGACTCTCATCACCTCCTCGTTTCTGTTGGACATTCCTCCTCACTATAGCAGTGGTACAACTTGCTACCGCAGACCACTGACTACCCTCACGTGTCCTTTGTCCATTCAGTTCCTCGTGTATTTCTACATATATATTACCAGTGCTGCTAGTCATAGACTTTCCCGAGCATCTCTATCATCTGCTGTCTCCTGTTCCGTGATCACCCCGCTACCAGAGTACCATATTACCACCTATACTGCTCTGGTAAGCTTATCACCTGGTGATCCCTGGGTAAAGACTCCTAGTGCCCGTGACAGTAAGATCAGGCCATGACAGACCCAGATACGGAACCTACAGCCAAAGAGATGCTGCAGCATCTGGTCACCCGTGTGGAGCAACAGGATGCTCGCCAACAGCTGTTACTTCAATGCTACCAGTCGTTAGCCTCCCAAGGAACATCTGGACAGACCGTTACAGCTAATGTTGAAGCTCCTGTGCTTTCCTCCGTTCCCCCGTGCCATCCCAGGTGTCTACGGCTTCCACGCTTCACCTGCCTACTCCGTCAAAATACGATGGAGACCCCAAAACTTGTAGGGGTTTTCTCAACCAATGCTCAGTTCATTTTGAGCTCCAACCTCAAAATTTTTCTACCCATCGTTCCAGAGTGGCCTATCTTATCTCATTGTTTTCTGGACAAGCTCTGGCTTGTGCCTCCCCTCTGTGGGAGAGAAACGATCCTGTATTACAAGATAGTGCCAAATTCATTTCTATGTTCCGAAGTGTGTTTGATGAACCAAGTCGTGTGACCTGCGCTGCTTCCAGCATTCTTCGTTTACGTCAGGGTTCTCATACAGTAGGCCAGTACGTCATTCAATTTAGGATATTAGCCTCTGAACTTCAGTGAAACACTGAAGCATTAATTGCCGCCTTCTGGCAGAGGCTCTCCGATAAAATTAAAGATGCACTGACTACCCAAGAGCTTCCTACGTCATTAGAAGATTTGATCTCTCTTTGCCATCGTGTAGACATGAGGTTTCGTGAAAGAGAATCTGAGAAAACAACTTCAGTTAAAGCACCTCTTCGCTCAACCCCTCAATTTCGTCCAGCTTCACCTTCTGTGATCCCCATGGAGATAGGACATTCCAAATTAACTTCAGAGGAGAGGAACCGAAGAGTAAAGAATAGACTTTGTATCTATTGTGCTGATTCCACGCATATGCTCAGTTCTTGCCCTAAGAAATCGGGAAATGCCAGGCCCTAACTAGTTCTGGAGAGGTGAAGTTAGGGTCCCTGGAGTCCTCTCCATCTTCTACGAAATTAAAAGTCTGCGCTTTTGATGTCACGATTTCCTTTGCTACCAAATCCTTTGCGTCTCAAGCACTGATTGATTCTGGAGCAGTAGGAAATTTCATTTCTAAATCCCTAGTGAATCAATGGTCCCTACCAGTGATTACTTTGAAAACACCGATTACTGTGACTGCTATAGATGGATCACGTCTCATCAATGGTCTCATCACTCAGAGTACGTCTCCAGTAACGCTTCAGATTGGTGTGCTACACCATGAAGAGATTTCGTTTTTAATTCTTCCTGTTAGGACAAGTCCGATTGTCTTAGGCCTTCCATGGCTTCAATGTCATTCTCCCCAGATTGACTGGCGCACTCCTCAAGTTACGTCTTGGGGAGCTGAATGTCATCATCGTTGTCTTTCTCAAGTCATTCCTCTTAAAATACAGCAATCTTCCATCTCATCTTCCTCACCGGGACTCCCTCCTCAGTATGCTTCATTTGCCGATGTTTTTGATAAAGCTCAGTCTGAACGTCTTCCTCCTCATCGTTCATGGGATTGTCCGATCGATCTTCTACCTGGCAAGACTCCTCCTAGGGCTCGGGTCTATCCACTTTCGTTACCTGAAACTCAAGCTACATCTGATTACATCCAGGAGAATCTCCAGCGAGGGTTTATTCGACCTTCCACCTCTCCCGCTGGAGCCGGGTTCTTCTTCGTAAAAAAGAAGGATGGATCACTACGCCCCTGCATAGATTTTCGTGGACTCAATGCCATTACTATTAAAAATCAGTATCCCATTCCGTTGATCACTGAGTTATTTGATCGCATCAAGGGAGCTCGGATCTTTACCAAGTTGGATCTTCGTGGTGCCTATAATTTAATTAGAATCCGGCCCGGTGACGAATGGAAGACAGCGTTCAACACCAGAGATGGGCATTATGAATATCTAGTAATGCCTTTCGGGTTGTGTAATGCCCCCGCTGTTTTCCGGCTTCGTTAATGAGATCTTTCGGGACTTGTTATATGTATGTGTCGTTGTCTACCTGGACGACATATTGATCTTTTCACAGTACCTGCCTTCTCATCACCAACATGTGGCAGAGGTCCTTTCCAGACTCCGGAAAAATTCATTATTCTGCAAACTAGAAAAATGTTCATTCGAGTTGCCCCAGATTCCATTTTTGGGGTATATTGTTTCCGGAGTTGGCCTAAAAATGGATCCAGAAAAGGTGAATGCTGTATTACATTGGCCCCAGCCAACTACTCTTCGTGCTATCCAGCGTTTTTTAGGTTTTGCCAATTACTATAGACGCTTCATTCAAGACTTCTCGTCCATTGCATCTCCTATTGTGGCCCTGACTCGTAAAGGGGCCAATACTAAGCAATGGTCATCCGAGGCCCTCCAAGCCTTTCAATTTCTTAAAGAGTCCTTCTCCTCTGCTCCCATTCTTCGACAGCCTGATGTGACACTTCCCTTCTTCCTAGAAGTAGATGCCTCTAATGTGGGCTTAGGAGCCATTCTCTCCCAACGATTGGAGCAACAAAAATTCCATCCTTGTGCCTTTTACTCTCGGGGTCTCCTGCCTGCGGAGAAAAATTACACTATCGGGGACAAGGAGTTGCTGGCTATCAAAGTTGCATTAGAGGAGTGGAGATACTTATTGGAAGGAGCTCGTCACCCTGTGACGATTTTCACGGATCATAAGAACTTGTCATACCTACAGTCTGCCCAATGCTTGAATCCTCGTCAAGCAAGATGGTCTCTTTTCTTTTCCCGTTTCGAATTAATCATAACCTTCAAACCAGCTGCCAAGAACAAGAAAGCTGACGCTCTATCTCGAGCTTTTGTGACGTCCTCTGACGTTGAAGAGGTTCCCAACCATTCTATACTAGACCCCAAATGTATTTCGCTGGCTGCTTCTTCCACTAAAGTGCTACCATTTGGGAAGACCCTCGTGCCTCCTACTCTTAGGAGGAAAATCCTTTCGTGGTTCCATTCTTCTCGTTTTTCTGGACATGCTGGTGAACGCAAGACCTTTGAGATTCTCTCTCGAAGTTACTGGTGGCCCTCAAAGAGGAGAGACATCAAAGAGTTTGTTGCTTCTTGTGAATTGTGTTCTCAGTTTAAATCCTCCCGCAGAACTCCAGCGGGGTTGCTGCAACCACTGCCCATTCCATCCAAGCCCTGGACCCATATTAGTATGGACTTTGTTACTGATCTGCCACCTAGTAAAAATTGTAATACTATTTGGGTAGTGGTAGACAGATTTTCGAAGATGGCTCATTTTGTCCCTTTGTCTGGTTTGCCTTCCTCGTCTACTCTGGCTGAACATTTCGTTAAGGAAATCTTTCGTATTCATGGATGTCCGTCTGAGATTGTGTCAGATAGAGGAGTACAATTCGTTTCCAGATTCTGGCGGGCCCTTTGTAAAACCTTGGGCATACGATTAGCACTCTCATCTTCTTACCATCCGCAATCAAACGGACAAACTGAACGGGTCAATCAAGATCTCGAGACCTTTATAAGGATGTTCTCATCAGCCAATCAAGACAACTGGGTAGAATTGCTTCCTTGGGCTGAATTCGCTCATAACAACATGTACCATGAGTCATCGTCCAAAACTCCATTCTTTGTGGTTTACGGTCACCATCCGTCTTTTCCGGAATTTCCTGCCCTCCCTCCCACCCAAGTTCCTGCTGTAGAGACTGTTTGTCAGACCTTCAAAAATATTTGGTCTCAGGTCAAAACCTGTTTAAAGAAGACATCTGCCAAATATAAGTCTTTCGCAGATAAGAAGAGGCGGGCTATTCCACCACTGGAAATTGGAGATCGTGTCTGGTTATCTACCAAAAATATTCGTTTGAAGGCCCCATCTATGAAATTCGCTCCCCGTTTTATTGGTCCATATAGGATCATTCAAGTGATAAATCCAGTTTGTTTCAAACTTCTACTTCCTAAGAACCTTCGTATTTCCAATGCCTTCCATGTGTCCTTGCTCAAACCTCTCATCATCAACCGTTTCTCGGCTCCTCCTTCAGCACCTCAGCCAGTTCAAGTTCATAAGGAGGAAGATTTCGAGATTACTCATGTATTGGACGCAAAAATTTCGCGAGGAGTTCTCCGTTTCCTCGTTCATTGGAAGGGCTTTGGTCCTGAGGAGCGTTCATGGATCAAAGCTGAAGATCTCAACGCCCCAGCTCTTCTTAAGAAGTTTTATTCCAAAAATCCGGACAAGCCCGGTTCCAGGTGTTCTGTGCCCACCTTTAAAAGGGGGGGTACTGTCACTCACCAGACTGTGAGTGCTTCTTCCCGTGTGTTTAGGAACCGTGGCCGTCCACCATCCTGAGGGTCTGCGCATGCGCAGCCCTTTCAAAACCTTCAGTACCTGTCCCTTTACTTAATTGGCTGATCAGGCAACACTCCCTATTTAAAGCACCTGCTGTCCATACCTCGTTGCCTGATCTTGGAGTCTCATTCCCCATGAGCCTCTGAAGGTGTTCCTGTGTTTCCTCGTGTATTCAGCGCTGCTGATTCCTGTGGTTTCCAGACCACTTCTACTCCTGTGGTTTCCAGACCACTTCAACTCACCTGTGTTTCATCGTGACTGTTAGCTGATTCCTATCCGCTGCCTCCGTGCACTACAGTCTTCAGACCACTTCAACTCACCTGTGTTTCATCGTGACTGTTAGCTGATTCCTATCCGCTGCCTCCGTGCACTACAGTCCTCAGACCACTTCAACTTTCCTGTGTTTCATCGTGACTGTTAGCTGATTCCTATCCGCTGCCTCCGTGCACTACAGTCTTCAGACCACTTCAACTCTCCTGTGTTTCATCGTGACTGTTTAGCTGTTTCCTATCCGCTGCCTCCGTGCGCTACAGTCTTCAGCTCATCTCAACTCTCCTGTGTTTCCTCAAGACTGCTACAACTGATTCCTATCCGCTGCTCTCCGTGCTCAACAGTTCCAGCTCAGCTCTACTCTCCCGTGTTTCATCGTGGCTGCACCTGCTGGTTGCTATCCGCTACCTCCGTGTACCTGCAGAGTCCTGCTGGCTGCTACTCCTCAGTTCTACTCGTGTCTGCAGCAGCTGATCCGCTCTCCGTGCTTCTCAGTGTTCCTGCTGGTGTCTACTCGCCAGTCTGCATCGGATCTGCGCCTCACTGCTTTCATCTCGTCTAGACCATCGCTACTCTTCAGGGTCCTCCAGGAGTCCAGTTCTACATACTACTGCTTCCTGAGTATTTGTTCCCCTGCTGGTCTACCTACCTGTGCGCTGCACCTACTTGATTACCGCTTCACCCTCCAGGGACTTCGCATCCTGCCGGCCTCCAGCCGTTCAGGTATCTCTGCACTCCTGTCTGACAGCCTGCTCCTGAACCACGGTATGCATACTTCTCATTGACTGTGCTGGTGTATTGCATATCTTGCTGGACTGAGTTGTGCTCCTCTGGAGCTTACTATCCGCTGAGACTTTTGCCATCATTGACTGTGTTATCTTTTGCCCGGATAGTTTCTATGACTTTGTATTATTGCAGTGCTGTTCAGTCATTACTATATTGTGCATGTCATTGTGGATCAAGTTCAAGGTGCCCGTGTATCCTCTGTATTGCAGTCTCTCCCCGTGCTCCTCCTCACTCATATATTCAGTGGTACAACTTGCTAGAGGCAGACCACTGATTCCTGTTTCCTGTGTCACCTGTGCCAGTGTCCTCTCACATAGCAGTGGTACAACTTGCTAACGCAGACCACTGACTCCCCGGATACCTTCACCTGGATTTTATTCCTTCACCCAGACAGTGGTACAACTTGCTAAACGCAGACCGCTGACTCTCATCACCTCCTCGTTTCTGTTGGACATTCCTCCTCACTATAGCAGTGGTACAACTTGCTACCGCAGACCACTGACTACCCTCACGTGTCCTTTGTCCATTCAGTTCCTCGTGTATTTCTACATATATATTACCAGTGCTGCTAGTCATAGACTTTCCCGAGCATCTCTATCATCTGCTGTCTCCTGTTCCGTGATCACCCCACTACCAGAGTACCATATTACCACCTATACTGCTCTGGTAAGCTTATCACCTGGTGATCCCTGGGTAAAGACTCCTAGTGCCCGTGACAGTAAGATCAGGCCATGACAGACCCAGATACGGAACCTACAGCCAAAGAGATGCTGCAGCATCTGGTCACCCGTGTGGAGCAACAGGATGCTCGCCAACAGCTGTTACTTCAATGCTACCAGTCGTTAGCCTCCCAAGGAACATCTGGACAGACCGTTACAGCTAATGTTGAAGCTCCTGTGCTTTCCTCCGTTCCCCCGTGCCATCCCAGGTGTCTACGGCTTCCACGCTTCACCTGCCTACTCCGTCAAAATACGATGGAGACCCCAAAACTTGTAGGGGTTTTCTCAACCAATGCTCAGTTCATTTTGAGCTCCAACCTCAAAATTTTTCTACCCATCGTTCCAGAGTGGCCTATCTTATCTCTATGTTTTCTGGACAAGCTCTAGCTTGGGCCTCCCCTCTGTGGGAGAGAAACGATCCTGTATTACAAGATAGTGCCAAATTCATTTCTATGTTCCGAAGTGTGTTCGATGAACCAGGTCGTGTGACCTGCGCTGCTTCCAGCATTCTTCGTTTACGTCAGGGTTCTCATACAGTAGGCCAGTACGTCATTCAATTTAGGATATTAGCCTCTGAACTTCAGTGGAACACTGAAGCATTAATTGCCGCCTTCTGGCAGAGGCTCTCCGATAAAATTAAAGATGCACTGACTACCCAAGAGCTTCCTACGTCATTAGAAGATTTGATCTCTCTTTGCCATCGTGTAGACATGAGGTTTCGTGAAAGAGAATCTGAGAAAACAACTTCAGTTAAAGCACCTCTTCGCTCAACCCCTCAATTTCGTCCAGCTTCACCTTCTGTGATCCCCATGGAGATAGGACCTTCCAAATTAACTTCAGAGGAGAGGAACCGAAGAGTAAAGAATAGACTTTGTATCTATTGTGCTGATTCCACGCATATGCTCAGTTCTTGCCCTAAGAAATAGGGAAATGCCAGGCCCTAACTAGTTCTGAAGAGGTGAAGTTAGGGTCCCTGGAGTCCTCTCCATCTTCTACGAAATTAAAAGTCTGCGCTTTTGATGTCACGATTTCCTTTGCTACCAAATCCTTTGAGTCTCAAGCACTGATTGATTCTGGAGCAGCAGGAAATTTCATTTCTAAATCCCTAGTGAATCAATGGTCCCTACCAGTGATTACTTTGAAAACACAGATTACTGTGACTGCTATAGATGGATCACGTCTCATCAATGGTCTCATCACTCAGAGTACGTCTCCAGTAACGCTTCAGATTGGTGTGCTACACCATGAAGAGATTTCGTTTTTAATTCTTCCTGTTAGGACAAGTCCGATTGTCTTAGGCCTTCCATGGCTTCAATGTCATTCTCCCCAGATTGACTGGCGCACTCCTCAAGTTACGTCTTGGGGAGCTGAATGTCATCATCGTTGTCTTTCTCAAGTCATTCCTCTTAAAATACAGCAATCTTCCATCTCATCTTCCTCACCGGGACTCCCTCCTCAGTATGCTTCATTTGCCGATGTTTTTGATAAAGCTCAGTCTGAACGTCTTCCTCCTCATCGTTCATGGGATTGTCCGATCGATCTTCTACCTGGCAAGACTCCTCCTAGGGGTCGGGTCTATCCACTTTCGTTACCTGAAACTCAAGCTACATCTGATTACATCCAGGAGAATCTCCAGCGAGGGTTTATTCGACCTTCCACCTCTCCCGCTGGAGCCGGGTTCTTCTTCGTAAAAAAGAAGGATGGATCACTACGCCCCTGCATAGATTTTCGTGGACTCAATGCCATTACTATTAAAAATCAGTATCCCATTCCGTTGATCACTGAGTTATTTGATCGCATCAAAGGAGCTCGGATCTTTACCAAGTTGGATCTTCGTGGTGCCTATAATTTAATTAGAATCCGGCCCGGTGACGAATGGAAGACAGCGTTCAACACCAGAGATGGGCATTATGAATATCTAGTAATGCCTTTCGGGTTGTGTAATGCCCCCGCTGTTTTCCGGCTTCGTTAATGAGATCTTTCGGGACTTGTTATATGTATGTGTCGTTGTCTACCTGGACGACATATTGATCTTTTCACAGTACCTGCCTTCTCATCACCAACATGTGGCAGAGGTCCTTTCCAGACTCCGGAAAAATTCATTATTCTGCAAACTAGAAAAATGTTCATTCGAGTTGCCCCAGATTCCATTTTTGGGGTATATTGTTTCCGGAGTTGGCCTAAAAATGGATCCAGAAAAGGTGAATGCTGTATTACATTGGCTTCAGCCAACTACTCTTCGTGCTATCCAGCGTTTTTTAGGTTTTTCCAATTACTATAGACGCTTCATTCAAGACTTCTCGTCCATTGCATCTCCTATTGTGGCCCTGACTCGTAAAGGGGCCAATACTAAGCAATGGTCATCCGAGGCCCTCCAAGCCTTTCAATTTCTTAAAGAGTCCTTCTCCTCTGCTCCCATTCTTCGACAGCCTGATGTGACACTTCCCTTCTTCCTAGAAGTAGATGCCTCTAATGTGGGCTTAGGAGCCATTCTCTCCCAATGATTGGAGCAACAAAAATTCCATCCTTGTGCCTTTTACTCTCGGGGTCTCCTGCCTGCGGAGAAAAATTACACTATCGGGGACAAGGAGTTGCTGGCTATCAAAGTTGCATTAGAGGAGTGGAGATACTTATTGGAAGGAGCTCGTCACCCTGTGACGATTTTCACGGATCATAAGAACTTGTCATACCTACAGTCTGCCCAATGCTTGAATCCTCGTCAAGCAAGATGGTCTCTTTTCTTTTCCCGTTTCGAATTAATCATAACCTTCAAACCAGCTGCCAAGAACAAGAAAGCTGACGCTCTATCTCGAGCTTTTGTGACGTCCTCTGACGTTGAAGAGGTTCCCAACCATTCTATACTAGACCCCAAATGTATTTCGCTGGCTGCTTCTTCCACTAAAGTGCTACCATTTGGGAAGACCCTCGTGCCTCCTACTCTTAGGAGGAAAATCCTTTCGTGGTTCCATTCTTCTCGTTTTTCTGGACATGCTGGTGAACGCAAGACCTTTGAGATTCTCTCTCGAAGTTACTGGTGGCCCTCAAAGAGGAGAGACGTCAAAGAGTTTGTTGCTTCTTGTGAATTGTGTTCTCAGTTTAAATCCTCCCGCAGAACTCCAGCGGGGTTGCTGCAACCACTGCCCATTCCATCCAAGCCCTGGACCCATATTAGTATGGACTTTGTTACTGATCTGCCACCTAGTAAAAATTGTAATACTATTTGGGTAGTGGTAGACAGATTTTCGAAGATGGCTCATTTTGTCCCTTTGTCTGGTTTGCCTTCCTCGTCTACTCTGGCTGAACATTTCGTTAAGGAAATCTTTCGTATTCATGGATGTCCGTCTGAGATTGTGTCAGATAGAGGAGTACAATTCGTTTCCAGATTCTGGCGGGCCCTTTGTAAAACCTTGGGCATACGATTAGCACTCTCATCTTCTTACCATCCGCAATCAAACGGACAAACTGAACAGGTCAATCAAGATCTCGAGACCTTTATAAGGATGTTCTCATCAGCCAATCAAGACAACTGGGTAGAATTGCTTCCTTGGGCTGAATTCGCTCATAACAACATGTACCATGAGTCATCGTCCAAAACTCCATTCTTTGTGGTTTACGGTCACCATCCGTCTTTTCCGGAATTTCCTGCCCTCCCTCCCACCCAAGTTCCTGCTGTAGAGACTGTTTGTCAGACCTTCAAAAATATTTGGTCTCAGGTCAAAACCTGTTTAAAGAAGACATCTGCCAAATATAAGTCTTTCGCAGATAAGAAGAGGCGGGCTATTCCACCACTGAAAATTGGAGATCGTGTCTGGTTATCTACCAAAAATATTCGTTTGAAGGCCCCATCTATGAAATTCGCTCCCCGTTTTATTGGTCCATATAGGATCATTCAAGTGATAAATCCAGTTTGTTTCAAACTTCTACTTCCTAAGAACCTTCGTATTTCCAATGCCTTCCATGTGTCCTTGCTCAAACCTCTCATCATCAACCGTTTCTCGGCTCCTCCTTCAGCACCTCAGCCAGTTCAAGTTCATCAGGAGGAAGATTTCGAGATTACTCATGTACTGGACGCAAAAATTTTGCGAGGAGTTCTCCGTTTCCTCGTTCATTGGAAGGGCTTTGGTCCTGAGGAGCGTTCATGGATCAAAGCTGAAGATCTCAACGCCCCAGCTCTTCTTAAGAAGTTTTATTCCAAAAATCCGGACAAGCCCGGTTCCAGGTGTTCTGTGCCCACCTTTAAAAGGGGGGGTACTGTCACTCACCAGACTGTGAGTGCTTCTTCCCGTGTGTTTAGGAACTGTGGCCGTCCACCATCCTGAGGGTCTGCGCATGCGCAGCCCTTTCAAAACCTTCAGTACCTGTCCCTTTACTTAATTGGCTGATCAGGCAACACTCCCTATTTAAAGCACCTGCTGTCCATACCTCGTTGCCTGATCTTGGAGTCTCATTCCCCATGAGCCTCTGAAGGTGTTCCTGTGTTTCCTCGTGTATTCAGCGCTGCTGATTCCTGTGGTTTCCAGACCACTTCTACTCCTGTGGTTTCCAGACCACTTCAACTCACCTGTGTTTCATCGTGACTGTTAGCTGATTCCTATCCGCTGCCTCCGTGCACTACAGTCTTCAGACCACTTCAACTCACCTGTGTTTCATCGTGACTGTTAGCTGATTCCTATCCGCTGCCTCCGTGCACTACAGTCCTCAGACCACTTTAACTCTCCTGTGTTTCATCGTGACTGTTAGCTGATTCCTATCCGCTGCCTCCGTGCACTACAGTCTTCAGACCACTTCAACTCTCCTGTGTTTCATCGTGACTGTTTAGCTGTTTCCTATCCGCTGCCTCCGTGCGCTACAGTCTTCAGCTCATCTCAACTCTCCTGTGTTTCCTCAAGACTGCTACAACTGATTCCTATCCGCTGCCTCCGTGCACTACAGTCCTCAGACCACTTCAACTTTCCTGTGTTTCATCGTGACTGTTAGCTGATTCCTATCCGCTGCCTCCGTGCACTACAGTCTTCAGACCACTTCAACTCTCCTGTGTTTCATCGTGACTGTTTAGCTGTTTCCTATCCGCTGCCTCCGTGCGCTACAGTCTTCAGCTCATCTCAACTCTCCTGTGTTTCCTCAAGACTGCTACAACTGATTCCTATCCGCTGCTCTCCGTGCTCAACAGTTCCAGCTCAGCTCTACTCTCCCGTGTTTCATCGTGGCTGCACCTGCTGGTTGCTATCCGCTACCTCCGTGTACCTGCAGAGTCCTGCTGGCTGCTACTCCTCAGTTCTACTCGTGTCTGCAGCAGCTGATCCGCTCTCCGTGCTTCTCAGTGTTCCTGCTGGTGTCTACTCGCCAGTCTGCATCGGATCTGCGCCTCACTGCTTTCATCTCGTCTAGACCATCGCTACTCTTCAGGGTCCTCCAGGAGTCCAGTTCTACATACTACTGCTTCCTGAGTATTTGTTCCCCTGCTGGTCTACCTACCTGTGCGCTGCACCTACTTGATTACCGCTTCACCCTCCAGGGACTTCGCATCCTGCCGGCCTCCAGCCGTTCAGGTATCTCTGCACTCCTGTCTGACAGCCTGCTCCTGAACCACGGTATGCATACTTCTCATTGACTGTGCTGGTGTATTGCATATCTTGCTGGACTGAGTTGTGCTCCTCTGGAGCTTACTATCCGCTGAGACTTTTGCCATCATTGACTGTGTTATCTTTTGCCCGGATAGTTTCTATGACTTTGTATTATTGCAGTGCTGTTCAGTCATTACTATATTGTGCATGTCATTGTGGATCAAGTTCAAGGTGCCCGTGTATCCTCTGTATTGCAGTCTCTCCCCGTGCTCCTCCTCACTCATATATTCAGTGGTACAACTTGCTAGAGGCAGACCACTGATTCCTGTTTCCTGTGTCACCTGTGCCAGTGTCCTCTCACATAGCAGTGGTACAACTTGCTAACGCAGACCACTGACTCCCCGGATACCTTCACCTGGATTTTATTCCTTCACCCAGACAGTGGTACAACTTGCTAAACGCAGACCGCTGACTCTCATCACCTCCTCGTTTCTGTTGGACATTCCTCCTCACTATAGCAGTGGTACAACTTGCTACCGCAGACCACTGACTACCCTCACGTGTCCTTTGTCCATTCAGTTCCTCGTGTATTTCTACATATATATTACCAGTGCTGCTAGTCATAGACTTTCCCGAGCATCTCTATCATCTGCTGTCTCCTGTTCCGTGATCACTCCGCTACCAGAGTACCATATTACCACCTATACTGCTCTGGTAAGCTTATCACCTGGTGATCCCTGGGTAAAGACTCCTAGTGCCCGTGACAAGAGGTATATAGGGCTTGAAGGTCTAAAGTGACCCATTTGTAACTTTGTTTCCAATCCACTGTTGCCAAAATTTGTAGTAAAGAGGTGGTATCTTTTAAAAACGCAGGTAATTTCCCCACATATTTCTTTAGGAAAAAGTCCACATATTGGGAAGCAGATGATGTAAGAGAATTGATCCCCGCTATGATTGGTCTCCCCGGGGGTTTCTCTAAATTTTTATGCACCTTAGGTAGGTAATAAAAAATAGGAATAATAGGAAATTCTTGTAAAAGATATCTAAATTTATCCTGATTAAGGATATTATCCTTCAGAGCTTTATCCAGGATCTTTCTTATCTCTTGAATAAATTCAATAGTTGGGTCTCCCTCCAAAATCCTATATGAATCCTCATCCCCTAACAGTCTTTCAGCTTCCAAAATATAATCTACTCTATTTAAAATAACAATCCCTCCCCCTTTATCAGCCTGCTTTATGACAATCTGATCATTTTTCATAAGGGCATCAAGAGCTTTCTTTTATTGTGGGGATAAGTTACTCTTAATTTTAGGATATTTATTCTCAACACATAACTCTTTCTTAACAAGCTGAAAGAAGACTTCTATATTCCCCCCTTTCGATTCTGCGTAAATTTGTATGTTTTTTATATTCTTATTGTGTATGAGGTACACATATACGCATAAGTTTTGTCACAATTTGGTGTTTTTTATATTAATGCACTAAGCGTCTTTTGCTTATTATTTTTCTATATATCTTGATATTTGCACATAAGTAGGGCTGCTGGTGCATGTGAATCTAATTTCTATTCAAAATGTTCAGGTCAGAGAACAATGATCAACTTAGAACACAATTTTGTCAAAAATTTTTTTGCCTAGACACTGATACAAATAATGATAGAGAGAGTGATGTTGATTCTCAGTCTTTGGATGATATGTTCTGGAACCTGGAAAAAATGTTAACTAAAGAAATAAGAACCTGGTGGGATATTACGGTTCTAGAGGAATATATTAAGGCAAAGAGAATACCTAGAGGTCTAAGGATTCGAAAAAATCCAACTTTTGGTCTGGACAACTTGCAATTTATGAAAGAATGGGAAAATACTTTAAATGAATGTTCAGTAAGTCTGATGAAACTAATTATTTTTGAAAAACAAAAAAATTTATTATCTATTCAGAATGAACTAAAGGAAAAAGAGACAAAAGCTGAAACGTTAAGATCTAAGGAAAATTTCAAGATAAATGAGAAAGTATTACACAAAAAATTAGATAAAATTGAAATGGAGGTTATTGAGCGTAAACAGAACAAATTTAAAAGAGACAAAAAGGATTATGAAGAAAATAAGGTATTTAATTGGAATAGATCTAGACTCCCTTCTGAAAACCCACAATCCACTCAAAGATGGAATAATAGAGGCTTTAGAGGCCATAATCAAGACCATGATGAGTGGACAAAGGTCCAACACCATGGTAGGAATAGAGTGACTCAAAGGTTTGAGGGCCTTCCCCAGTTTAAACTGGGGAATCGTTTTTCACCCTTCCAAAAAGAGAAATTTTGGAGTGTTGATGAGGATTTTTTAGTAACTACTCCAAATTCAGGAGAAGACCCCCCAGGAAAAAGATTAGGCCTAAGAGAAAATATAAGGATTGCATCACCCATGAAACGAAGGTTTTTAGAAGGAGAGGCCATAGGGGAGGACTTAAGAAAAAGGAGAAGAAACTATTAAGCAAATGGTGGTCTATTAAGTTCTGGTGTATCTGGGATATTTAATTTATCTGACTATGAACTTACATCCGTTGAAACTAAATTACTTAATAGAGGATTATCTTTCGCCCCTACGAATAGAATAAATGACTTTCAGTTGTTTATTGATCTTAATAAATTTATTCGACGTCTGACCCTTAAGAGACATTTTTTGAAAAATGAGAATACAACAGAGAGAAATGATAGTTCAAAATCAGGCCTTAAAAGGCCGTCCAAATTCTATCCACTAGAATCGAAAGGGGGGAATATAGAAGTCTTCTTTCAGCTTGTTAAGAAAGAATTATGTGTTGAGAATAAATATCCTAAAATTAAGAGTAACTTATCCCCACAATAAAAGAAAGCTCTTGATGCCCTTATGAAAAATGATCAGATTGTCATAAAGCAGGCTGATAAAGGGGGAGGGATTGTTATTTTAAATAGAGTAGATTATATTTTGGAAGCTGAAAGACTGTTAGGGGATGAGGATTCATATAGGATTTTGGAGGGAGACCCAACTATTGAATTTATTCAAGAGATAAGAAAGATCCTGGATAAAGCTCTGAAGGATAATATCCTTAATCAGGATGAATTTAGATATCTTTTACAAGAATTTCCTATTATTCCTATTTTTTATTACCTACCTAAGGTGCATAAAAATTTAGAGAAACCCCCGGGGAGACCAATCATAGCGGGGATCAATTCTCTTACATCATCTGCTTCCCAATATGTGGACTTTTTCCTAAAGAAATATGTGGGGAAATTACCTGCGTTTTTAAAAGATACCACCTCTTTATTACAAATTTTGGCAACAGTGGATTGGAAACAAAGTTACAAATGGGTCACT